>NC_052357.1:40182295-40547988 GCF_009727055.1 Benincasa hispida
ACTAAAGAGAAAACCCAAGGATCAAACCAATTTTTTTTCTCACAACCCAAAGTGGTAACCCACACCTTAATACAATTCCCAAAATTAAAAGAAAATCTCACAATATTACCTCTTGAAAGGCTAAATACACAAGTTGAGCACTAAAAAAAAACCTCACAAAAATAACTCTAGGCCAATTTAGGAGCAAGGAGACAAGAATTTGAGAGTAGAGAGAATTGAGAGCTTATAAGACTTGATAGCTTTTGGTGTGTCTATGAAGAATAAATCAAGTCAAATTTATAGCCGATGGGGAATAAATTTTTGGCCATTGAATATGATTGCAAATGAAAGGTGGAGATTGAATAAAATAGAAAAGGAAAGGATTTGTAATTAAGAGAGGAATTTTGAAAAGATTGGAATTATTGATATTTGGAGAATAAAAGGATTGAAGGATGACAATTTAGGAAGGAAATCAAATTTTGAAAAGGCTGAAATTTGGTGAGAATTGGAGAAAATTGGATCAGGAAATTAAAGGAAAATAAGAAAAAAAAAATGAAAATAAAAAATAGTCGGATGATATGAGCACCATGCACACAGGGGAGGAGATTGAGGCGTCATTGTGCCGCATTCTGTGAAGAACCACAGGCACGTGCGGTGCACGCGTGCGTCCGGGCGTGAAGCTGGGTGACCGCCACTTTGTCATTATCTCATTCGTCCACGGTCACCACGTCACTGCCACATCATGTGCCACACTAGCAAAAAAGTGACCAGTTGGAGCGTCATGTCATCCGCCACATCAGCAACATTTGACCGTTTGTGTGCCACATCAGCCGTCACTTCGGATGCCACGTCAGCAAGGTGCCATGTGTCACTGCCATGTTGGATTTCTTCTCCAATCTTCTTTTGCTTATAACTTTCTCATTTGAACTCCGATTTGAGCGATTCAAATTGCGTTGGAATCGTCTTTCCGAGCTCTACAAGATAGTGACTCTGAAACACTGAAAATGTTAGTACAAAAAATCTGAGTTTGTTATCATCAAAATACTTGGTTTGATTGAAGCCCTAAAGCTAACAATTTTTAATATATATATATTTCTAAAAAACGAGGATACTAATATATCAAAGATACATTTTCCCTTTCTTAAAAAAAAGCTAGGATATAGATAAATTTAGAATACAAGTTAATAACAATAGCAACAAATAGAATACAAACAGTGAAATACAATACAAAAAAAGCAACATCTAAGATGTTGAAGTCCAATAGTTAATAAAACGAAATAGAGAAGTGACGTATATTACAAAGAAAAAAAAGATTAGAGGGAGAAGTATGAAGATAAACGAAAAACTTCTTCGTTGAATAGTTTTAGATTGGGAAAGATTAGATGAGTTGCTTGTTTTTTTCTTTAAAAAAAGGTACGCGTAGAAATAGATATGCCAAATCGTGTATCAAATACGTATCAGAGAAGTATCTGAAAATATCAGTATCCGATACGTGTCTGATACGAATTCTTTGCCTCACATGAAGTATCTGTGCTTCATAGCTCTTCAACCCTAGAGGTATAATTTATCTCGTATTCGATAACATTCTCTTGACAAAATTGTTTTCTCTTTACCCCTAATATAATAGTACCCAAAAAAGATGAGTAAATTTAGACAAAAAAAATGTGGTTGAGGAAGAAGGAAGTGCAACCTTGGCTAGAAGATAGAAAGTAAATTTCCATAATGTGCATATGTAAAGAATTTTCCTTGCAACTTCCACTAAGGCCTCCACAAGCTTCTCTAATGAGATGAAAAATATTCATACCCTATTTATCTATTGGAAGGTCTCTAAATTTTATCCAGCCCCAATAAAAGGGAGCAACTTGTTCAGTCTCAAATTCCTTATGACTCCGCAGTAAAAAAAAGAAGTTGAGAAAACCCTACTTTTTGCCTATCAAACTGATGTGGCTTAATCAGGTATTGTTGCTCAACCACCTGCAATATCAGAGACCATTTCCGTCACTGAGTCAAAGGATGATGTATAAGATCCTCGAACCTACCAAGACCACGATCTGCAGCCTATTTTTGTTCTCTTCCTCGCCCGAAAAGGTGGATAAAAGAAAGGTAGCTTGCTTCTCTCTTGGACGGATGACAGCTTATGTAGTGGTCGACCTTCCTACCAGGATGCGTCCTTGGTCGAAGAGCCCCTTTACTAGTACTAGTAAGGGCGTAGGAAGCAAAAAAAACTTACGCAAAAGACGTTTTGTTCTTCGCCTTCTCCTCTCAAAAGACCAAGGGGAGAGACATATCCCTTTTCCTTCGATAGCTCTTTTGGTTTCCCAAGGTAGCGGTAGCTAGGGTAAGGCTCGCTTTCTTCACTCCAAGAATGAGAGAGAAACTCAAAGGAAAAATACTATCCAAATTACTTGCTTGTTCGGAATCTTCTCACAATAGTTGAGTAGCAATAGCCAATAGATTGTGTTTATGGTTATGATCAAATCTACGACATTACCAAGTTCATTATATTTAACATAACAAACCTTAGGGTTTGAAAAACAAATAAATTTAACTTACGAAGATGGAACGTTATTATGCCTAACTTGTTGGTTAGTTTTGAATTTTTTGAGTGTCTATCTAATTAATTGGATCAGAGGTGTATGTCTGGCGTTTTCATGTCAGTCGAAAAGGTTTTCTATTGGATACCCAATTCTTATGATAAATCAATAAACGAGTCCATAAATAGCCCAATGATTTCTTAGCCAATGAAGGTAATCTTGTTATATCCTCTCTCTCATTGTTATTTTACTTTCCTTGTTTAGTTTATTTGTCATTCTCAATCCCCTGCTCCATGATTGCTTTCCATTGGCAAATTTACTTAATACTACTCAATAGTATACTAGATCGGTATATTATAAATGTATTTGATTATGAGAACTGTCGACAAGTTTGCTCGATGAACATTAATAGTAAATGTATAGATAAGATGGATGAATTGAATTTGAAGTTGGAAAATATGAGATTTTATATAGATAGAAAAGTACATATATTATTTCTGCGCAATAATATAAGAAAAGAAGACATTTCTTGCAGTTTCATGAGCTATTGTGTGTTGATCGAAATAGGCCGGCAGGTCGACAATATGTTTATCGGGCATTCAATCTTCATGGAGTTAGCTTTTGTTCTCCCAAATACCCAGGAAAGGTTTTTTCAACGAATTTCTTTTCAAATGATGGATGACAAAAACATAGATTGAAGTTGCAATCACATTTGGTGGGATTGGAACAATCATTAGGGCTA
Source organism: Benincasa hispida (assembly GCF_009727055.1). Classification (NCBI taxonomy): domain Eukaryota; kingdom Viridiplantae; phylum Streptophyta; class Magnoliopsida; order Cucurbitales; family Cucurbitaceae; genus Benincasa; species Benincasa hispida. The sequence goes on from NC_052357.1 coordinate 40,185,551, forward strand.
TTGCATGGAACGTTTACTACATTTCTCGCCTCTGACATGAACAAAGTTCCTACAATATTTTAACCAATAATTATCATTTAAGATAAACATTATAAGAAGGTAAAACATATATAACTGTACAAAAATAAAATTAATATATATACCAGAGGCAACGAACAACATCAAAAGTAGGCAAAACAACTTTGTCGAGGACTTCTCCATTTCTATAGTTTCTAATGGATGAGTATTACCTGATTTGAAAGCTTTTGTATTGGGTTTTCTGTTTTTTTTTTTATGCTTAATAGACCCTAATTTATAATCGAATAGTATAGCTTAAAATAGTAAGAAATATCTTAATCCTTTACAGGTAAATTTTACTGTCAAATTTAAATTTAATGGCTTCCCTTATTTAATATATCCGTTGTTAAAGGTATATTTAGAGTTTTGACTTCTTTATTGACTTGTATTATTTTTAGGGAGAAAAAAAAACATATATATAGAAGCTTGAATGTTTCTTTATTTAAGTTAAATTGCAAAATTAGATATTTTTTCATTTCCATATAATCTATTTGTAGATTTTTTATAAACTTTTTTTTACATTCAACCATTCTCTATGCTGATTCAATTGCATACTTGTTTGGGAAATTGGAATGGGTGTCAAATTAATATTATATTTTAACATTTATGTCATTTACTTTATAAAATATTATCAATATGTTAAAATCTTAAAAAGAAAAATCACGTTTTTAGAGATAACTAAGAGTACTTGATTGTTTAGTAAATCTCGCTCTTGTGAGAATTGCCTAGCCAATCGCTTAGCAAATCTCGCTCGATCGTTTAGTCTCTCGCTTAATCATTTTCACGATCGTTTAGTAAATCTTTCTCTACACGATCGTTTAGTCTCTCGCTTTACACAATCGTTTAGTCTTTCGCTTTACACAATCATTTAGTCTCTCACTAGAGGGCTATCGTGTAGTGTCTCGTGAGCTAAACGATTAGTAATTCACTAAAATGAAGCAATCGTTCAACAAAATGAAAACACTTCTCATTTTATCCTTCAGTTATTCAAAACTAAAAAAAACTTCCCACCTTCAAGATTAATGGAGAAAATAACCAACCACAATTATCATATAATTATTTAATTATAAATAAATATAATAACTAATTTATCATATTATATTTATAACCTATAGTTTTAATATCACATCATATGTAATATTTAAACCATAGTTCTTGTTCTCTTTTATTTAATATATATCATATTTATATCAAATTCCTCCAATTAATGTATCGTATACATCAAATCAATTATATCACATATAATGGAACCAATTTAATTATATCATGTATAATCAAATTCCCTTTTGTTAATTTGAACACTTCAAACTAACCCAAAAAATGATTCTCAACTTGAATTGATTGAGCTACCAAGGGGACCTTATGGAACTATAGCTTGAAGCTCCAACGGTATGTGAATAACTGACTAAACTCTTTAATCACAAAATCCACCATCCGTTAACTGTCGGGCACTCCACTAAAGACCGACAGTTGAATCAGATATATTTCTGTGTCCATTGGATATAACCAATCAATAGTACGATAACCCTTTACAGATGCTCATAAGTACAGTTGGGCCCGTTTTACCCTGTAGTAACATCTAACTTCTTAAGTATCACTGATTTCTCTAATGAACAATACATCATAGTCCTACTATGAGTGAACACCTCTCGGGCCATGAGAACATATGTGGCACCATATCGTTCAAGTCCCACAATCAGGCCTTAAGAGAGCAATCTATCTACTTATCCCTGCTTCAGGGAAGGAGTGAATTCCATCTTGTGTAGCTGAGTTCCCAGCTCCCCAATTAGATGAATCCCCAAAGTGGTAGGTTTGAGTCGGCAATCTGGCCACTTGCACCCATGCAAATCAAAGAACCACCCTCATAGGCAGGAATTCCCAACTCACTCAGAATTAAGGTCATGTTACCTATGGTCATCCTAGTGAAATGCTGTCATGAACGACGTTTTATAACAAGACTAAACATTTCGTGGTCCAGTCTTATACAAACTCCTTTGTATACGACACCTTCGCTCGCATATCTCCACATGAATGATCAGGATCAGACCATCTGTAGCACTTTACAACACTTGTAACATCTACAAAGCGGGTCGTATCCATAGTGTCACAAGGACAAGGTTTTCCTCCTTTATTCATATCCGTAGTGTCACCAGGACAAGGTTTTCCTCCTTTATTCATATTTACACTTCGAGAAGAGACGCCGGAAGATCGCTAGGGGAAACTCGAGAGAGAACCCGGAGGTGTAGAAAGCAGAGAGCAGGCCGACTCTCACGAGAGCGAGACTATATTTTGAACAAGAGTAGAAAAGACATTGTAAAAGCCTAGGAAGCAAGAGATTGCTACCAGGCTCTTTATTCTCTTCTTGCATTGTTATTCTGTACTTCATCTTTATATTTATACAAGGGAAGTTCTTATTCTACATCTGTTCACTCTCTTAGTATGCATGAGTAGTTAAACTAGTCGAATGGATTGAGAAGACTTAAGCTAACATGACCTAGAAAGTTCATTGCTTGCTATAGTTTTGTTTTATGTTGTGTCCAACACCCCTTTAGAGCTACTCGAGAGAGAGTCTATAGAAAGAACCTAATGACTCGAGAGAGCTAGGTTAGAATTTGGACTCGAGAGAGCAAGATTAGAAATGCATAAACAAGAGATAGGGACTTAGAGATCAGCTCTGTTTGTCAACCTGCATCGCATGCATCCTAGAGATGGGAATGATATTATGTGGTCGCCTTATTTGTGTGTGTCATTTTTTCATCGCATAAATAAGAATAGAGGCTTATGTGTAGCTTCTATAGACTTATCGCATATATCGCATGCGTGCTAGCCTTAGAAGCCGTGGCATTTGTACCAAAAGGTGGTTTACTATTGTATGCATGTTGCATGATTGCAAAGCATGAACACATCCTAGGAAGTGTTAGCTGAAACCCTTCTCAACTTGTTCACCGTATACTCATCGCATTTTTCATTTGTCAACTCTCTTTTCAAACTCCGCCGCATTTGTTTATTTTTCATTAACGCAAATGACAACCTCAACAACTATTTATTTATTTAGTTACCACAAAGTTTTCCTAAAAATTACCACCGCAACCTATTTTCACAAGTTCCTGAGTTCGACCCTGGACTTACCAGGAAACTCAGTGGAGTTTACACTTGGATTCCGCTGAGGAAACTTAAGTACTCAACACAATTTCACCATCGCATTTCATCCACATTCCCACATCATAAAATAACGCATCAACTGCACAGGGCTGACCCACGTGCTATTTGCTATTAGATAAATGACGCCCGCATCTAACCATTTAATGATCTTCTTTTTTACGACCTCTTTCATCGCAGGGTTGAGCCTGCACTGATGTTCGATCATTGCTTTATAATCTTCTTCAAGACGAATGTGGTGCATACAGTACGCTGGGTTAATTCCTCTAATGTCGGCGAGGTCCAGCCAATTGCTCGCACATGCTTCCTCAGAATGCTTATCAACGCATTCTTCTGGTTTTCGTTAAGATTAGAGGAAATAATAACTGGCAGCTTCTCATTCTGCCCCAAAAATGCGTATTTTAAATGATTCGGTAGGGTCTTTAATTCCAATGTTGGTGGTTCTACTAGGGACGGTTGCGTTGTTTTTCTTTCTTCTTTTTTTGTTGGCTCTTCTTCTTGGTTTGCGATCATCTCTTCTTCCTTGCTTGTTTTTGTTATGATCGCATTACAGACAGCAACGGATGCGTTTGCAACCCCTTCTTCATTTCTTCATCAAACTTTTCTTCTTCAATTAAATTATGGTCGTCGTCTGAGTCATGCAGGTCTTCTTCGTTAGGAAACTTCATGGCATGGATTATGTTGAACTTGAGCTTCTGTCCATTAGGGGTGATCATTGGCCGATCGGAGTCAGTTTTTCGACCAGACCGACCCCGAACCGACCAAATCGGTTTGAAATATATTCAAATTGGTCCCGCCCGAAAAATGAACGAAAACACGACTGGCCGATCGGTCGGTCGGTCGGTTGGTTTTGTCGGGTTAGAGGTATATATTTTTTTGTTTTTTGTTTTTTTTTTTTTTTTCCTTTTTTCTTCCTTTAAAAGAAATTATATTTATTTATTAAAATTCTAAGAAAAATTGCAATTATAAATTATAAATCGTTATACTTTTTTTTGGCTATTAGGTAAAAGTCGTTATAAATAGCAATTTTAATAATAAAAAAAATCAACTATTTATTAACTTCCTTATCAATCATGTTTAGTTTTCTCTTTTAATTTGTGATTGTGAGTCAAAATTCAAGATACTATTTCACGTTTTATTATTTTAATACTTATGGAATAGAGCTAGCCTAGAGGTATAAAAATAAAATATTGTTGATATGATTTGATTTGACAACCATTAATATTTAACGATTAACATGTACATTTTTTGGGATTGTGTTACTGCTCGCTTCGCTTAATTGCTTATAGAACCTTTAATACATATTACATATATAATTGAAAACAAAACTAATATGAGAGTAAAGAGTGTATGTCACAAATAGAAATGTCACATGACACATAGTCACACTCACATACAATACAATCAAACTAGAAATTACAACATAAAGTCAATTGTCAAATACAAGCTAATTACAATAAAACATAAAGTCAATTGTCAAATATAACCAATTACAATAAAATCAAATGATAAATGCTTAATCGTTAACGAACAACTTTGCAAAATCTGGAAGGTCTTGAATGTCTTTTTCATTGTCCATAACCGCTCTGAATCCTATATAATTAAGATTAAGAAGAGAAAGACAACCTCATTAAGATTTTAATCTAACAAGTTACAACTACAAAATACAAATGATGAATAAATACCTTCTTCAAATAATGAAGCTTCTTCCATGTCATGTTGAACTTCAAGATCTATTGGACCAGAATTTAGCCAATTTTGAGTACAAATGAGAGCCTCCACTGTTTTTGGAGCCAATGAACAACGTGATGAATCAACAACACGTCCTTCTGTACTAAAAGCCGACTCAGACGCTATAGTAGATACGGAATTGCCAAAATATCTCTAACCATATGACTAAGAACCTCAAACTGATGACTGTTCCTCTTCTACCATTGAAGTATGTCAAAATCACCTTCATTCTTAACATTCGCTTCCAACAAATAAATATCAATCTCTGACCCCTGTTCGAAAGGTGTAGTCTTATCGCCTTTAAAATCAAGATCAATTGTATCATAGACAAAGTTTTCACCCACCTTTACAGTTGGATCACAATCAATCATGGTCTCCGAGGCTGGGACAATTGATGTATTAGTAGCAGTACTACCACTCCCAATCCCACTCTGAGTATGAGTAATACTGTACTCATGAAAGAGATGTCTACAACATTGTTCCACTACATTTCCCATAAATTTGGCAACTTCTGGCCCAAAAAACAAATTTAAGACAAAAAGATACAAACCTTAGCTTTTTTCGAGGATCTAGCACAATGGCAACATACAACAACAAATTATTTTTTTCATTGTTCCCCCAATACTTCTCAAATTTGGCCTTCATGCTGTTGGCCATTCCAACTAGCATTGCATTTGCACTGCCAGCATTCAAACATATACAATTCTGAACCACTGTAATCTGATGAAAAACCAAATTCGAAGTGGTGTACAAAGACCCTGAAATTTTCAATGTCACATCATAAAAGACCTTTAAAAACCTAATCAACATCTTGGCATTTGTCCAATCTTCCTTATTTGGTGAAAAATCGTGTCTATAAGAAGCATCTTCATCTTCTAATCTATCGAAAGCCTTTTTCAAACTTCACAGCTGCCTCAAGCATCAAATATGTAAAGTTCCATCTAGTGGGAATATCAAGACACACATAACTCTTACAATAAATTTTTTCAATTTCAATGCACTTTTTAAATTTAAAAAAACGTGCAAAAGAAGATCTTATAAACCGTACAGCATATCGAATCCTTTCAATGCAATCATTATGTTCCTTAAAAGCATCACATACTGTGAGATTTAATATATGAGCACAACAACGAACATGCAAAAATTCTCCACCAAACAATAATCCTTTATTGAATCTTTTTAAAACATAAGCAATGGCAGTATCATTCGAGCTTGCATTATCAATAGTGAAAGTCATTACCCTTTCAATGCCTCAATCCTTCAAATTCTTTTCGATGGTTTTACCAATAGTATCGCCTTTATGATTCTCAATTGGACAAAAACTAAGTATTCTTTTATGTAATCTCCAATCAGAATCTATGAAATGGGCAGTTAGGACCATGTAATTTATATTTTGTCCCGATGTCCAACAATCCATAATGAGAGAAACTCTATACTTCCTATTCACAAACATGTCTTTCAAACGCTTTTTCTCATTAACATACAACTTAAGCACATCTCTAGCCATAGTAAACTGAGACAGAACAACAAATCTAGGTTGACTTGCACATGTTAATCTATCGACAAATTTCTTAAATCCTTTACCCTCCACAAACTTGAATGGAAATTCGTCAACAATTACCATTTCCACCAACACTTCCCGACAGCTCTGTAAACTAAATGACTCACATACAAGTTGTGATGTATTATCCCCAACATTGTCTTTGGCTTTAGTTTTGAAAGATAATGTCATTTGGGTTGGATCTCTCTTTTTCTGGTAAGGGTATTTTTTACAATTTTCCAAATGATTCTTCATAGTCCCAGTACCATTATGTTTGGAATGACATGTATAGATAACTCCACAGTACTTACATTGAGCATGAGGGTCTTTAGGATCACCTTTTAGCTTCTCAAAATGATCTCAAACCATGGATTTTTTCACCGCCTTCCTTCTTTTTGATGGATTTGGAACATCTGATGTCTCATTTGCTGAATCAACATCAATGATATTTGTATTGGCATTTGTTCCTTCTGCATCTCATTCATTTTCTTAAGCTTCAATTGCAGTTCTATTAAACTCCATCTTCGTTGAATCTATGTAGCTGAACCACAACACGACAGACGTCGTCACTTGTCAGTATCACACAATTCACAAAAATTCAAAGGATTTCAGCTTTACATAAACATTTAGAATACATTAAAAAATACACAGAAGTTCTCATCCTTTCTTTATCTGAAAATCGTGAACACACCAAGTCAATCCATAATTTCCATTGTTTTCAAACTTGGTGTGTTCACAATAATAATAATGATAATGAACATTACAAAATACAAAGATCTAAAATTGGTGTGTTCTGTTCACAATCTCATAGTCATAATATGAGAAAATGGATAAGATGATGCAGATAGATTTCAACATGGCAACAGGCGAGAAAGTCTCCTCATAGTCAACTCCCTCCACTTGGGCATAACCCTTTGCCACAAGTCTATCCTTGAAAGATTGCACCTTCCCATCAACACCCTATTTCCTCTTGTAGATCCATTTACAACCTATAGGTTTAACCCCATCAGGTTGATTTAGAAGATTCCATACTGAGTTGAAGTATATAGACTCCATCTCGAGATCCTTGGCTTTGACCCATTCATCCCAGTCAACATCCTTCATTGTCTTATGATAAGACAACGGATCCTCAACCTCGCCATCGGCTACTATAGCCAAGATTTCAGTGAAACCCATATAAAGAACAGGTGGGTTCGCAACCCTCCCATTACATCGAGGTTCCCTCAACTATTGAGGTGGATTTAACCTGTCAGATGAACTTCCATTAACAACTCTTGTTGATGTAGCAGGCCCTTCAACAACTTTTGTTGAATTTTCAATAGTTTCGTTGGAAAGTTCACGCAACACTATTTTACTACGTGGATTGTGCTCTCTCGTATGATCCTCCTCCATGAAGGTAGCATTTGTCGACATAAACACCTTGTTTTCCTTAGGATCATAAAAGTAACCCCCTTGTGTACCTTTGGGGTAGCCTATAAATAGGCACATCCTCAAACGTGGTTCAAGTTAGCAGCCTCAAATGCGGAAGTGACACAAACTAGCTTTACGCCCGTTCCACAACACCAAAAGTGCTCTAGCAACACTCTTAGAAGGAACACAGTTGAGGATATAAGCTGCAGTCTCCACTGCAAAACCTCAAAACGAATCCGGGAAGGAAGCGTAACTCACCATCGACCGAACCATATCCAATAAGGTTCTATTTCTCCTCTCCGATACACCATTCTGCTGAGGTGTACTAGGCGCTGAGAGTTGGGAAATGATTCCATGTTCTATCATATAGTTCTGGAACTCAAAATCCAAAAACGCTCCACCCTGATCTGATCAAAGTGTTTTAATTTGTTTTATCCCATGTATTTTTCAACTTCAGCCTTGAACTCTTTGAACTTTTCAAAGGATTTTGACTTTCGTTGCATCAAATAAACATACCCATACTGTGAGTAATCATTGGTTGATGAAATACTCGTAACCTCCCCTGGCTCAGACATTCATCGGACCACAAAGGTTTGAATGCACTAACTCTAGAGGCTCTTTGGCTCAATAACCTTTTCCAGTAAAAGGTCTTTTAGTCATCTTGCCTTCAAGGCATGACTCACACACAGGTAAAAAATTTTCCTTTAACTCGCTAAGAAGTCCATTCTTCACCAACCTCTAAATCCTATTGAGATTGATGTGCCCTAATCGAAAGTGCCAAACTTGGGCATTTTTCGTAGGAGAAACCTTAAGTTGTTTATTTTGAGTTATGGCAGTTTTAAACATCTCTATGTTATGGAGGGAATATGTTGCTAGCGGTCTTAGCACATACAAATTATTTTCCAGTTTTGCTGAACAAATCTCAACACCATCTTTCAGAATAAACATATTATTCACCGAAAAGTTGAGAGTATATTTACATTCAATCAGAACTTTATAGAAATTAAGTTCTGCTTTAACTAGGAAACAATATAGACATCATTCAAAATGATAAATTTATTCTGTAAAGTTAACTGGAGTCCTCCCACTGCCGCAACTGAGACGACGTGCCCGGTGCCTACTCGCATCGTTATCTCACCAGCTGTCTCTTATACACATCTAGATGTGTATAAGAGACAGGAATTATGCTAACCTTGCTGCCCTCATCGATGTGGAACCCATTTATCTCTGCTACATTAGAGTGGACCATCATGTTCAGAATTTGTTCTCGAACAGATGTACCTTTCTCTATTTTGGAGTTGAAGATGCATTTTAGAGCTTTGTGCTTGAACTGTTCAGACGGTTGTCCGAACATTCCCTGCAGGAACTCCATGATCTCACGTGTAGAGACCATAGGCTCATGCTTCTTGGCCAAAACGTCATTTAGAATGGCCTATATGTAAGCTGTCTCTTATACACATCTAGATGTGTATAAGAGACAGCCCCACAGGAACTCCATGATCTCACGTGTAGAGACCATAGGCTCATGCTTCTTGGCCAAAACGTCGTTCAGACTGGCCAAGATGTAAGCTCGGGCCTTCTCATTCGCCCGTGTCCATTTCTCATATGCCTCCCAAACATTTCGAGTGACAATTTGAGTTGGAATAAGAGGACACTCCTCCGTAAGGACGAACCTTAGGTCATTGATGATTAGAATGGTATTTATCATGTTTTTTCGACTAACGTAGTTTTTGCCAGTCAATTTATCGGCACTTAATAGAGCTAATGTGGCTGTAGCCATTTTAATGTTGCTGAAAAATATGAACAAGCTTAATAAGTTTATGCATTACCACTTTTAACACCAATTTTAGTTTTAGCAAAATAGTTCTAATGTACCCTAAGTGAAATGACATCTATTTTGCAATGATGCCCCAGTGAGGCAGGACAAAAATCACCGGTGGGGTGATCAAGTACCCCTTTACTAGGATGAGACATTCTCATCCATTAGACAGAAACAACTCTTGTAATTGACTCTAACAGTCCCCATTTTTCGGTCTAGAACTGTTAACATTTAACAATTCCGCATAAGTGTAACCCCTCATTTTAGGCCCTAGAGTCCTGCCCTAATATGCCCATCGTAGGGAAAAAGAAGATTAGGACAAGAGACTAGAGCGATATTGTCCTATACAGGAGATCAAATAAAGAGTCGTGCAAAACTGCCATCCAACCTAATGAGAGAGACCGTGGGATATGTTGTCACATGTCCTGCTCCCACTTACTATGAAATTCTCTCCATTCACCTTGGTATTGACCTACCTAAACACCATCTTTTAAGGGGACACTCCCAAGGTGCCTCAAGGTCGAGGATAGATCTCACGTGTGAACATTAGGGAGAAACGTGAAGAGGTTTAAGTGAAGTATCATATACCCCAAGTACCTCCCACTGAATGTTCTACCTAGGGATTCATTATCTTAGATAATCCGACTACTGATTTTATCTAAGTGTGAGTTTAATTTGCTAAAAAACAACTCTTGCTTTTAATAACTAAACAAGTTCGAATAAAGTCCCATTAAACAGTTTAACGAACTATCATCAAATTTTCATGCATGCAACAAATCTATCTAATTCACCTTTTCATGTAGGTTCCCAGGTAAGGGTGTTCCGTTTCCGTCAACTTAAGTACCCCAGCCTAGACAGGACCTACCTTAGACAAAAGGTCCCTTATAGATAGATTTGGTACATATTTAATCTTTTATTAGTCAATTTAATCCTATTAAACTGATTAAAATATTAAACCTTAGGTTTTTAACCTCATTAGAACTGTGATCTTAGGTCTATTTTCATCAAATTTTAAAACTCTTTTAAAACATGATTCTAGCCTAAGTTTGCATGCATGTCTTTCTTATTGATCTTAGTTCTAATTTCCGTTATAACACTTATAAAAGGAAACAACCAAACTCATTCACATTGCTAAGATAGACTAGGTATTTATAACTCTTATAAATTTAACCTATGTGTCATGCTTCATGCAATGTCCATTCATTACTATATATAACTTTCATATAAAGAAGTAATGAACTAAACATAAATGCTTCCATATACCCTTATACTATAACACTTATAATATAAAGATGATGTATGAATATGCTTAATACATGCATAAATATAACTCTTATATTATATGATGCATAAGTATGCTCTTATGTAATTTAATTATGCAAACTACTATATCATAACTCTTACAATATAGAGATGATGCATGACAAATGAATAACCTATGGTGGGATTTAAAACTATATGGAATACTATATGACATATAATAAAAACATACATCTCATGTACATTCCCCAAAATTAATAGACCGAGATGATTAACCTCAAAAACCGGAAATAAATCTATCTATTACAGTAAACCATCAAGCAAACTGGTACAACAAGCGAACCGGGTCTTGAACCACCCAGGCAAAACCTTCTTTGTGATCGTCTAGCAAAATGGTCAAGTAACCACATCGTGTAGCAATGATCGAATACCTTTGACTATGCGATGAAGCATGAAGGCCATTCGATCATGCAATGCACCAAATTTAAATGCAAGCCTAAACAATCGTGTAGACGACTACTATGCTATGAAGCATGATCGTCTAAACGATCGAAGAGCAAGCGCTAAGTAACACTTACCGAGCAATCGTGTAGCCAGTGATTATGCGATGAAGCATGCTGGCCTACACGATCGTTTAGTACACGCACGTACCATACAATGAGTATCCCATACTCAACGATCGTTTACCCCCATCGTTTACACGATCTGACCAACTTTTGGTCTTCTTCTTCCTCGAAGTAAATTACATCTCCATGCCTTAAAGCTTCATCACGAGAGACTTGAACAGACTCAAACTCTTTGAATTACAGACTTGATAGCAAGTTAATAGGTCCAAAAACACATGGGCCCTTACAATTAACTTTGAAATGTAAAATAATTCATTAACCAGAGGCAATCATCCCAGAAACTCCATTAATCCACATCCACAAATACATTTATAATTAAACATAATGTAGACATGCTTAATACCCATCAGAAACGTAAATGCAATTCAATACAACAATGGATTTGGAATATCAGAACCTGACTCTGATACCAATTGAAGGAACTCTTATAGAAGAGAACCAGTGAGTGGAAGCAAGATATTTCCAATCCCATTGTGAAAGAATTAAACACATTCATAAACATACAAGAACAGTTATGCTGTTAGGCCTCCGATTGTACTAGAATGTCAAAGAAGGAAGAATAAAAGTAATATGGGAAAAGTAGAAGTTACGGCGGTTAGAGGGGTTGGGGACCACATTTAAGTCACTTTCAATTCGGTTGGGAGAAGTTCTCATTTAAAAGAAGAAGGAAGTGGGAAAGGGGAAGGCATTGAAGAACTGAACATCTTGGGTGAGGAAGGTGAGCTCTTGCGTATGTGGGGAGTTCGAGCTAGATTGATCGTGTAAAGGTTGCAGAAGAGTATCTCTCATCGTCTACTTCATCTATTAGGCAATCATGTAGAAAAATCTCAACGATCGTGTAGTAAATGTAAACGATTGGGTAAGAAGGGAGCGCGATCGTGTAAAAAATAGTGCGATCGTATAAAAGATAGTGTGATCGTGTAGTTGTTGTTTGTCTGTTATCGCTTAGCAAAGTATATGTAAATCGTTTAGCAGAATTGATATACGATCGTGTAATCACACTTTATCAATAAATAAATTCTAAACGATCAGTTTCCTATCATATGCATCTTAAACAAAAATACAACATGATTTCTTAATCAAATACAAAAGGAATAAGAGACATACCTTTGAAGAACTTTTCTTCTATAAATATCTCGCTCTCGTGAAAAATTGGACAACAGTCTCTCACTCTCGTGAGCAATTGAACAGCAACCTCTCGCTATCGCTACAATCGTCTGGCCAATCTCTCGCTGTCATTCAGATCACGAACAGTCTGCTCCTTGAACAAGCACCCTTCGACACTACCACTCAACAACCTTGGTGGTCTTGGAGTGAGAATCCAGGAGGTGTGGGCTCTGTGTGAATTTGGTAGAGGGAAGGAGGAAGAAAACGATCGAACTACATGATCAAGTAAGTGGGAGAAAGATTATGTCTATCGCATAGACTGAGAGTACTTGATTGTTTAGTAAATCTCACTCTCGTGAGAATCGCCTAGCCAATCGCTTAGTAAATCTCGCTCTACATGATCATTTAGTCTATCACTTTACACGATCATTTAGTCTCTTGCTAGAGGGCTATCGTATAGTCTCTCGTGAGCAAAACGATTAGTAATTCACTAAAATGAAGCGATCATTCAACAAAATGAAAATAATTTTCATTTTATCCTTTAGAGTTATTCAAAACGTAAAAAAAAATAATAATAAAATAACTTCCCACCTTCACGGTTAATGGAGAAAATAACCAACCACAATTATCATATAATTGTTTAATTATAAATAAATATAATAACTAATTTATCATATTATATTTATAACCTATAGTTTTAATATCACATCATATATAATATTTAAACCATAGTTGTTTCTCCTTTATTTAATATAAATCATATTTATATCAAATTTCTTCAATTAATGTATCTCATACATCAAATCAATTATATCACATATAATTGAACCAATTTAATTATATCATATATAATCAAATTCCCTTTTGTTAATTTGAACACTTCAAACTAACCCAAAAATTGATTCTCAACTTGAATCCATTGAGCTACCAAGGGGACCTTACGGACCTGTAGCTTGAAGCTCTAATGATACGTGAATAACTGACTAAATTCTTTATTCACGAAATCCACCATTAGTCAACTGTCGGGCACTTCACTAAAGACAGACAACTGCACTCTTCTCACTACAGACATATTTCTGTGTCCATTGGATATAACCAATCAATAGTACGATAACCCTTCACAGATCGCTCATAACTACAACTGAGCCAATTTACCATTTTGCCCCTATAGTTACATCTAACTCTTTAAGTACCACTGATTCCTCTAATGAACAATACATAATAGTCCTACTATGAGTGAACACCTCTCGGGCCATGAGAAAATGTGTGGTGCCACATCATTCAAGCCCCAGAATCAGCCCGTAAGGGATCAATTTATCTACTTACCCCTGCTTCGAGGAAGGAGTGGATTCCATCTTGTGTAGTTGAGTTCCAAGCTCCCCAATCAGACGAATCCCCAAAGTAGTAGGTTTGAGTCGGCAATCTGGCCACTCGCACCATGCAAATCAGAGGACCACCCTCATAAGCAGGAGTTCCCAACTCACTCAAGATTAAGGTCATGTTACCTATGGTCATCCTAGTGAAATGAAAGTCTCTGTCATGAACGGCGTTATATAATGAGACTAAACATTTCGTGGTTCAGTCTTATACAAACTCCTTTGTATATGACACCCCTACTCACATGTCTCCACATGAGTGATCATGATCAGACCATTTGTAACACTTTACAACATTTGTAACATCTACAAAGCGGGTCATATCCGTAGTCTCACCAGGATAAGGTTTTCCTCCTTTATCCATATACTACAGACCATTTAGGTTATCAATCAAGGCATGATCCACTTGTAAGTCTCCACATACATACTTAAGTTACAACAACAATCAGGGATCTTAGTTTATTGATTTGTGGTTAATGCAATTAAAATATCTCATATTTCATAAACAACAGTGAAGAAAATATCTCATATTATTACATCACAAGCATTTGTTCATACAGGTGTTTATAAACTACAAGACCCTACGAGATTTAGGTCATCGACCCCAACAAAATGTACAACACCAATTATACTTTACAAATTTAGTACAAATTTATCTAACCGATCGCATAGTTATTTATTTGCTTAGCTATTTATTTACTTAGTAAAATGTACAACACCAATTATATTCTACAAATTGAGNCGATCGCATAGTTATTTATTTGCTTAGCTATTTATTTACTTAGTAAAATGTACAACACCAATTATATTCTACAAATTGAGCACAAATTTATCTAAAGGATCGCATAACAAAAAATAAACGATCGCATAACAAAAACTAAACGATCGCATAACAAAACCTAAACAATCGCATAACAAAACCTATATGATCGCATAAACAGATATCTAAACGATCACATAATAGCTAGCCAAACGATCGCATAACAAAATCTAAACAATCGCATAACAAAACCTAAACAATCGTATAATAAAAACTAAACGATCACATAACAAAAACTAAACGACCGCATAACAGATATCTAAAGGATCGCATAACAAAAACTAAACGATCGCATAACAAAAAACTAAACGACCGCATAATAAAAAATAAATGATCGCATAACAGATATCTAAATGATCGTGTAACAAATAGTCAAACGATCGCATAACGGATATCTAAACGATTGTGTAATGTTAGCTAAATGATCGCATAATAGATGTCTAAACGATCGTGTAACGGTTAGCTAAACGATCGCTTAGTATTCTCTATAGGATCACTTAGTACTCTCTATCCGATCGCTTAGTAATCTCTATACGATCGTTTAACAGTTGTAAAGCATTCGTACATACACACGTTCACCAAACAGTCTAAAGGCTTTTTGAAAATTGGGGGTAATTTTAGAATTTTGCATGGGCAAAAAGTTAATGGTAGAAAAGTTTTTAGGAAGAGGTCATTGGTAGAAAAGCTTTTGGGTTTCGAGTTATTTTGTGAAATTTTTCATGCAATTTCTATATAGTTATCCTTAGTTTCAACTGTGGGTGGCCAGCCCCCAATTTCTACAAAATAATTTCACTCTAAAATTGTGTGAGTCTCAATTGGTTTTCTCATTACAATTCTCTTCCGCGAATAATTTAATCTTCTTTTGAGGTTCTTTTGTGGATTTCATAAAATCCTATATCAAATTAATTATAAAAAATTTCATTGCTTCCATAATTCTTCACAACAAAAATTCTTTGTGAAACTATAATCAATAATTTGAGATAGTAGAACTCATCTTGTATTTTGCATTTTTGTAGAAGTCCTCTAAGTTGATGCTTCAAAATTTGCTACTTTGCCTTTGCCTCAATTTGAGATTTAGGTCTTATATAGTTCCATTTGTGTGGAGCATGAGGACATTCAGAAGTACAAGAAGAATTCAACTTAAACAATCTTCCATTAGTTTTGTATTGGATTGATCAATAACTTTCTCCCGCATAATTTCTTATACTTCCCAAACTTTCTAATTCAAGAGAATTAAAGTATTGGGCATTAAATATATTAGAAAAAACATCTCACTTCTATCACAGGATAAGCAGAAAATAATATAAAAATTAAAAGAAAACAATAAAATTGGAAACACAATAATTTACGTGGAAAACTCCCAACTCAGAGAAAAAACATGGCCTAACAGGAAAAAAAAAAAAAAAAATCCACTATGTGAAAATTTTTTACAATCACATAGAACAGTTCTCTCCCCTGATCCTAATTACAATAGTACTTTCTCCAAGCTTTTTACTACTCATACCTTTTTTTTCCACTCTTAAACTAGAAAATACAAAAGGAATTTAATTAAAGTTAGCACACTAAGCTTAAAATGTTTCTAACGGAGACAACCAAAGCCTTGGACTCCTAATTTATAGGCTTGGAGCCTATGACTTTCCTAAAGTTTTTTGATGTAGGACAACCCATGACTTTCCTAAACCTTTTCAATGTAGGACAAGACCATGAATTTCCTAAATCTTTTTTATGGGACAACTGCACTTTTAATATTTTGCTAAAAACCTAAAAAATTCCACATTGACAAGATTGAAGAATCCACAACTTCTACAACATTTATTGTCTTCACCGATAATCATAATTCTCATCTCATAGAATTATAACCTACTTCACCATAAAAAGTAGAACACTTGGAATACCACCTTCTAAGATTTTCCTTTTTCGTCACATGTCGATAAACCATGTTGTTATTTATGGTACAACTTCCACCTACTTGGCTCACGTAAAAGTCCTTCAGCCATCAACACAACTTCCACTACATACCTTGATTATCCGGCATGTCAATGCCTGTGTGCAAATTTGTGGAACCGCTAATATCACATCCTCTATCATAGTAAAATGAACATACCACGAGGATGAATATTGCCTTGTTTAGTTGGAGAAGACTGTCATCTTCCTTGATGACGGAGACAATGTTAACATCCAACTCAGAGCCATTTGATGAACCTGCTCTGTTAGGAAAATCCTTTTTCATTTGTCCAGGCTGTCCATGTTCCCAGCAAACATTTTTATGCACGAACTCTTTCTTCTTCTTCCACTTGTTAGCTACCAATATTGAATCCTCTTATGAAGTATGTCCTTCACTATTCAATCTTCTTTCCTTAGACAAAAGTTTATTAGCAACCTTAACAAACACTAAAGTTTTCTTCCCATACATTAAAATTGGTTTCAGGTGTTCATAAGAAGGAGGAAGTGACCAAATGAGTTAGAGTGCCTTATCTTCATCTTCTATCTTCACTCCTATCGCCTCCACCTAAAAAACAATACCATTGAGAATAGCCAGATGATCTGATATTTTTGTACCTTCCACCATTTGTAACGTGTGAAACTGCTCTTTTAGGTACAACCGATTTGAGATTTTTTTGCTTGATATATTGCTTTAAGCTTCTATCAAAGTTCTTTGGCTATTAAAATTCTGTGCACATTTTCAAGAACATTCTTAGCCAAATTTAGCTGATTGCACTTGTGGCTCTCAAATACATCTCCTCCCAATCTTTATCGCTCATGTTGGATGCCTTAGAACATTTATTGGAACCACCGCTAGACTCTCTTGGACGTGGACCACCATAACCTCTTAACTCTTTAGAAGCACCACTGTCTGGTCTTCCCTTCAAGGCCTTGTGTAACCCAACTTGTACCAACACATCCTTGACTTGCACTTGCCACAAGCTGAAGTATATCCCTCCATCAAATTTCTCCAAATCAAGCTTTACCGAACTCATAAAGTTTGACATATCTACTTCTTTTCCTAGCAAAACAACAAATAATAAACAATTCACACTATTCACAAACACCACAACCCGTTTCAAGAGTTCTTTTCTAATGTGGAAGCTCAGACAATGTTGCAACCACAGAGCATACTCAGAAATTCAAGAAACTTTGAACTTAATTCTCTGATGCCACTTGTTAGGAAAAACCTCCCACTTTTACTGCAGGAATATGCAAAAAAAAAAAAAAAAAAAACAGAGATATTGAAAGAAAGAAATAAAATTGGAGACACAAGAATTTACGTGAAAAACTCCCAACTCGGAGAGAAACCACGACCTACAAGAAAGAAATCCACTATGTGAAAACTTGTTACAATCACACAGAACAATTCTCTCCCTCGATCCCAATTACAATAGCATTCGCTCAAAGCTTTTGACTACTCACACATTTTTTCCCACTCTTAAACTAGAGAATACAAAAAAACTTTAATTAGAGTTGGCACACTAAACTTAAAGTGTTTCTAATTGGATTCTAAAAACCAAAGGCATGGACTCTTTTTATAGGCTTGGAGCCCATGACTTTCCTAAACTTTTTTTTATGTAGGACAACCCATGACTTTCCTAAACCTTTTCAACGTAGGACAAGCCCATTACTTTCCTAAATTTTTTTATGGGACAACTACACTTCTAATATTTTTCCAAAAACCCAACAAAATATACTTCAAGTGCCATGAATTTCACCAATGATGGCCTGTTTATCATGTCGTGTTGGTGTTAATAGTGAAGAATTTGATTGTGCCCGCGAGGGAATCTTCACCCAAAAAATTGCTACTCCGTTGATAGAATATTAATTGGCAGTGAATCAGGTGACTCGACAATCATCTGACTATTTGAGAAAACATTGTTACTAATTCATTGGTGAGAGCGTTTGTGTCAGCAA
Organism: Benincasa hispida; assembly: GCF_009727055.1. Lineage (NCBI taxonomy): Eukaryota > Viridiplantae > Streptophyta > Magnoliopsida > Cucurbitales > Cucurbitaceae > Benincasa > Benincasa hispida. The sequence goes on from NC_052357.1 coordinate 40,204,359, forward strand.
TTTAGGTGGTCAATTTTTCATGTTAGCGGCGTTTAAGACGGTCTAATCATTTGTATATGTAGATGCAAAAAATTTGTGATCGTTTGTACACTACCACTGTAGGTTCGGTGTTTGTTGGAGAAGAAGACAGGCACGAGGGCATGAGTTTGCTGGTTTCTACTCTGATTTGGAAAGTGAGTTAGTTGCTTTACTTCACACATGAGGAGTGAGAGATTGGTCGGCGAAGTACACCCATCGCCGCACATTCATCTGGTTGGTCGCCGCTGGCAGAGGACTTTTTTGGAGATCCTTGTTTTGACTGAAAGTTGGAACCAATGGGTTGATGGCAAAGAAAATGCAGTCATTGATTATAAATCTTTGCTCGAACAAAGGGGTCATTGGATTGCACGCTACTACCATGTTTTGTCACAGATAGAGCCATTATCATTGCTACCAGAAGGAAGGCCATCATTCAAAGCTTGCCATTGCCACTATTCGAAGGTTAAAAAACGTTAGGTTGACTTGAATCTTGAATTATGGATGTTAAATGAAAAGCACAAACAACAAGTAGAGCTCAACTCACTGATCACTTAGGCTCTCCTTAGATGTGAGATTCCCTCTCAAATGCACTTAGGCTCTCCCTAAGTTTGATAATATTAGTATTGAATACTTCGGCTTCTGACAACGTTTGAGACGTCTCTCAACGTTTTTATCTTTCCTTCAAATCAGCGAACTCCTTACATTGATAATCTTAGGATCTCTTTAAGATGGACAACTCCTTCTCCTTAGCAATGGCTTAAGCTCCCCTAAGACCATGGGGATACCTTCTCAATAGTGATGGTTTAGACTCCCCTTAAGATTGTGATTATTTTCAATGTGTTGAACTAAACAAATGAAGAATTGCACAACAGAATATAGTAAGCAAAGAGCAAAAAACACAATTTTGCACAGTTCGGCCACATAATAGAAAAGGTCTTGCTCAAATAACAAAAGCGGTCATCCTAAATGAGGGCCAGGATTCTTCTTTTAAAAGTGAGGCCAAATAAGGAAAGAATTTCTAGAAAAAAAATATTTCCCTTTTGTTCAAACTAAGATCGACCATCAAAAAGGAAAATATCGATTAATATACTTCTCCTAATCCCAACATCTTTAATCCTGACAAGCTTGTCTCTGAGATTTTCCAGATTAGAAAATAAAAATATTTCGCATATAAATTCCAGATTATGAAAGAAAATATTCTACCGGAAATACGACTTGTCTGAGGCAGATGTTAAGACTTCTTTTGAGACAACTGTGAAAAGATCTAGAAACTGCCTTAGGAAAAATATGAAGACAATCAACAAATATTCAACAAGCTCCCCTTTGGCTTATATTTTTCTTAAGGCTGAATATTTAACAACCAACCAACAAAAAAATGAATGTCAGAGATAGAGTTGAAACATCATTAGTAACAATTGGAAGAGCAGAAGACTTTACAACCGAAAATAAACAAACAAAGTCAATTTGTCAACCAACCATATAATCAAACAACAACAACAAAAACAAATAATTAATCAACCAAAACAATCAACAAAACAAACAAATCCAAGAGCAGGCTAAAAAATCTCCCTTCATATCAAATCAACACACCATCAACCAACACCAATTCTCCCCCTTTCTGGCTTGAAAAAAAAAATCAAGCACACCTCTGGGAAAAAGAAGCCCCAGATCCGAACAATATGGCCCACATGACTTGCAACATCCCATCAACTTCAAACTTTCATGCCTGTAGAATCTACATCAAGATCTCAATGTCTCAAGACTCATTAGATAATACTTGTACAACACGACTGCCAAAATAAGATTCAATGAAGGCTCGATGGGGGCCAACACTATGAGAGGCCGTAGTGGTAGTATCTATACCAAGAACATGATGTCCTTGCAGAAGCTTGGGATGTATGATAAAATGACTAAATGGTAAGCCAGTGGGTTCAGTAGGTGAAATCAGATCGGGTTTCTGAGAAAGGAGAATCCCACAAACTAACCTTGGGTAGCAAATGGGTAAATGAAGAGTTTTAGACCCAATGTTCCACTTAATATGACTAAACACAAATACACTATAATTGAATTAAGACTTAGTTCGAATATGATAGATCGATGTAGTAAGAGAAATTGAGAGGCCAGACTTGTGGGAAGAAGGACACCAATTCGAAATGCCTATCTTGTGAAGGAGGGCATATTTGAAAATGAGCACTGCTGTGGGAAGCTGTCCCTTTCTTGGCCATGAAGACTGAGCACCCCTCGTTAATTGAAACACAAAGTCCCTTAAAGATGGGCATTGTTCAATCACATTCTCTGGAAAATTTCTGTGAAGAAACTGATTAATAATTGCATAAGCTATAACTAAAGAATGACGTCTTATATAGACTTTATGAAAATCGGGGCTGGTTGGATCAACAAAATCAAAGGTCAAGTTTATAATAAATTTTCGAACCAGTTGGGGATAATAGGGCCCTAAATTCAACACAGTCCTTTCAAGCCCAACATCAAGTGACAATTCCTTAAGGTCTAGATACTCCTTAAGATGCTCAGACAACTCTTTCTCATCGACAATATTTCTTTTCACAAGATATTTTCACAAACTAGCACTTTCCTTGGTATGGAAGGATACTTCATCCAAGGGATAGGAGGTACAGTATACCCGACAACCTGCTTTCTTTTGTCTTTAGTTATTGCACAAGTGACATGGACAATACCAGAGACCTCATTATTAGAGCTACTCCATAGACCCCAATTTGAATCCTCCTCAAAAGGAAACTTTTTAGAATCATTTTTTGGAATACTCATGTGAAGCCTCAACATCTGATCCAACAACTCCATCGTCAGAAACAACACCAGTAGCCACACCAGCACCAACTTCCTCAGTTCTCTTTGGATGTATCTCAGCAAGAGAAGTATCAACATCGATCTCTTCATCAGAAGCATGAGCAGATTCAGGGAAAATTTTAAGAGTTGTCCATTCGAACCAAGGTCAATATCAGACAATACAACATTCTTTAAATTTCCATCATTCTTTATAGCTAAGGGGCATTAAGAAACTCATCATTTACCTTTCCTTGGTTAGTCATGATGTTTGTTTCAAGAGAAGCATTGACAATCTCCTCACCAGGTTGCATGGTTTTAGGAAACATGAAGATTAACATTCTCTGTAGTATTTTTAGAAGGACTAATTATAGGAAGTATGGATTAAGAAGCAAACATTTTATAAACTACTTTGTCAACGAAATCATGTACAACATTCTCATCGGTCACAAGCAAACTCCCTTTTCCAACTCAGAAGAACCAGGAACAACAACATTCTCTTCATTAATCGTACTAGAACCAGGTAAAGTAGACTCAACATTGCTAGAAAACATATGCAAGATTATCATTATCCACTGTGCTATCCTCAAGAACCCTAACTTCTTTTTGTGCAGCATCAAACGAAACAACATTATCTTTAGGGTTTCTAGGTAAAGTGATAAACTCATGCAAGTGACTGAAGGATCACTAAAGGTGGATTTTACTTTTTCCGAAAAATTTGGACTTCTAAACCAACAAGATCAATCAAAGTGAGAGATGAAGCACCTTTTCTTTTCCTTCCGTTTCAACAAACTAACTGGCTCCAGAATGTCTTCTTTTTGTCGAAGGTGAAGGAACACCAATTTCTTTCTTCGTGGCAGGAAGTCCATGCACATGGACTCTATATTTGTTTGTTGTAGTTGGAGGAATATCTTTTTGAACATCCATTTTCCTTTTATCCTTTTCTTTGTATCTCACCATTTTGGTATCGAAAGTGTATGTTCCTTGTCTAGTGTTAACCATCTGAAGGGAAATCACAAAGATCATAAACAAAGAAGTACTTCAAAATAGTTGAGAGCAAGAAACATCCATAATTTTAAGCAAAAACCTATCACACTTCAACTGAAAGAAATTCAAATTCAAAAGAAAATTTTAAATTAAACACCAATTAAACTTCCTCGCGCCTTTACCAATCGTAATTAATACGGTTGAACATTAATTAACCGTATGGGCTTCCAAGCTTAATGGGACAAGTGACATCTTTGACCGACCCGTAGAAGTAGTTGCTATGCCTTTAGAACAAAAAGGCCCCAAGCTGCTCTCAAGGCCTCAAAGCGAAATACATCTAAAGCCTTGGTAAAAATGTCAGCTATTTGATATTTTGTGCTAATATGCTCTAACGTAATTTTTTTGCTCTCCACCAAGTCACGAATAAAAGGATATCTAATGTCGATATGCTTAGTACAATTGCGCTGGACAAGATTTTTGGATATATTAATCGCACTCATGTTGTCACAGTAAAGAGTCATGACATCTTATGTGACATCATACTCCTGTAACATTTGTTTCATCTATATTAACTGAGTGCAGCTACTCCCTGTAACAATGTATTCAGCTTTAGTTGTTGACAAAGAAACACAATTTTGTTTCTTGCTAAACCACGAAATTAGGTTATTCCCAAGAAAGAAACAACCTCCAAATGTACTTTTCCTATCTTCAAAATTTCCAGCTCAATCAACATCACAATAGCCTACCATATAGCTACATGTATCAAACATGTATAATAAACCATAATCGCCCATGCCATTGATATATTTGATTATTCTTTTAGCACTAAGCAAGTGATTGGTCTTGGGACAGATTGATATTTGGCACAAAAACTAACGGCAAATGCAATGTTAGGTCAGTTGGCTATTAAATAGAGCAAGCTTCTAATGATACTTCTATACAGACTCTCATTAACTTGAGTTTCATCCGAGTCTTTTGACATTTTTATATGAGTGGGAGCAGGGGTTCTTCTAATACTAGCCTTCTCAAGACCAAACTTGTTGACAATATTCTTGACATATTTACTTTGAGAGATAAAAATTTCCTCATTCAACTGTTTAATCTGAAATCGCAGAAAATAAGACAGTTCTCCTACTATGCTCATCTTGAGTTCTTGCTGCATTTGTTTCACAAAGAGCTCAACCATCTCCTATGACATCCCACTGAAGACAATATCATCAACATAAATATGGAAAATCACAAATATTCTATTGAGATTTTTTAACAAAAAGAGTTTTATCAACTTCTCCCCGACTGTACCCATTGTTGACAAGGAATTTGACCAAATGTTCGTACCAGGCTCAGGTGCCTGTTTGAGTCCATAAAGAGCCTTGTTGAGTTTATATAAATAATAAGGATGAGAAAGATCCACAAATCCTTTGGCATGTTCAATATACACTTCCTCATTCAGATATCCATTCAGTAAAGCACTTTTTACATACATTCGGTACAATTTGAATTTCAAAAGACATGATATTCCAAGCAAAAGTCTGATAGCCTCAAGTCTTGCAATAGAAGCGAAGGTTTCATCAAAACCCACACATTTTATTTGGGTATACCCTTGACCCACTAATTTGGCTTTATTTTTAGTGACATTTCATTCTCATCGGAATTGTTATTGAATATTCACTTTGTGCCAATCACATTAACAAATTTTGGCCTGGGAATAAGAGTTCATACATTATTTTGCACAAATTGCCTAGGCTCTTCTTGTATAGCATTGACCCAACATTCATCTGCAAAAGCTCCTTTGATATTTCTCGATTCAATAGGGGAGGTGAAACAAATATTATTGATAATCTCTCGATAGTTAACTTTATCTTTCCTTCTGCTTATCACCCCTTCTTCAAGATCACAAACTATGTTACTAGAGGGGATGATTCTTACGAACCCTGCTAGATGGTTGCTTGTTACTAGCTTCATCCTACTTAACAACTGAATGGTTATTCTCTATTGGAGTTTCAGAATCCACGTCAGACAACATGTCTGGGGAGATGTTAGGGACATCTGTATTGATAAGTGGAAGTGTGCTGGAATCTTCTTCTTCCACAGTAGGGGAGCTTGATGGATCTCCAACATCATTAATCACAATGTTAGTAGACTCCATTACACAATGAGTTTTTTTATTGTAAACATGGTAAGCTCGACTATTTATGGATATATCCTAGAAACATGCCTTCATCCGATTTAGAATCCAATTTCCATCTAGCTTCTCTATCCACCAGGATGTAACAAGTGCTGCCAAATATATGGAAGTATTTTACATTTGATTTTCTCCCTCACCATATTTCATAAATTTTCCTTGAGGACCCGTGACATAAAACAACTCTGTTGTGAATATGACATGATATATTTAGAGCCTTTGCCCAAAAATAAAAGGGCAGACATTTTGCATGTAACATAGCTCATGTAATCTTGTGAAGTGTCTAACTTTTCCTTTCCACAACTCCATTTTGCTAAGGAGTGATTGGAGTAGAGAATTCATGATGTATCCTAGCAAAATTACAAAAGGCAGCAAATTGAGGGTTTTCAAACTCCCTACCATGATCACTTCTGATTCTTATCACATTCAGATCTTTCTCTCATTATAATTAACGAAAAAGAGCTTGAAAATCATTAAATGTATATGATTTTTCACAAAGAAAACATACCTAAGTGTATCTAGAGAAGTCATCCATAACAACTGAAACATACCATTTACCTCATAGATTCTTGTTGGATTTTATGCCCTAAAACTCGTAGATATTAAATGATATTAATTGACCGTTATGAATAAATTGTTATAGATGATAAATCAATAAATGTTATTGTTTGTATTGTTGTCCATTTTATCTTAATAACCCTAAATCCAATAAACTAACATCCAAGGTTGTCTTATGAGTCTTGAACTGTATATGGAGACATACAGGGACCAATGTTCAAGATACAGCCTAAAGGGTCTATAGTATAGGGATAAGGTTGGGTACCTTATCCTAGTAACACTATGAATACTACCCACTTTGTATTTGATACAAATGTAATGATCCAACGCATTCGCGTAGGTGACATGCGAGTAAGGGTATCCTATGCAATGAGTTTGCATAAGACTGGACCGCAAAATATGAACCACTAAATGTAACACCATTGACTACTTAAGTTTCTATTTCAATAGGATGACCTAGGCGACTTGGTCTTAATCCTAAGTACATTATGAACTCTTGTTCACAAGAGATTGTCCTTTGATTTGCATGGGTGAGGGTGACCAGATTGTCGACCTAATATGTCTAGCATTTTAGAGAAAAGATTGAGTGAGGTGCTAGGAACATAATAATACAAGATGGAAGTCACTCTTTCCCTCTTTGAGGACAAGTAGATGAGTGTTCCCTTCAGTGGTGTCTCCAAGACTTGAATAAAGGGCCCTGCCCTCTCATTGGCCCGATAGAAGTTTCTGTTTATTGGTTGGACCACAAACAGGTTTTGAAGGAACTCTAAATCAGAGAACCAGTGAGAACAAACAAATAGATTTATAGTCAAACACAAGAGATTTTGCATAAAGACTAAATTACAAGCATGCTTATTTAAAAGAATGAACAAAGGATCGAGTATACAATACCTTTGTAGAATTTCTTCTTCTCGTATTCCCTCAATCAATCTCCAACACGTCCAAAGAAGAACTCAAACACAACGATCAGAATAGCCAACAGCACAAACTGAAGAATCCTCGATCACTATCGAATCCAACTCGATCCTCGACCCTCAAATGGCACAAGACACTACCATAAGAGTTACCTTGGTATTCTCGGTGTGAGAATCTAAGAGTTGTTGGCTCTGTGTGACTTTGGATAAAGGAATGGAGGAGCTAAACGATCAAGTAGACGATGAATATGCAACAGTAGAAGGAGGTCTAACGTATAGACTTGATACTCGATCGTGTAGTAAGAAGAAGCCTATCATATAGACTTTCTACTCGATCATGTAGCAACGAGTAATTATCATATAATAAGAAGCCTATCGTAGCAGCGCTCAAAAAATTCTTGCAACGAGTCCATGATCTCACGTGCAATGACCATGCTTTTAACCCTTTTGGCCAATGCATCAAGTATGCTAGCCAAAATGTGAAGTCGGGCCATCGAATCAGCTTTCATCCACACCTCATATGATTACGAACAATTCGCAGTGCATTAGGGCTTGGGACTTGAGGACACTCCTCAAACATGACAAAATCAAGGTCGTTTACCATGAAATATGTTTTAATAGACTCTTTCCAATGTATATATTCGGTCAAGGAAGAAAAGGCAACTAATGGAAAATCAAATAATGAAATGTTGCTGAAAAAACAAACATATTGATCTACGTTAGATTTTAGCAACTACTCTTTAAAAAAAATCCAATCAGGTTTAGCAAAATCTAAATGAACCCCATAACACAACTAGTTTTGTAATGACGCTTCAGTGGTTTAGGACAAAAGCCAACGAAGGGTAGTCAATTTATCCTTACTCTGAATTGAGACATTCTCAACCAATCATTACACCAGAACAACTCTTGTTCCTATAACGACTGGCCATCATTGATTTGGTCAAGAAATCATTAACTTTCTTAACAATTTCTCGTAAGCGTGACCCTTCATTTTTAGATCCTAGAGTTCTGCCCCAAGCAGCCAATTTGAAGGGAAAAAACAGATTGGAGCAAAAACTAAAGCGACCCTATCCATTTATGGAGTTTTCCTTGATATTGACCAACCATACAAACCATCCGAAGGGAGATGCTCCCAGGGCACCACGAGGTCGTGGAAGAAGATCTCACGGTGCAAATCAATAAAGAAGACCGTAGGACACGTTGACACACATCCTTATTCCACTTACTATAAATACTCTCTCCGTTCACCTTGATATTAACCCATGCAAACACCATCCGAAGGGGGATGCTCCCAAGGTGCCACGAGGCCAAGCATGAATCTCACGATGTGAACATTAAGGGAGAAACGTGAGTAGAACTGACATATCATATATATCTTTTCCTCCCACTGAGTATTTTAAGAACCTAGGGTTTAGTTTACTTAGAAAAACATGGCTAATTATTTTTACTAAGTGACTGTTTAGGTTTGCCCAAAAGTAACACTTACTTTGGAAAGTTAAACAACTTTTGATCATCATTCATTAAATACTTTAACAAACTCTAATCAACTGTTGCATGCTTGTAACAAATCTATCTAATTCACTTTTCTAGGTAGGTTCTCAAGTAGAGGTATTCCGTTTTCGTCAACTTAAATACCCCAGCCTAGCTAGAACCCGCCTTAGACAAAAAGTCCTTTATAGATAGATAGTATAAATTTAATCTTTTATTCAAATCAATTTAAAGATTAAACTTAGGTATCTAATCTCATTAGAACCGTGAACTTAGGTCTATTTCAATCAAATTTAAAACCCTTTTAAAAATGATTTTACCTAAGTTTTCTTGCAACTCTTTCTTATTGATTTTAATTCTAATTTCATTAATTATAACTCTTATAAATAATGAAACAATCAAAATCAACTACATTGCTAAGCTAGATATCCATAAGGTATTTATAACTTTTATAAATAAACATAAGTGTCATGCTTCATGCAATGTTCATCCATTACTACTTTATATAACTCTTATATAACTTGTAATGAACCAAACATACATGCTCGCATACACCCTTATACTATAACACTTATAATATAAAGATGATGCATGAATATGCTTAATGCATGCATAAATATAACTCTTATATTATATGATGCATGAGCATGCTTTAAGGTAATTTAATCATGCAATCTACTATATTATAACTCTTATAATATAAAGATGATGCATGAATAAAATGCATAACCTATGGTAGGTTTTAAATCTATATGTCATACATTATGGCATATAAACTAACATACATCTCATGTACATTAAATAAAATTGATGGACCAGGATAATATGCCCCAAAAACTGAAATTAAAGCTAACTATTATATAGATCATCGAGTCAACCAGTTCAAACAGGCGAACCGTATCTGAACCGCCCAGGCGAAGCCTCTTCAAGTCATCGTCTAGCAACTCCTTGTGATCGTTGAGTGACTCTAAGCGAGTATAGACGATCGTGTAGCATGGATCAAGTGCCTTTAGACTATGCGACAAAGCATGAAGGCCACGCGATTGTGCAGCGCACATCATGTAATGCATGCCTAAACGATCGAGCAGTCGAAGACTATGCAATGAAGCATGATCATCTAGATGATTGAGGAGCAAGTGTCGAGTATCTCATACCGAGGGATCAAGTAGCCAGTGGCTATACGATGAAGCATGCTGGCCTATATAATTGTTTAGTGTGCGCGCCTACCATGCGTCGAGTATCGTATACTCTATGCGATCGTTTACCCTAGGCGTCTATGCGATCAAGCAACCAACGTAACACGACTAAGTAAACTCTTTACTCGATCATTTAGCATCAACCATGCGATCGTTTAGTAAATACTATACGATCGAGTAGATATTTTCTACACAATCGTTTAGTCAAATCTAAACGATCGTTTAGCCTGGGCTACACGATCGACCAACCTTTGGTCTTCTTCCTCAAAGTGAATAGCATTTCCATGCGTCTTTGAAACTTCATTACGAACGACTCAAACAACCAAAAGAAAACTTGAATACATACTATATTGCTTGTTAATTATGCCTAAAAACGCAAGGGCCCTTACAAATTAATGCTTGAAATGTAAAGAAAGCTTTAAAAACAAAGGCAATCATCCCGAAACATCCATCAAACCATCCACAAACACATTTAACCTTAAACGCATTATAGAAACTTAAAACCCACTAAGACTGTAAAAGAAGTTCAATACAACAATGGAATTTGGAATATCTAAACAATCTGGCTTGATACCAATTGAAGGAACTTTAAATCAGAGAACCAATGAGCGGAAGTGGATTGTTCCTTTTCATTGAAAAAGAACAAATAGATTTACAGTCAAACATAAGAGATTATGCATATAGACTAAATTACAAGCATGCTTCTTTAAAAGAAGGAACAAAGGATCGAGTATACAATACCTTTGAAGAACTTCTTCTTCTAGTATTCCCTCGATCATTCTCCAACGTGTCCAAAGAAGAACTCGAACGCAATGATCAGAATAGTCAACAGCACGAATTGAAGAATCCTCGATCACCATCGAGTCCAACTCGATCCTCGACCCTTGAATGGAACAAAACACTACCATAAGAGTTACCCTTGTATTCTCGGTGTGAGAATCCAGGAGTTATGGGCTCTGTATGACTTTGGATAGAGGAATGGAAGAGGTGAAAGATCGAGTAAACGATCGAGTATGCGACAGTAGAAGGAAGTCTATCGTATAGACTTGATACTCGATTGTGTAGTAAGAAAAAGCCTATCGTATAGACTTGCTACTCGATCGTGTAGCAACGAGTAAGTATCGTATAGAAAACTTGATACTTGATCGTGTATGCTCTCTAAGCTATCGTTTAGTAAAACATCTTTTACTTGATAGTCTTTTTCTGTGAGAAAACCGAATGAAATTAACTTTTTGATTTGAAAAACTATTTTCCTTTTATCTCACATACCATAAACCGCCAATAACCTCCCACTCAAGTCGGTTATTGAAGAAAAATAATAATTAATTATCACATAATTAATATACTATAAATAAATATAATAACTAACTTATCATATTATATTTATAACCTATAGTTTTAATATTGCATCATATGCAACATATAAACCATAATTCTTTTTCTATGTTATATTTAATATAAATCCTATTTATATTAATTCCTCTAATCAAATAATGTATTAAATATATCATATCAATTATATCACATATAATTTAATTATTTAATTATATCATATATAATCAAATTTTCTCTTGTTAATTTGAATACTTCAAACTATCCCAAAATTTGATTTTCAACTTGAACCCATTGAGCTACCAAGGGGACTTTATGAACCAGTAGCTTGAAGCTCCAACGGTAAGTGAATAACTGATTAAACTCTTTAATCACGAGATCCACCATCCGTTAACTGTTGGTCACTCCACTAAAAACCGATAGTTGCACTCTTCGCTCTACAGATATATTTCTGAGTCCATTGGATATAACTAATCAATAGTGCAACGACCCTTCACAAATTGTTCGTAAGTACAGCTGGGCCAATTTATCGTTTTGCCCCTATAGTTACATCTAACACCTTAAATACCACTAATTCCTCTATTGAACAATAAGTCATAGTCCCACTATGACTGAGTCTTCTCTTCCTAAGAGAAGGTGTGGCTACTATGTTCAAGATCTGAAATCAGCCCATAAGAGAGCAATTTCCCCTGCTTCGAGGAAGGAGTGAATTCCTCTTGTGTAGCTGAGTTCCCAGCTCTTCAATCAGACGAATCCCTAAAATAGTAGGCTTGTTGAGTTGGCAATCTGGCCACTCTCACCCATACAAATCAAAGGATCGTCCTCATAGGCAGAAGCTACCAACTCACTCAGGATTAAGGTCATGTCACCTATGGTCATCCTAGTGAAATGTAAGTCTGAATTATGAACGGCAAGGACCATCCTCATAAGCAGGAGTTCCCAACTCACTCAGGATTAAGGTCATGTCACCTATGGTCATCCTAGTGAAATGTAAGTTTGAATTATAAACGGCATTATATAAAGAAATTAATCATTTCGTGGTCTGGTCTTATACGAACTCTTTGTAAAGGATACCCCCACTCGCATGTCTCCACATGAATGGTCAAAATCAGATCATTTTTAGCACTTTACAACACTTGTAACATCTACAAAACGAGTCTTATCAATAGTGGATAAGGTATCCCTCCTTTATCCATATACTACAGACCATTTAGGTTATTACTTAAGGCATGATCTACTTGTATGTCTCCACATAAATGCTTAAGTTACATAAAATAACCTTGGATCTTAGTTTATTGGATTGAGTAAATACTTATAAAATAACACTTATTTTATTAATAAAAATATATTCACAAAGTGTTTACAAACTACGAGACTATTAGGAGAATTAGGACACCAATCCCAATAGTTGTTCATTAAAGGAGCACTGATACTTAAGGAGCCAGAGGTAACCCAGGGGTAAACTTGTAATTTAACCCAGCTAGAGTTATGATCACTCGTGAAGGACTAACTTGCTAGTATTGGTCTTTATCAATGGACACATAAATTAGTGAGAATAGTGTAGGTGTGAGTCTTTAGTGAAGTGTACCCACAGTTAGAGAATATTGATTAACTTGGTTAATGAGTTTAACCAATTAATCTCATGTTATTGGAGCTTTTGATCTACAAGTCCACCCCGTCTCTTTTTTAGCTCACTAGAGGATACTTAAGAGGGATAATTTGAATTATTCAAATTAATTTGAGGAAACTATATATTAATCTGATTAATATATAATTAATTATGAATGTGATCTATAATCAAATTGGAAAGTAATATTTGAATAAGATTCAAATTAGTTAATTCAAGTGAATTAGATTCACAAAGAATTAATTAATAGAGAGATTTTTCACATATATATGGGATATATATGATAATTAAATGTTACATTAAATTGGGTTTAGAAGTTCACAACTCACTCAAGATTTAGGTCATTTCACCTATGGTCATCCTGGTGAAATGTAAGTATCTATTATTAACGGTGTTATATAATGAGATTATTCATTTTGTGGTCCAATCTTATACAAACCCCTTTATATAAAACACCCCTGCTCACATTTCTCTACACGAATTATCAGGATCAAATCATTTGTAGTACTTTACAACAATTGTAACATCTACAAAGAAAATCGTATTCATAATGTCAGGATAAGGTACTCAGCCTTATCCATCTATTACAAACCATTTAGGTTATCACTTAAACATGATCCACATGTATGTCTCTACATACATGTTTAAGCTACTGAAGATAAACTCGAATATTAGTTTATTGGTTTTGTGGGTTAATGCTACTAAATGTCAAATGAAAAAAATCAGATTTTATTAAATAAATAAATCGTTTGTACATTACCATTACAAACTATAGGACCCATGAGAGTTAGGGCATCAACCCTAACAGTATTCACACATTAGTAATTTGTTCTATCTTAGGAGATGATTGTTCGTGAATCATGAAACATTGAATGTCATAGAGGGAAATTCGTCTTAAAGAAACAACGTAAAGTCATTGAGTTTAGATGAGTTATTTTGACTATTTTCTTATTATACTATAATTTACTTAAATGAAACTATCTATTATAGTTTGTCGAAATGTTTATATTTGTTTATTTTTCCATTAAATTTGTGATTAATCTATGCATATAAAACATTGATAATATTTTTGTCAATATGAACTAAAAACGTATTTTTTTTTCCTCCTTTTTTGGAAAAGTATCTTTTCTCCTTAAGTGTTTACCAATAGATGCGATAGGTAGTTAACTAAAGTGAAAAATTGTCAGAAATAGCATCAACAACTTTCCATCATTCCAAAATTAGCATGCTTTTTTGAAAAGTCTTAGTTTTTCTCGATGGATCTCGGGCGAGATCGACCACCAAGATTTAGTTAAAATTTTCATTTTTTCTAATTTATCGATTGTTTTGGCCCTTTTAGGCCTTTCTGAGTACATCTTGGAGAGTTTAAACATAATTTTTCCAAAGATTATCTAATCTATCTAAATCTTATTCCAAATCTTATATATTTTCAAATTTTCTCCAAATTCAGTTATCTTTTACCGAATGTTATACTCAATTCTTACGTGATTTTAGGCAAATTTTTCTTTTTATGATTATAAAAATTTCTAAATTTTCAAATGAATTTATTAATTAGATTTTTTCCAAATGGATGATTGCAATTTGATTTTTAAATTTTGGGAAAATTAAATTTTACAAAAAAAAAAAATGGGCAAGATATAGAAAATATATAAAATCTCAATTTTAATCTACCCAAGAATTCATCGGTGTTATTTTATATATTTTCTATCTTTTACCTTTTTATGAAATTTTTAATATTTCCAAAAATTTAAAAATCAAAATCAATCATCTAAAATCCATCTAAAAAACATTTAGTTAATTAGTAAATTGATTTAGAAATTAGAAATTGGACTAAAGATTTAAAAATTTACGTAAGATTTTGATATAATATTTAGTAAAGATAATCGAATTTGAAGAAAAATTGAAATATAAGATTTGGTATAAGATTTAAGAAGATCATATAATATTTTTAAAAAAAATACTAGAATCTCGATGTAATCTCTCATGTATCGAGAAAGACCCAAAATGGTCAAAACAATCGATAAATTAGAAAAGGCTAATTTTTTAACTAAATCTCTGGTCAATCTCACCTAGGATGGACCGAGAAAAACTATTTGAACAAGTTTCCAAAAAGAGTGCTAGTTTTATAAGGTGAAAATTTAAAGGTGTTATTTCTAACAATTTTCCAACCAAAGTTTTAAATTAGCTATTTTAGTCCATAAATTTTAAGAAATAAATTTAAAATGTCGCTCACCTTAACATCATCATTTACGAACGTTTTCTTTTATTATTTTTAATATATTTTTAAATTTGAGAAAAAAAAAATCACTTTCGCCCCCCTCCCCTCTCTTACATCTTCATTGTTGTCTCCCCCATTTCTCATTCATCCCCACCTTGCCCCGCAGCTTCCACCACTTAATTGTTGTCATCTTCACCACATTAGTTTAAAATTTCAAAATCACTCTAAAGCATGCTTTTAATCACTCAAAATCAGCTTAATATTTAATTTTAAAATTTTAAGTACAATTTTAAAAACGACAAGTGATTTTAACAATTTTGAGATCACTCCCAAACATGTGCTTAGAGCCATTTGCCAATGTTTATGGGTCAAATATCTTTTATTAAATATTCAAATAATGTGTTTACTGATAGCGGTTTGTTGGGAGGCATTAGCTCTGGCCATACCTACAAGTTGTTAAAGGAAGTGTTAAAAAGATGTTCAATTTAAGATTAAAACTTTGAAGAAGCTTTATGAGTGACTCTCTCGATTTGAAAATTCAAAATAAAGGAATGGGTATCACCCTCCCTGGTTGTGATGAGGGAAGGTAGATGAAGGAGACAGAGGAGAGATGAAAGAAAGATAAACAGAGACATTATAGTAATTAACCGCAGGTGGCATATTTGTTAATTTACCATTGACTAAGGATAATATAGTCCAAAAATATTTTTCAAAAAAGATGGCTTTTTAATATTATATATATGTATATAATTTTTTATTAAGAATAATTTATGACATTAAGTTTTGCTCAAAGGTTCACCCCTAGGTATAGAAATTTAAATCTCCAATTACAAGGAGTACTTGCCAATAACCATCGAGTAACATTGACAAGATATCACAAGATTTGGTCCCAAAAATTTAGGAACACTTTGAAAAGAAAAGAGGGGGCAAAATTTAATGCATAGACAAACTATACCTTAAAGAAATATTATCAACTTTAAGCAGCTTTTCAATTTGACCGTAAGAATTATAGCCTTGTGCCTCAATTTCTTTAATAATTTATATCTTTACAAGCAATTTTAGATCTACGAAACATTGAACATAAGATCAAAGTAAATATTTTCATTTTTCAAGTCCTATATTTCAACAATAAAACATTATGAGTTGCATCTGCTGGTAATAATATTCATTTTTATTAACATCAATGAGAGCTAAGATTCTAGTTTACCATAAAGCATACTCCTCTATTTCCTGCAGTACACCATGAAAGATTTACACCCAACTTTGAGTACTGCCACCTTTGAACCTGCCACGAGTTCCGGATTGTGTTTACCTTTTCATGTTCCGAAATCTAAATGACCAAAGTTATAATGATGCTTCTGATTGTTTCCTGATCTAGCAAACCATAGATAAACAAAATGAAAACTAAACTCTAAACTTTTTTGAAAAATTGTCAATAACAATCGAGCAAGTTTTCAAAATTTAGACAACCAGAGCACAACAATCAAGACTCAATATTTCCAAGATCGAAAGCAGCCAGTGATAACTGCATAAAACCAAGGAAATCGAACATATTATTAACACAAATATTCGTTGAAAAACATTGCATAAAACTCGGGACAAATTATGAACAGTACCACATCACTGAAATAAATAATAGACAAATTAAATACAGCAAAAACCAACCATGGAAAGAATAAAACTAGGACTACCAATGAAGATTTAATTACTTACAAGAATGAAGGAAAACCAAAATGTAGTCGTGCATTGACATAGAAAATCCATCAAACGAACAAGAATAAGGCTACAAGCGACGCCTGCTCCGGGATGAGAAACTTGGAGACCCGGTGGGAGTTGTGCCTCCTCTATAAGTGGCATTAAATGAAGTGTAAACTGCCTTGGCTGGTTCAGGAACCGAATCTAATGGAATTGACTCTGCGAAGCAAGCAGTGTTTATTCGTGTTCTCTCAAGCTCTTGTTGAAGCAACTCTGTGCTGTACTGCTGTGCCAGTGCCTGTAACATAGAAAAGATATTCGCCTTAGCCCAATGCACAGAACCGAAGTAAAAGAAAAGACATGGTTGACATATGAACCAACTATCATGTGGCAATTGGTAAAATGATATAATTCTAGACGTTGATGTAGTTTTCCTACTCCTTTTTAGACCATTTCATTATAAATTAGAGAAATAATGAAGTCCTTATGTTTTTTTTTTTTTGTGTGTGTTCTTTCAATCTAGTCCCATACATCTAAAATTTTTTTGAAGCTGTATACCTTTTTCGTTGGTAAATTTTAAAATGGGCAAATGATAAGCTTCTAATACCATTGAATTTCTAAATATTAGATAAAATGGGATTCCATCTCACACCAATTACAACATGCACCAAGGGAAGTGGTACAAGTTAAAAAGAAGGGACTAAATTGAGAAAACTCTGAAACATGAGGGACTAAAAAGTTCATGCCAAATCTAAAATGATAAAGAGTTGTCAAGATATATTTTTGAACTTTAACATGTTACAAGAATGTAATGTAAAAAGATGTTCCTTACAATGAGTTCATCTGGGGCAGTTGCTCCTTGTTGTCGTTCATCTATAGCTTCCTCGCTCCCACGAGTTGGCCGACGATTATGGCCTGGATTATCAGCTGCCTCTGTCACACTTTCAGTAGCTTTCTCCAAAAGCACTCCTTGCAAAGACTTCAAAGACTCTCTAGCGTCGGATGTGAAATAAGGATTTAATATGGTCTCAAAGTACTCAAGCTGCAAGAGGAACACAAGGCAGCAAATACCATTACAGGTTAACCATCTAAATGAAGCTGCTCCAATGCACATTAAATATTTATCATACATGCCCCATTGAACAAACAAGGGACGTGATATACATGGCATATTTCCTTCAGCTCGTTATTATTTTACCTTTTTTCTTTTTCTGTTGGAATTGGAGGATGGACAATTTATTTATTTGATTGCAGTTGATACAAACCAACTGTTCATTTTTTCTTGCAAGTTCCTCGGTTGAAATCTAAAGACATGAAAAACATCCTATATTCGACCAGAATCATATGCCAACGCAGATTTCGCTCCCCTAATGTTAAACATTAGTTTTACCTCAAGCATGAGTTGACAGAAACCATTTGTATCAAGTGACCGTAGCTCGTTTGTTCCATTTTCATCAAAAATGCTGAGAAAAGTATCAATTAAACCTTCAACAAGAATGCCTAGTGTCTTGTCCAAAAGGGGCTTACAACCAGCAAAAACCTGAAACAGTGAATTAAAACTAAGACTATAAGAGTCAACAAACCAAAACTAGTAATTAGAAGGATGGAAAGAAGCAAATGGAATGAGAACAAGAAAAGTGCAGGAGCCTTTTGTCGATGGAAATAACACCATCAGGAACGAAAATCAGAACAATGAGAATGCAATTGTTCACTTCTTGCACATAGTTGGTAATATCCTAAATTGATGATAAGATTACCTCAGCATGGACAGACACAAGAGTGTGGAGTAGCTCGACAGCTGCATCACGCACACCCTTCAAAAAGAAAAAAAAATACAAGGAAAAAAAAAAGATAAGGAAAGGAAAAAATAACGAAAAAGCAGAGAGCACTAGTTTAGGTGCTAAGTATCGAAAGAATAAAAAAATAATAAAAGAAAATAAGAGGTGGTGCTATCAATAGGAGCACTCGTGCGAACTATCTCCAGTGCAGCATACTTACTTTAACTGCAGGAGCAGCTCCCCAGTGGACTCCAGAATCCAATAGATAGTTAGTTGCAGCTGTTCTCATCAAGTTTGCCTGATGTGAAGAGAATCAACAATTAGTGCATGGATAAATAATGATTGAAAAATAAAAACTATCTGCTAATGTTCATGACCATGGAAAAGAAAACGTTGAACAATTATAAACCATCTAAACAGAACTTTGCAAAAAGCTCTGTAATTTTGCGATGATATTAGGAAAGATTTTGTTTTGTTTGGCTTTTGCCTTTACTTTTGTTTTGGCTCCTCTTGATCTAGCTGTTCTTTTTCCTTTTTTTTTCCCCTTTTTCTTATTGCCCGGTCGTGAGATTTATCATTGGATCTATAAGATTACAATTTTTCATAAAAGAAAAAAAGAAAGCACGTGATAGCTTTACATTGAAAGAAAAAATTGAGGAAATTTTTATTGAATATTGAAATT
This sequence comes from Benincasa hispida, assembly GCF_009727055.1. Lineage (NCBI taxonomy): Eukaryota > Viridiplantae > Streptophyta > Magnoliopsida > Cucurbitales > Cucurbitaceae > Benincasa > Benincasa hispida. Next base: position 40,223,836 of record NC_052357.1, read on the forward strand.
TCAAATAATACTCAATATTCGTTGGATGAACTAACTTATGTGCAATATGAGTATTTATGTACAATTTTTCATAAATACTATTTATGTGCAATATGAGTATCAATTTATCTTTAAGCTCTTAATAATACAACTGATTAGGCTAGAAGAGGGAATTCATCAACATTATCAAATAGAAACCAGTTTACTTTGTTTTATGGAAATTTGAGCTCATGGTCTCTGTTTGGGAAATCCAAAAAATAGAAATTTGGCTCTATTACTAGGTGGTTTATTCATGAACCAGAAGCTCTTTGGTGTAAAGTAAGAAAAAGTATTCACGGTATCAACTCACACTGGTGGCAAATGTCAGGGAAGTTCGGCTTGAGTTTTAGAAACCCATGGATTAGTATATCCAAAGTTTGGTTAAAATTTAATTACCTTGCTGCTTTCAAATTAGGAAATTGTAGATGAATTCATTTTTAGCTTAATTCTTGGATTAACGAGTTTTCATTCAAGTCGAGCTTTCCTCAATTGTTTAATATTGCTCATTGCCCAGGGAAGAAGTTACTTGTTCTTGGAACCTTATTTTTCATGGATTGCTCAAATAAGAAGTTTCAGATTTTCGGGTCATTGGATTTCTCCGGGAGATTCTCGGTTAATTTCCTTTCTAAGCATTTAATTTCTGTTTCCCCAATGGTTAAAGAAGGTTATCAAGCCTTGTGGAAATCCAAAAGTCCCAAGCGCATAAAGATTCTTGTTTGGATGATGTTTTTTGGTTCACTCAATCGTTCTGCTACTCCACATCACAAACTTCAGAAGCATTATTACCTCCCTCTATCTCCCCTCTGTGTTTGGCTCATGGTGAAGACTTGCAGCATTTGTTTTTTTTAATTATCATTTATCACCATCTTCCTAGTGGCGATTATTCTCTTACTTTCAGCTTCATTGTGTTTTTGGCACCTCATTTCGGGAGAATACCATCCAAATTTTGGTTGGTCTACGCTTGGCTTCTTCTTTTTTTTTTTTTTTTTTTTAATGAAATCAACAACTTTCATTGAGAAAAAATGAAAGAATACAGGGCATCCAAAAAAAACAAGCCCACAAAAACACCCTCTCTAAAGGGTTTCCAACTAAGTAAAGAATAATTATAAAAAACCTTCGAGACCGAAGCCCAAAGCAAAACATGAAACCTCACTGAGGACCAAACCTCACTAGAATCCTTTTCCAGAACTCTAAAAACCCTATTGTTCCTCTCCCCCACAAACATCCCACTCCAACTAACCACAAAAAACGACTTCTCACTAAAAGACGGATGGAGGAGGTACTCCCTGATTATCACACGAACATCTTTTTGGCCAACAATCTAAACCTCAAGCTCCTGCAGGAAGCAAATCCACACAAACCTCGCAAACTAACAGTCCAAAGAAGATGATTCAAGTCTTCCTCCACCTTCCGACAAAGAATACAGCAAAAAGGACCCATTAACGAGGTCATCTTCTTAACAAGCCTATCCAAAGTGTCCACCCAACCTAGTAGAACTTGCCAAAAGAACTTAATTTTCTTTGGTATTTTAATCCTCCAAACCACATCAAAGAACGACTCACTAACAAGAGATGGATCCAACAACCTAAAAAAGGACTTACAAGAAAAACCCTCAATAGGATTAGAACTCCAACCCAAACATCCCTTCTCCCCCTCCCTAAAATTGCACTCTTCCAACAAAGAAAGGAGAGAGGAAACCACCATCGTCTCCCTATTAGATAAATGACGACGGAACCCGAAAGAAGAAAGACACAACTCTCCAACCAAACTACACTTGGCTTCTTGTTCTCAACTCTTATGGTCCAATGCAATTAAAGCTCCTTTGTCTGAGATTTGGTTTGAATGAAATCAACGGGTTTGTAATGATAAATCACTTCCTTGGCTTGATGGTTTCGGTTCAGCTCGTCCTTTTGCTTCTTCTCAGTGTTCTCTACCTAAAAATTTTTCTAATTATTATATCCAAGATATTTGTTTGAATTGGAGAGCTTTTATCTTTCTAATTTAGTTTTGTACTCTTTAACTTCTATGTTAGTATCTTATATTTTGAGTATCAGTCTCTTTTCATTATATCAATGAAAAGTCTTGTTTCTTTTTTTTTAAAAAAAAAGGGGGAAATTGAGCTCTTATCGAATAGAAAGGAAAGAAACATAAGAATATTATACCATTTCTTTGTAAACTATAACAAAAAATTTGTAACTTGGTTTTCTTGGTAAGAAAATGATTCTTATTAAGAAAGTTGAACTGGGAAAAAACAATTACAAGATCTCCAATTGAGCTATTAAAAAAGAGAAATAATCACAAAAATCCAGCTTGTAGAAACTCGAGAGGGAGTATTGAAATGTAGAGTAATCCTAAGCTCCCTCTCCCAAGAGTCTGCATACCCTTATAACCATCATATCCTCTCAAGCCCTAAATAACAAAGCCAGCTTGCTATAAAAGTTTCCCTCCCTCCCTATNAATGTCTGTGATCAATAAGTGAGAGTATTCGTGACAACTTAAAACTAATTAATTTAGGGGGAAAAAAACTTTTATATTAAAAATAATAATAATAATAAATAAATAAATAAATAAAAATCCCCATTGTGAAGGAGACCCATTTCATTGCATCGGTTCATTCAAATTTTTAAGAGCTACTTTGAATACTAAATATCACATTAAATATTCAGGATTCTTTTTTCTAAAGCAGAAAGCTTCCCAACTATATACATTTAAATCTCCTTTTCTATTCTATTTTTTCTTTTTGTCCTCCTCCATTTTTTCGGGATAGGAAACAGAAATATATCTATATTCATATCTGAAACAAGATTTCATGATGAAAAAGAAAAGTAAAGCAGAACATAAGGTTATCAGTCACCCTCAACATCTTTTTGACCTACAGTAAAAGAAAATTCATCTATCAGTTCGGCATTTCTTCACTATAAATAAATATACATCTACACCCTTTTCAAACATTCCTAAGTCATCAAACTTGTCTCGAACATTCTTATATCTTTCAAACTACAATATCCAGCATACCGACAAACAAAACCAGTAGACAACAACTTTTATGGAGCCTCTCCATTAAGTTAAAAATAATAACAATAATCAATCATTTAAATTAAAATATTTATACATAACTAAATTCAAGATCATATATAAAAATAAGTTTCAAGAAAAAGAAAATGCATGATTCGCATTGAATGTGGAAAAAGACATCATATTTGTGAATAACAAGTGGTTAAAAACCCAACTCAACTTGGTGGATTGAATGAATTGTGTGAACCAAGTCATAGCGAAACTGTAAGTTACCACAATTTCAAAACCACACACCTGACAAAAGGATGCTGCTTAAATTTAGGAGTAAAAAGACTACAGAGCTAGAAGCATGATGGAACAATCTGAACCACATGCTTGCCGAAAAGACTATTACAAAGGGACAAGAAAGTAGCTAACAAAGAATTGGGGAGGGGGGTGGGGGAGATGGAGAGTTATAGAGCTTTGAAAAGGAGACGATGTAAAGAATATGGGTGAAAGAGAGAATTAAAATAAAAGAACTATGTAAGCTGCACGTTTGAACAAGGCTCTTCTTTTCTAGTTTTCTTTTCCTTTTCCTTGGATGATAATCTCTCTCCAGCGACTAATATATATATATATATATCCACATCTTGAGAAGCTATTTCAAATAAGATGTTACTTGTTTAAACACATAAATTATCTATAATCGATGCTGAATATTTGATTGTGAAGGAACAATTAAATGTGCTACTATACATCAGCTCGAGAACAATGTGGACCCCTCTCTACACACTGATATAGCCAGTTTAGAAGATTTTGCATTGATGGTTTTATTTCTAGAGGTGTTTTTGATTGAGCACCAAGCAAGTCAGTTTGTTTGGGCTTCATTTTCAAGCTAATCTTCGAGTTACAAGTTTTTCCTTCTGTTGGTAGTCCATTTGGTAGGATCTTTCTGTCTCATGAAGTTTTGGAACGGTATTAAAGTATCAAATAGTTTTTGAAGTCCTCTTCGCTACTTTACATTGTCCTTGTTGCTCTAATATTTTCCTCTGTATCTTTTGTATTTTCAAGGCAGCCTTCCCATGTATTTTCTCCTTTATGTAGCTTGTCCATGAGCATTAGTCTCATTTCATTTTTCAATGAAAAGTTTCATAAAACATGTGGACCCCACTAAGGTTTGTGAAGATGTGGATTACTCACTCCTCTTTTCAAAATGTATGCAAGAAAGGTGGATTACTCGCTCCTCTTGTCAAAATATATACAAGAAAGGTGGGACTCAGGGATGATGAGAATATACTTCTAACAAAAAAGCAGGAATCAGTATCGATAGTTGTTGCTGTAAAGTAATAAATTCCATATAAAATTAGAATGGATTTTAGCAATACCTTTGCATATGTGTACTGTTCAAGGACCTTTTCTTCAAGTGCAGAAAAGGACATAACAAGATCTTGGAGGTCACTGGTATCCTCCTCAGTTTTTACCCTAGAATGAAGGGAGGGTGTTAGTGGAGAACCCGCAAATACATAGAACTTTTCAGCATCCATAGTCTCGATCACAGGGAGTTCAAAGTAAATCAAAATTAAAAAATATATAAAGCACTTCAGTTAAATATTATACATCACATGTCAACCATGAAATTTTATACCACATCTAGGAAAAGTATTATTAGAAACCTGAAGGATAAAACAGTATATCTGCTGGGGAAACACTACCTAGAATGCGACCAAATATGCTTGTACTTGCTGTACAATTCACATGAAAGCTCATCTTTGCAAAAACCAATATTGCTCAAGACTATTAACAATTGTTGATGTGGATTCACAAGACTCCCAGGCATATCTAAAAGTAGCTTTTCTTGCAAATCATGAGAAAATCCATTCTGCAAGTGTGGACTGTCTTTGTTTTGTTTGTTTTGGGTAAGCCCACTTCCAATATTCTCCAGATGACCTAGACAAGGTATGCACAAAATGATGTATATCATAGCTATAATTAAGAAATATTTTCATGCAAGTATAACAAAAGAAGTTGAAGCATATAGTACCTGCAAAATCAAGGAAACAGTTCAAAAATGCAAGTCTAACAGATTCCTCAATTTCTTGAAGTAGAAAAAATATTTCCTCCGACTTCGAAGCCTCGCTTGTTAAAGACTGAACCATACTGAAATTTAATGTAACTAAGAATCAGTTAAATAGAAATAAGTATTATTCTTTCAAAAGGAAGTTTTTGTCTACATCTCCAAAGAAGGTAGATCTTGCAGTGACATTTTGCTAAACCGGATGTGCATGTATAAATTTCTCTTACGAATAACTGAAACTTCATCCTAATAAAGAGAATAGATAAACATTGCACTCTATGCCCAAATGCCAATATATTACTTATGAACCAGGATATTATCTTCCCGCTCTCATTTCTCATTACTTGTATCCACACAATGATTACATATCCTGTGTTTCATAGTACACGATAACAAGTACAAAAAGAACATCAAAGCAATGCAATTAGAGATTTCCAATTATTTGAAAAAAAAAAAATGAAACCACATACCTGAATCTATCGAATGCCAGTATAATTAATTATAGCACTAATGACTTTCATCTCATTATTACGATAAAATGAAATTATATCAATATCAAATCAGGTTATGGGTGGCATTTCATATCTTCCCTTTTCTATTTCTTTTTAATTTCAATCTAACCATCATTACTTGACTTCAACGTTTATGCATGGTAGTCACAAACATAAACCCTTAGCGCATCATACCAATGCAGTTAGCAATTTCTATTATTTTAAATGTAAATGAAACCCCATATCTGAACAAATCTCACTATCACAAGCCCGAACTAATTTTTTATGGCATTGTAAGGCATTAATATATATAGAATAGTCGTCAAAGAGCACAATAGATACTCCTGTGATAAGACCTCTGCTTTATTCATTCTCTTCTTTGTGGTACAAGGAACAGAAATACAGAAAGCTTCAGAGACTTACAAATTTATTTGATCCATTGCTGACGACATGATAGATCGAAATGCTAGAGGCAAGAAAGAGATTGTGTATGGAGATTTATTCCTCTCAATAATTGACACAGGGACCCATGTTTCATCTTTTGAAATTTTTACAATGGAAGCTCGCATCCAGGCACAAAGCCTTAAAATATAAATCTTTGTCACCTCTGATTGAAGCGTTCGCAGTGCAATTACTGTAATCACAAAAAGAAAAAGAAAAAAACATGTGAATGATTGCAGCAGGCAGACAAAATTTAGATATAAATGATGTCTAGATACCAGCACTTGAAGGAGCTGATTCCTTCACTTCGAAAGCTTGGCACGCGCTAGATATTTCATTTATGGCATCACTCATGTACGGCAGAAGGATATTTGATTCTTCAAGCTCGCGAAAGGTGCTGTGAACCTGACAAGTTAAGTATTTTACATAAATTTACTAAGGGCATGTACACCATGAAGGAACCAATTGTAAACAGTAAACACTGACTGATTAAGTTCGTATCTCTGAGTAGCCAAAACAAAAAGACATTTTCTTAAAATCCAGCTCAAAAGGGAGAATATAATTACGTATAAAGGACGCAAAATAAATATTGTAGTAATTAGAAGATACAAAAAAGGTATTTAGTTGTCCTCCCAAGGCCAAGGAGATAAAAAACTTCTCCCTGCTAAGTGATGCAAAAAGAAAATAAAGGGTAACTACAAAATTTCCAGTAACAAAAGCCAACTACATGAATGATAACCCCTCCTCGGTGTCTTGGGGAGATACTCTCCCTATCTTGAAGAGACATCTCTTCACGGATGGTAGGAGAGTACCCTTCAAAAACAGAGTCAATAGTGATAACCAAAATGCTTATTCTAACATCAGTAAAATTATAGAGACAAAATCATCCAGTACCATAATTGCAGTGATTATTAAGATATAAGCATAACTGTCAACTGCACTCTCACCTTTACTTCATATGCAGATAGTGTACTGCGTATCATCCCAGTAACTTCCTCGAGAGAATGATTTGAGTACTTCCCCTCACCAACCTTGTCCTCATTTTTGTTAGCCGAGGTGTTGGCATTTGATTCAGCAGAAACTTGAGAAGACTGAAATTATCGAAATCGAGCATCAAGATACATGGAAGTTAAGCAAAACTTAATCTTATCCTCACAATCACTAAGAATTAGAGAAGTGATTTAAAAATAACAGATTCACATATTCAAGACAACTTGCAGCAGATCACGAACTGATCTGGCATCTTGACGGAAAAAGCATGTCAAAATACCTTGGCAAATTTCCCACTGAAAACAGAAAGAGCAGTTTTCCAAAACACTGGTATGTGATGGATAAGTACAGCAGTCAATCTCTGAATATATCTAGCTCTAAGAGCATCAACTTCTTCACTATTTACTTCCACAGGTTCTACACCCACTGGGAGACGACCATCCACAGCAGAAGAATGATCAACATCTGACTGACGACAATAACAAAAAAAATAATATAAATTAAGGACATAGTCAATTTAATAAATTTGCTCAAATTATCATAAGAATCATCTTTACAGATTTCACCTACAGATTGATCAAGATCATGTTGAATCTGCCGCCATCTTGCATCAGCAACAGCTCTTTCACGCATCTTATTATTCAATGCTTCCATTCTTGACTCGTGATCTAAGGTGCACTTTTCAAGAAAACCTCGTATCTTGTGATTCTATGAAAGAAAACATAAAGTAGCCCAGTGAGCTGATCGTTTTTTACTAAATCTAAAACCTTGACTTCCAAAGTAATCAATTCACTTACACATGAAAGGATGAGGGGAAAGGAAAAGAAAAAGATACAGATCAGGAAAATGCATTTTATTCCCTTCATTATGTTAAGAAACCATTCCAATCATCACCAAAAGTTATACAGAACAGAGAAAAAATCGGCTACAAGCAAAGGCTTTACAAAAGGTGTTCCAGGCTCAAGTGTGGATGACACTTATTAGTTGTTACCATCGCTAAGGCCAATGGTTCGATTCTCCAATATCACAATTGTTGAACTCAAATAAAATAAAATAAGTGCTCAACTTTTCATCAATAAAAAAGAAGATAATTACAAACTCCATGGAAACTGGCAATTAGAAACCAAGATTATCACTCACATATTTCCTAGAAAATTTCCAAAGACGTCACCCAACACAGGAAGCATGAGTGAGAACCAAAAAGTGTCAGTCACATGCTCCCAATGCTCGAATTGCTAAATTCAATCAGCCATTTGTAGTAACCAATGCATTAAGAACTGGCTTAGGGGTTGTTTTACAGCGGAAGAAATGGTCAATTGTCTTCTTTAGTCACATTTTGTCCACTACAGCTTGGGCTAAATCCATATACAAAGGGAAATTGGTGGTTGTAGTACACTGCTGGTGCCCAATTTGTTGGGTAAGAATTTATTGTCTGGACGGATCAGGGAGCTTTAAGATATCTGTTAGAATCAAGAGTTATCGTCGGAGTATCAACATTGGAAGTTACTCAGGTATGGTTTCGAGATGAATATAATTTGGGTAAGGAGAATAAAGCTACAGGCACATCATCTCCTTAACCACCAACCATAGTCAATTTGGCAACATTATCCATCCATGACATCTTAGATGTAGATGTTGAAACGATTAAAGAGGAGGTTGCAAAAGACATTTGCCACACATGTGGTAAGGCAGGACATTGGACCAGGGAATGCATGGCTCCCCGCTGCCACCTGAGGACTTGCGGCATTGCAATAATTGCTATAAGTAAGGTCATCTAGCATCTGATTGTACTAATGAGAAGGCATGCCAAAATTGCAAGAAGACAGACCATCTTGCTTGCAATTGTCCAAATGAGCCTATTTGCAACTTGTGTAATGTATCAGAGCATGTGGCCAGACAGTGTCCAAAGTCCAACGTCATCAGAGACCAAGGAGATTGAGGCATCAGCAATGGTGATGGCAGTGTATGAGATGGTGTTAGTGGTTGCCGAGACCTTATGCATTGGCACAGCTTGGCCATATGAGTAGGGATTGCATGGGCCCTTTGATGATCTGCCATAACTGCGAGGGACATGGTCACCTGGCATATGAATGCCCTTCTAGCCGATTTATGGAGCATTATCCCAGGAGGTACTGATCTTCAGAAGTGCTAAACATGTCTTCAAGATGGTTAGACCTTCTGACTTTACTTTGAGTTTAGACAATTCAAATGCTAAACTCTATAGATTGCTTTACTTGCTTGCATTGTACTATTTGCTTGTGCGATTTACCGAACACTATTTTACGCTTTAGACGATAGATTTCCAGTAATGTTGATCTTGGTTCTATAATAATTGTCGATGAAGAAACTGTGCATTTATTGATCTATGCTTTGAGACATTTTTCCCAATGAATATTGGAGTTCTTTTGCTATTTTCTTTATATTCTCCAACACTATAGGATCAAAGTAGTCATGTTGTTGTGTTCTTGAGTATGTTTCCATCTCATAATACGTATATGAATATATGACTGATTCTTTGATTTCTTGAATAGGAATCAATCTTTCTTGGTCATGTTCTAACCAAATGAGTAATTTCGAGCCTTAAATGTCCTTTTGGGGTTGTAAAATCTTATTCTTGATGATTCTTTAATTTTCTTCTTTCTTGGCGTGAATTTTAAAGGTTTCCCCTAAATAGATGTGGGTTGTTTTGTTTGGCAACGAACACAACACTCAAAGCTCCCTCTTGTGATAGACATCACCAAGAGTTTCCCGGTCTTCCACCAACGGCAATCAACATTCGACCAAACAGTTGTTCTAATACCAAATTAATGTAGCCTAAGTAGCCTCAAGGAGTATGTTAGGTTCCAGCTCCTGTAACCAACTTAAACAACATGAGAAACAAGAATTTACACCAGAAAAATAGGGTATTCACCCTTATCGACTATTATTTATATCCCAGGTGAATGTTTGCACAAAAACTATAATGACTCAGCCACTAACAAAAGAAAGAAACCAAAACAAGGATTCAAAAAAGAAAAGAAAAACCCAACAACACCAGCCAAGTCGAGAGGGCTAGCTTTCTCTCCTTCGGCTTCGAATGCTTCACCTCCAAATTATTTCCTGCCCTCTATGCCTCCCTCCATTCCGTTATAAAGCACAGCCTCGTGGTCCCCTCTCCCTATGATTCCCTCATCCAAACGGTTATAATCTTCCTCCACTATCCTAGGAGTAATCCCTCCTTTACCCCTCCTCTTGTATGCAGGCCATGCTTCTTTTCAACACTGTCCCCATCATTGAGAATAATTCCTTCCAAAAATGACTGAGGAAGATTTGGTCTCGATCTGTCACTATGGATTTGGGAAAGTCGCATGACCTCTTGGATGAAAGCCTCAGCCACTTGCTTTGCAGTGAAAGGATGTTTTAATCATACGAAATGAGCATACTTGCTAAGTCTGTCCACAACCACCATGATAACATCAAATCCTTCTGATTTGGGCAACCCTTCTACAAAATCCATCGTTAAGTCATCCCAAACTTGTTCAGGTATAGGTAACGATTGTAACAGCCCAACTGGTTTCAAGGATTCTGCCTTATTCCGTTGACACGTGTCACATTGCTCCACATACTTCTTAATATCCACCTTCATTCCCTGCCAATATACTTCCCTAGACATCCTCTTGTATGTTCGAAGGAAACCTAAATGCCCACCGAGTACCGAGTCATGGAAGGTATGCAACATCGAGGGTATCATCGAGGATTTCTTGGACAGCACCAATCTCCCTTTATAAAGTAGCTTCCCATGACACAACTGATAATTGGCCTTTCCCTCAGGATCTTCTTTGAGTTTAGCTATTATGGCATGGAGCTCTTCATCTTCTTGGACCCCACCGAGTATCCTGTCAACATCGGGTAAAGCCGGTGCGGACATTGCCATCAGTTCTTCGGTAGGGGGAATTCGGGAGACTGCATCAGCTACTTTGTTCGTGAGACCAGGCTGATACAAAATCTCAAAATCATATCCCAACAATTTGGTTAACCACCTTTGCTGTGGTTGTACTTCCCATTGCTCAATCAAAGATTTCAACGCCTTTTGATCCGATACTACGGTGAATTTGCTTCCCAAGAGGTAATGCCTCCATTTTTGGACAGCCAACACTACTACCATCCGTTCACGCTCGTAGACCGACTTTCCTTGTGCTCGTGGAGACAGTTTTTTACTAAAATATGCAATCGGCTTCAAATTTTGAGTAAGCACTGCTCCCAACCCATGCCTCGAAGCATTCATTTCAATCAAAAAAGGCATTGAGAAGTCTGGTAACGCTAGCATCGGAAGTGAAGTCATGGCCTGCTTCAGTTCTTAGAAGGCGCGATTCGCTCGCTCGTCCCAATGGAAGGCATTTTTCTGTAATAACTAAGTCAGAGCTGCTATTTGACCATACTTTTGTACAAACCGTCAATAGTATCCCGTGAGGCCTTAAAAACCCCTCAATTCTGTTACTGTAGTAGGCCTTGGCCATTGCAACATCACTTTTACTTTCTCCCCATCGGCTTCCACCACTTCTTGTGACACCCAATGACCGAGATATTGAATTCTAAGCTGAAAAAATATGCACTTCTTATTTGCAAATAGTTTATGATCTCTCAAAAGCTTGAAGACCACAGCCAAATGGGTTTCATGAGTGGTAATGTCAGGGTTGTAGACTAGTATGTCATAAAAAAAAAACCAAGATGAACCTCCTAGGAATGGCTTGAAGATCTGGTTCATCAATGATTGGAATGTTGCTGGTGCATTAGTCAATTCGAAAGGCATGACAAGGAACTCGTAATGGTCTTCGTGCATCCGGAAGGTTGTCTTCTCAACGTCTTTTTCCCTCGTACGGATTTGGTTATACCTAACCTTAGGTCTAGTTTGGAGTAAACCGCAGAACCATGGAGCTCATCAAGTAATTCCTCGATCACTGGGATAGGGAATTTGTCAGCAATCGTTATTTGATTCAATTTCCTGTAATCAGTGTTTTTAAATGCCCAAGGTGCCTTAAGGCGCAATGGCCCTCTAGAACCTAGGCGCAAGGCGCACAAAAAGCGCGGGCTTTTTTTTGTGAGGCGCACTATATATAAAAATATTACATTGAAAAGATAGAGTATAATTGAAGTGGAAATATGGAAAAAAGGGACCCAAAACACAAGAAACTAAAACTTGATCCTTTTAGTTAATAAAGAAGGAAAATCCTTAACTATTACTATTTTTTAAAAATAATTGAAAAGCCCCAAGGCGCAGGGCTTTGATCCTTGGGGCTTCACAAAAGGCGCACGCCTAAGACGTGCCTTATTTTGTGAGCCTCGCTTTTCAAGGCGAGGCGCCGGACCTGCGCCTAGGCGCACGCCCGAAAGAGCTTTTTAAAACATTGCCTGTTATCCACACAAGATCTCCAACTTCCATCTTTCTTCTTCACCAATAATACTGGACTAGAATAGGGGCTTCGACTAGGCCTAATAATTCCCACCTCGAGAATTTCCCCAACAAGTTTCTCGATTTCTTCCTTTTGCTTGTACCCATATTTGTATGGTCTTATATTAACTTGTGGTCGTCCTTCCAAGGTGTTGATTTAATGATCTACTTCTCTTTTGGGAGGGAGTTCGGTTGGTACCCCAAAAATATCTTCATTCTCTTCAAGCAGGCATTGAATCATCATAGGTAGCTTTTCCACCCCTTGAGCAGCAACCTCTTCAATCACATCCCGATCATCCGCTATTTCAACATTCTTAAACTCGATTAGAAACCCAAGGTCCTCCTCCTCCCAAACTTTGGCTAGGGCCTTTAGTGATATTTCCGAGTGAGTGAGTGTCGAATCCCCTTTTAATGTTACTACTCGATCCCCTTCCATGAAGCTCATAGTTAACGAGGGCTAATGCACCCCCATGAATCCTGTAGTGTAGAGCCACTGCATTCCTAGGACCACATCCATCTTGCCCAGGTCTATTGGAAGAAAATCAGTTGTAATAATCAATTCTTGTAATATTAAAGTAATAGATTTACATATCCCCTTGCCCTGAAGCGCTTCCCCATTGCCTATCACCACGCCATAATTTCCAGTGATAGTTATTGTAAGCTTCAGCTCATTGATTAGCCTGTGATGAATAAAATTATGCGTCGCTCCACAGTCTACAAGAACGATTACCTCTGTTCCCCCAATGTTTCCCCTCACCTTTGTTCCTTGTAAAAACCCATCATAGAACGCAAGGATACCTCAGCATCTTCTACCACTTTGATCGTTTTAAGTTCTGGTGCTTCTTTTGCCTCTTTTTCTCCAGTTTGATCCACTACCTCATCTTTTATGGTGATGAATAACATCAACTCACGATTCTCTCTTAATTTGCAACGATGACCGACCTAGTATTTTTTGTTACAACGAAAACAAAATCCCTTCGCCACCCGTTCTCGATACTCGACGTCAGACAATCGTCTGACTGGGGGTTCATTCTTCGTAACATTCCCTTTGACAGGAATAGTAACCTGTTTGGTAGCCCCCAACTCAGTAGTCGTTACGTTCGATTTTGTGGATGGGCTATCACTTTTGTTTCCGATTTGGCCGTCCTTTTCCAACCCACTAATCCCCAGCTCGGCCAAGGCTAACTTAAGCACCAAGTTACGATCACTAATCAGTTGGGTCTCGTGCATATTGGCGTCCAAGCCCACCGGGTGTCTACTAATGACCTCTGCACGTATCGTCGGGTCCAATCCATTCAAGAACGCGTCGACAAGAACCTCTTCTGCCATCTCCAGTAGTGGGGCCGAGTAAGTCACAAATTTCTTCACATAATCCGCATAACTACCATCTTGCTTAATCCTCAGCAATCAAGCTCCGAGGCTCCCCTCCGTCGAGGGTCGATAATGTTCAAACATCCTCTGTTTAAGCTCCTCCCACGTTCCAATAGGTCTCCGATTATGGCTCCACCTAAACCAGTCCACCTCCTCTGGCGCGAAGCAAAACTCACCACTGCCACTTTCACCTTCTCCTGATCACTCGAAGTAATGCTCAGCACAATATACCCACGATTCCAGATTCTCACCGTGGAAAACGGGCATTTCCAGTCACTTATACTTTTATCAGTGCCTCCACTCCCCACCTGATGAGTAGACTCGACTTCCTCCATCTTTCCCTTGTTTTTGTTTCGTGACCCTTCAGCAAGTCCCGATTCTTCATTCCTCTTCATCGAACTGTTTTCCCTTATATCCTCGAAGAGTTTTTCCACGCTCTTACATAGACCCAAGAGCAGGTCCTTCATAGCTAAAATCTCCTTCTCTGTGGCTTCGACCCTTTCCTCGATCTGTTTCTATGCCATTTGCCTTGTTCACCCTAGGATTTTAATGGCTCTGATACCAATTTGTTAGGTTCTAGCTCTTGCAACCAACTTAAACAACACAAGAAACAAGAATTTACACCAAAAAAAACAAGGTATTCACCCTTATCGAGTATTATTTATATCCCAGGTGAATGTTTGCACAAAAACTTGAATGACTCGGCCACTAACAAAAGAAAGAAACCAAAACAAAGATTCAAAAAAGAAAAGAACCCAACACCACCAGCCAATTCGAGAGGGCTAGCTTTCTCTCCTTCACCTCCAAATTATTTCCTGCCCTCTATGCCTCCCTCCATTCTGTTATAAAGCCTCGTCCCCCCTGGTTCCCTCATCCAAACGGTTATAATCTTCCTCCACTATCCTAGGAGTAATTCCCCTTTTACCCCTCCTCTTGTATGTATGAATGATCGGGGGTCTAATAGAGTAATCCTCCAAGAATCAAGATTGTGAATTTCTTATTAGAATGATAATGTGCTTCATACAAAGAAAACCCCTATTTATAGAGCTTATTACAAATGGGGGTAAAAAAGGAATTAATCTAGAAGATTATCCAATTAACCCCGTTCTTACTATCACCAAACCTGATGACAATTTTGGTTACTGGATGTCCATGGGCATGACTGAGTTACTAGCCAATTGGAAGAACTTGCCAGCTCATGAAGCAACCTGGATCAACTCAACAATATTCTCAGCCAATTCCGAGAGTTTCACGTTGAGGACAAGGTGTCTCGACCCCGATGGGTGATGTTAGGCTACCAACGGGTGATTTTAGGCTACCAATTACTATCTAGTATACTCAAAGGGGCAAAAAGGACAATGTGCAACCTGCAATTTAGTTACGTGAGGAAGAGGGGGGCACTGAGAGAATGTTTGGGCAGTAATTGTTAGGGAAGGATAATAGCTTTCATTTTATACTTTTCATATTGAGGAAGGAGAGATTACCAACCCTCTCAAATAGGTTGGGATTATTTTTTATTGCCTTAGGGCTTTTCTTACTCTACATTTAAATACAAGTAAGGAGATACCTTACTGTTTCCTTGGTCTCTGGCCTATTTTAGTACCCATGCCCAAATTCAAAGAAAGCTCCCTAAAACCGAACCCTTGTGGCATAGGAGAAGTTGTTAAATGACCTTTTTCTTCACTGTCTGTGCTTTTGTGTACAAGGGCTAGTGTTTCATTTTAAAAAGCTTGGGCTTGGAGCTTGGCCTAGAATGGATGATTGGTAGGTCGAAGCTGTATCAGGTTGGAACCTTAAAGGCAAGGCAAAAATTCTATGGGATCGCATAGTTAAAGTTCTCTTATAGCCTATTTGGAAAGAAAGGAACCAACCAACATTCAAAGATAAGTTTGCTTTTTCCTATTCTTTTTGTAATAGTGTGGATATTTTTTTCGTACTTACAGCCTTGTCTTGATTATGATAGATTGGAAGGCAAACTTCTGTACTCTCTTTGGTTGTATCTTCTTTCCTTTGATTAATATATACCATCGTTTCTTAAAAATATTATTAAAAAAAATTGAAAAAAGAACAAAAGAAATCTATATACCTCAAAAGACTCTGCCCAATATAATATTAATTTCAAGCCACATATTGGATATATGATCAGAAAATCCAAATGCCATGAGGAAGCACTGTTTACCTGTATGTTTAAATAATGCCACACAGGATCTGATTCAGGCTCCAGCTCCAATAGTAGTCTTACAGTATTCTCAAGCTATATATCAAAAGAATAATTAGCCACCCCCAAAAAGATAAGTAAAATAAATAATAAATAATAAATTAAGTTAAGGATCCAAAAGTTTGCATACATGTACAAGCGACAATTTATTGTAGTTTTGGACGGAATTAAGAAGGAAGAATAAAATTTTAAAATGTGCTCCTAAAATTGGGAATATATTTAGGTACAAACATATTTTTACAAAGGTAATTTTAGAAAGAGAGGCTATAGCTGTCTGTTTAGTTTCCGAAATTACCCCGTGAATTATACTAAGTTGATCCATGGGTTTTTCTGATATTGAATTTTCGCAGGTTGCTTTGACCCAGCCACCTTTTATTTAAGACAATTTGTGTACACTCTAATAACAATCGCACAGCTTCAAGATATATAATTATGTTATTCAGTTCCAATAATAGAAAATGCATGAATTGAATTTGTTTTTCCCAAAATAAAAAAACGGACGGTTGTAAATATAGCAATCAAGCCCAAAATATTAGTAGATACAGCACAACTGAAAAAAAAATTGTAGATATAGTAAAAGTTAGATCCAGCTCTCAGAGTCTATCAATGATAGAGTCTATCGAATAGCAGTATATCATTGATAGATTTTATTATCGGTAGTAATAGACCTATATCACTGATATTCAGCAATAGACTACTATCACACTGATAGAAAGTATATCATTGATAGAATGGTATCAACGATAGAATTTATCACTAATACTCTATTACCGGTAGACTCTTTCAATGATAAATGATACTCTATCACTGATATAAGGTCACCGGTAGACTCTACCAATGATTAGAGTCTATGACTTATAGGCTTATATTATTTGAAATCTATAAACGATAGCCAACGATAGATATCACATAGTATATAGAAATCTACTACTTATAGACTTCTATTACATACAACTTCAATCATAAACAGTAAAGTAGTAGTTTAATTATTTCTAGTTCTTATGGTTGCTTTGAAAAAGAGATTGCATCAAATTAATTTGAATATTTTGTTGGGTTATCAATGAAAGAGATGGAGAAAACAAAATTGGAGGAAGAAATTGAGCAAATGAAGAAAGAAAAGAAAAATATTTGTTTGAAATCTATCAGTGATAAAAGAGAGAATATATGTTAGTCGTGCATTGTGATTGAAATCTCCACGTCATAATAGTCTATCATTGATAAATTTAGGTTGTGAATCAAAAGTATGTTGGTGATAGACTTCTATTACTAATAGACTTCTAACTATGAAAAGTTCTATGGTGATAGACGCCGACATGGGCATAGTTTAACTGGCATAAGACAGACTTTTGATTAAAAAAGTCAAAAGTTTAAATCTATTGTGCTCAAAAAATATAATGATAAACACCAACAAAATAACAAGAGAGGGGGAAAGGAACTTGTAGGGGTGTACATGGGTTGGGTTGGGTTTGGAGAGTTTTTTGGACCAACCCGAAAATTTGAATTGGTCGTTGGCTACCCGAGAGACCCAAATAAGGTCTCCAACCCAACCCTTGAAAATTGTCGGGTTGGGTTGTCAGGTTATTGTTTTTCTCTTGTTAATTTAAAATACTTAAATTCATCTACAACACATGACTAATAACTAAAATTGAAATGCATTTATAGTTTGATTTTATGATGTTTTGGTCTAGTCTTGATCTTATTCCTATATTGTTAAGACACTATGTCATCTTGTATTACCTATTACTGCTAGTTTTTTTCTATTGGGATGTGATGAGGACACTATGGGTGTGTCAACCTAGTTGAGGTATCCGGTGTGCCTGCTAATCCCCTAGTCTTCTCGGATTCTAGTTTCTTTGCATGTTATATCTCATTGTAATTCAAGCATCAACCTCTTTTCATTTCATCAATGAAAAATGTTGTTTCCTTAAAAGTAAAAAATTAAAAAAAATTATATTTAGAAAAAAAAAAAAAGAAAGAAAGATAAAACTAACTAACTAACTAATAATCCTAAAAGGAAAATACTATTAATATATATGTAATTATGGTTAGGTTGGGTCCACTCAAAAAAAGTTATTCAACCCAAGACACATTCCAACCCGACAAATATAGAAAAAATTTAACCCAACCCAAAAACCTTACAATTTGGGTTGGATAGTCTAGCTATTCAAGTTTTCAGGTCATTTGAACATCCCTAGGAACTTGTAAAGAAGAGAAAAGTCAATGAAAACCAAATATAACTAAAGAAAGAAAACATTGTAGAAATTGGGCATATAATGAAAATTAAAGAAAATTAATAATAAATTGAGAAGAAAAATTTCGATGTTAATCAAGAATGAGAAACAAGATAAACAAAAACAACAGAAGAGATCATTTGAAAAAAAAAAATCTGAAGCAAGAGGTTAGAGGATAGAATCTCCCAACAACACATATTGTTGAACTCAGAAAGAAAACAAATGTATAATAGGAATAAAAATAAAATAAATAAGGAGATTTAAGAAATTGCTATATTTGCCATTCTTTAAAAATGTCACGATACACTTAATTATTAGCCCTAAAAGTGCTACTCATTGCAATTACCTTAAAAAAATGCATGCATTAATCTACGATTTCAACTAAAAATTGCTCGAGCAGAAAGCAGCACTAGGTACTACGTTCTGTGTTGACCAATTAGAAAACAAAACCATAATCAGTAACCATGTATATGATGCAATCAGTCTAACTGAACTAAAGCTGATGGAAAGTCTAGAACTGACAAAGATGCAAACATCATTTCTTTTCTTCTATATGAAGTTATCTGAAATATATTTCCGTAACTAGAATCTTGCAGCAAGATTAAATACTACAAAAAGAGCTGACTATTTCATTTGTAAGCAATAAGTGTTGCTCCCAGCATAGACTATAAAGATGCTCGTGACAGCCATAAGGCATCAGGAAAATATCCAAATGTGTCTATCCTGTAATGGATCAAGTGAAAATAATGAAAATGGTTAAAAGAAAGCTCACGTTTGTCAAATCTATTTGTGGGTCTTCCATTGACTTGTAAAGTGTGCCTTTGAACTCGTGCATCACTTTTTCAACCTCCTCAAGAACCTTCTTCAAAATTCCCACCTGAAACTAACACTTAGCAATGAGAATATTTAATTGCCAACAAGTTATCAGTATCCAACTTCATGTCTCTAACTTACCTTTGTTATACATTAGACCTCGGGAACTATACAATGTCATACATCAGATCTTGTGAAATGATACTTAGAAACAAAGAACTAAATTAACTGTGCAAAAACAATGAAGACACATGGACAAAACCTAGTGTATTCCCATAGTCAGACTGACGATAGTTTATATGCAGTGCACTGTAAATGGATAGAAATTTGCAGGAGGGGCGTCAGGATAGTTGAGAAAAATTAATACTCAAACTAAAATTTCAAAAGCATGACTCGGATGAGAGCATGACGAATGGAGGAAGTTATATACAAAGATTTGAAGGACAGAACACTAGGTTCCTTTGCAAAAGCAGATATAGAAAACAACTCTTTTGACAGTTGACAGAAAATTAAAGAGTGGCTTCAGACCAAAAATCAAAATTCCTCCCTCATGCATTGTGGTAAGACATTATGTAACAAAATATGAGAAGGTATAGAACTGAAGTTTACATGAGATGGCAAAGCAATTGACTTTGCTTTTTTGTATTCCCGAACTGCCAGGTCATATTCACCCTTACTAATACTGGTGCGAATGGTACTTGGCAAGTTAAAGAGTGTTCTGAACCTTTGCAGCATTCCTTGGACTGATCTGATCTTTTCAGCTTGTGCCTAACAAAAGCAACTTTATATGATCCATTTCCAATCAATAGTTCAAAGCTTCAAAACCCCTTGCTCAGTTTTGAAACTATACTGACCTGTCTCTCAAACAGAGACTGAAAAGCTCGATTGGCTTGCTTGCTTACTCCTTGAATACAATTAAACAAATGTGAAGTTCCAGAACCTTCAGGGTCTTCTTCAATTCGTCTCAACTTGGACTCAATATCTACGAATTAAAAACATCACCATCATGATCAATAGGATAGACAATGTGATACGAACCAACAAGCGCATCAAATTAGTATTTATATTGTCTTCAATAATTATTGATGTAATTTTAATATTTTCCAATTTTATCCTTTTTATGACATACTAAGTAGGGGTGTTTTTTTCATTTTGTATCTATGATGTGACATTAGGGTTTCACCGGGAGTTTTAGTGTTTGAGAATTAGAGTTTCACTGATAGGGTTCCTAATTCCAATTCAGTTATCACTGTAGCCAATAGTCATATTCAGCTGAAGATAAACATGTCAAGTGATTGTTGCATACCATCAATTGTTGTTTTGCATGATACAAAGCAGTCAAAGTTGTCTTTGACTAATTGTTTTCTTTGTTGCATCCGTCCTTTAAGGTCAGTTTTTAAAGCAAAAGCGCCTTTCTCCAAGTCTCCTGCACTTGTGTCTTGGTGTATCCGAGAAATGAAAAGCTTTGCATCAAATTTTTCAGAGAAATACAGCAACTTCTCTGCCAACGTGCATATAAAATATGTCAGCACCAATTCAGAAGTGGTAGCCTGAAGTACCTAACTTATCCAACACCAAGAACATCAAGTGCAAACACCCAACCACATCTTAATCTAATATAAACTCTAATCTTACAATAAGATTATGCATCTCTAACAAGTAACAAAGCAAGAGAAAACATTTCATAGCCAGTGGGAGCGAAGAGATATAAAGTCTAGGAGCAACCAGAGAAGGAGCAGTATAGATAACATACTCTCCCTAAATCATATACAATCCAATCCTCATTAAACGAACAGAAGGAACAAAATTGTGAGAACTTAATATGACTCTGAAGTCTGAACAATAACCTTTCAAGGGCTACAGCTCAAGCCCAAAGAAGCTTAATGGGATATCAAGCATTGGAGTATCACCACAGATGATCAACTTGTTCACTTCTCATGAGAAACAATAACAATCTGAAAATGAATTTGAACACCAGGACCAAAAAAGAAGATATACCTCGTAAGGTACCATCGATGAATTCTCTCTCAGATTTAGAAGGAGAGCTCTCAGATGCCTCCGTGATCAATCTTAATGATCTATTGTCTATTACTCTGTACATGCAACACAAAACCACATTAAGGAAAATTTTTATATAAGCTCTTTTTTCTTTTACAAGAAACAAGCGTTTCGTTGATATGAAAAAAGAAAGAAAGGAAAAAAAAGTTCAAAGATACAAACTGAGTGACAAAAAAAGTTCAAAGATACAAACTAAGTGACAAGAAGAATCAACAAATTCTTACAGTAGCCAAAATAAAGCATTGAAGAACAAAGTGCCCAAGGGAGAAACTATCCCAACAGTAGAACCACAAAGACCAAAAGGTCACTAAAGCTAAAGCCCCATCCATCGGAAAGCAGCAGCTAACCCACTATCTGAGGGACCAAATTCTGGAAAAGAAGTTGCTTGATGTTTAATTTGATGACAACACTTCTTTTCTTTTCTTTTTTGTCCCTTTCCACTCATCAATAGTTTCACGTGTGAAAAGAGAGGACTCTAAGAAATACCTACCAAAAAGAAGGCTGATTAATGTTCTGAGATGGTAAGTATAGTCTGTTGATGTTTATTAACCATTCGGCCAGCTTGCTTCATTTAGAAAAGACTACCTTTTTAGTCCCTAAATTTTTAGGAATAGTTGCATTTGGTCCATAAGGTTTCAATTTGGCCATTTTAATCCCTCGATTTTACAACCTTACATGAACGAGATCTTGTACAATCTAAGTCCGTTAATTTTAAAAAATAGGTTTAAAAGGTCTCTCTTCCTATTTTCTACATTAATTGAGTATGTTTTTAATTATTTTAAATACATATTTAAATTTAAAAAATTTTAAAATAAACATTTTGCTCTCTCTCACTTTGAATCCTCTCTCCTCCCCTCCCTCCACCATTCTTCCCCGTCACCCCATTTCTAGAAAAACTAACGGAATTGAGAAGATCAAGTAAATTGAAACTGTAATTCAAATACCCATAAACCAAATCAGCTCCCCAGTTTCCAACAGTTGTGTACCCCAAATTAAAAACCAATTTTGCAAATTGGAAGACCAATAGAAGAGCCTGAAGAAGACAACAAAATTACAACAATTTCAAATTAGAAGTCAACAATAAGAGTTGATTCAAGCAAGATGAAGACCTCGTACTCAGAGGCTTGAAGATGAGAAACAGAGAATGAATGCTTTACATCCATGGCGGTTGTGGTGATTCTTGAGCTTGGAACAAAGTTTGTTGAAGGTTTGCAGCAAAAGTGTTATAAAGGCAGATG
This sequence comes from Benincasa hispida, assembly GCF_009727055.1. NCBI lineage: Eukaryota > Viridiplantae > Streptophyta > Magnoliopsida > Cucurbitales > Cucurbitaceae > Benincasa > Benincasa hispida. The sequence goes on from NC_052357.1 coordinate 40,246,201, forward strand.
GAAGAGGAGCTCCCCCATCAATGCCCAAACATTCCTCCGGCGAGCTAACTCAAAATCAAACTCCTAAAAGGAGTTCCACAAAATCTCGCAAACTGATAGTGACAGTCCTAGAGAAGATGATCCAGATTTTCCACTACCTTCTAACAGAATACAACAAAAGGACCCCTTAATGTAGGCATCTTTCTAAAAAGCTTATCCATCATGTTCACAAATCTGAGAAAATTTGTCAAGTAAAGAACTTAACTTTAGTTAGAATCTTAAACCCCCATAACACATCAATGGCCGACTCATTAGCAAGAGAGGGAACCAATAATAACCTAAAGGACTTGCAAGAAAAGCACTCTAAAGGATTAGGATTCCATACACGAACATCATGTCTCCCAAGCTTATTCCATCTCAAACTCGGATTAGGAAGAGTGCCCTTGAACTACAGATGGCCTTCCTTCTCTTCTGGTTAATCCTATGAATCGGTAATCGGATCGGCACCTAAAGTTTTTTTTTTATGGAAACAACTGCTTTTATTGAAAAAAATAAAAGAATACAAGGCCAACAAAAACCACGCCGATAGAAAAAACCCCACTAAAGGGCATCCAACTAGGTAAGATATTGCCTAGGGAATAATTACAAGGCTTCGAAACTAAAGTCCAAGCCTAATGTTAAACTCTTCAAGCAGAGGAAGAAGAGAGGCAACTTCTGTTATTTCCCTATTGGACAACGGACGATGGAAACCAGAAAACGGACACAAAGCTCCCCGACTAGACCAAGAAATCAAAGATTTGATGTTTTTTAAAGGAAGACGAATGATATAACTGAGGAAACGCATATGAGAGGGATCTATCCCCCACCCATTGATCTTCCCAAAAATATGTTTCCTTACCTTCCTCCTCCATCCACCTCTTAGGAAGAAGGTTGCTTTCTTTGGGAGGCGGGGGTGTGCACTATTTTGTAGGTTTTATAGGGAAAGAGATATTATAACAGAGTGTTTAGAGGATTGGAGATGGACCCTGATGTTGTTGGGTCCTTCGAAGACCGTTTGTAACTGTTCTTTAGGTAAGATTTTAGTTAGTTGGATCCCGTTTCTTTAAGAGGGGTTTTTATTCTGGGTTTGATTTGTTGTATGCCTTTGTATTCTATCATTCTTTTCTCAATGAAACTTGTGTTTTTATCCCAAAAAAAACACACAAACAAGATGGAAGAAAAAAGGGAGCTCAAATGAGATTTCTTCAATGTAATTATGTCATTATGACATATAGTACTCTAATTCTAATACGCAAGGTGCTTATCTAGTTGGGAGACAGATCTTGGATCAAGCTCTTGTGGCTAACGAAGCTATTGAGGAGTACAAATCAAGGAAGAAAGAAGGAGTGTTATTCAAGATCAACTTTGAGAAAGCCTATGATCATGTGGTCTAGGACTTTCTAGATAAGGTGATGGAAAAGGCCTTTGATTATAAATGGAGAATCTAGATGTGGAGTTGTTTAAGGAATGTGAGTTTCTCTTTCCTCATTAATGGTAGCCCGAGGGGAAAAGGGGTGGCTACGAGAGGACTTAGGCAAGGAGACCCCTTATCTCCCTTCTTATTCCTTCTTGTGGTGGATGTTATAAGTAGCATTGTTAATATGTGCATTGAAGGTAATCTCTATTCCCTATAAGGTGGGGGAGGACAAAGTGGCTCTTTCTCATCTACCATTTGCGGACGACACGTTGTTCTTTTATTCTGGTAATGAGGACTCATCTTTAACTTTGAATCATATTCTTGTTGTTTTTTAAGAAGTTTCGAGTTTGAGGATTAATAGGGGGAAGTGTAGTGTTGGGGATTAACCGTGATGAGGAGAAGCTTAAAAGGTGGTCGAAGATGGTGGGTTTTGAGGTTGGGGTGCTCCCTTCTTCCTATCTTGGTCTTCCTCTTGGGATCAATCCCAAAGCGGTTGCTCTTTGGAACCCGATGGTGGATAAAGTAAGAATGAGGTTAGCTTCTTGGAAAAAATGGTTCTTCTCTAAGGAGGGAAGACTTACTTTGATAAGAACCGTTTTGTCTGGCATCCCTATTTATTTCTTCTCCCTTTAGCCCCATGCAAGGTTTGTAAGAGCCCGAAGAGATTCATACATGATTTTCTTTGGGAAGGGGTTGACGAAGGGAAAGGCAAGGATTCACATTCAGTTAGGTGGGAGAACATTGAGAAGCCTATTGATAAGGGGGGTCTTGAGATCGGGAATCTTAGGTAGCACAACAAGGCCTTACTAGCTAAGTGGTTGTGGCGCTTCTCTTCCAAGCCCAGCTCCCTTTGGGGTAAGCTTATTGTTAGCAAATACGGCCTCCATCCTTTTGAGTGGTTGTCTAAAGGGACTAAAGCCACTTACCAAATTCAAGGAGTTCTTGTTCCTTCTCATTTAGGTTTCGTCACCCCCTTTCAATTAGGGAGGCAACAGTTGTGGCTTCTATCCTTTCTTTGCTTGAGAATCGCTCTTTTAGGTGTGGGAGAGGGATGTGAGGGTTTGGAGACCCAATCCTTTTGAGGGGTTCTCATTAAGTCCTTTCTGCATCGTCTCGTGGACCATTTTCCCTTAGGTGATTTGGTATTTTCGATCCTTTGGAGGTTTAAGGTTCCTTGGAAAATGAGATTCTTCGCCTCGCAAGGTTTAAATGGTATTTTCGATCCTTTGGAGGTTTAAGGTTCCTTGGAAAATGAGATTCTTCACCTTGCAAGGTTTAAATGGTCGTGTGAACTGTGAATACAATGGATCACCTCACCAAGAAGCTTCCCTCACTCGTTGGGCCATTCTATTGTATCCTTTGTCAGAAGGCGGAAAAAGATGTGTATCATATTCTTTGGCACTGCAAGTTTACTTGTTCTGTTTGGGAGTGTTTGTTCCAAATGTTTGGCTTTTCGTTTGCACGTCAAAGAGTTGTTAGTGCTATGATCGAGGTGTTCCTCCTCAATCCGCCTTATAGGGAGAAGGGAAAATTTTGTGGCTTGTTGGGGTGTGTGCGATTTTGTGGGTTTTGTAGGGTGAGCGGAATAGTAGGATTTTTAAAAGGGTGGACAAGGATCCTAGTGAAGTTTGGTTCCTTGTTCGCTTTCATGTTTTTTTGTGGGCTTCGCTTTCGAAGACCTTTTGTAACTATTCTATAGGTGTTATTTTGTATAGTTGGAGTCTCTAGGGGAGGTGTTTTTGTGGGCTGGATTTTTTGTATGCACGTGTATTCTTTCATTTTTCTCAATGAAAGCCGAAGCATTGAGACATGATGAGGGTGCTATAGGTGTGTCAACGCAATTGAGATATCTGGAAGCACCTTTTGATCCTTCACATTTGAGTTTATTTTGTCTCATTATAATTTGAGCAACAATCCCTTTTCATTTTATCATTGAAAAGTTTTGTTTCCATTTCAAAAAAGGGAAGTATGATTTTTTATCCCAAACTATGATGAAAACCCTTTTTCTTGGTAAAGCAACAATTTTATTGTTATATAAATTTTACAAAAGGGGTGAAAAATCCATGATGGTTAACGACTACCCATTTTTTTAATAGGGAAAGCATAGCTATAAGAAGATAAAAGATTAATTTACACCTTGATAAAGCATAGTAAATAAAAAAATCAAAGAACTTAACAAAAGATTGCTCTTTGTCAAAAAAAATCCAAATTTTTCCATTCAAAGCACCCAAAAAGAAGCTCTAGTGATGTTCGTCCAAATCATAGCTTTCTCTTTCTTAAAAGGTCGTCACACAAAAATATATGGTGAGTGGTCCTTAACATCAAAAGGGAGCACAATAGACCATCCAAAAGACATCTATATCTTGTCCCAAACAAGTCAAGGTAATAACAAAGAAGGAAGAAGAGGCTCTGAGATTTATTTTCAACCTTACCCAACGAGCACCAGTCGGGGGAGATGGTCGTGAAGGGGCATACACTTTTGTAAGAGGTCCTTTCTATTTTTTTTTTTTCAAGGGAAGGAAACCATTTAAGAGGGGAAAAAAAAAAAAAAAAAAAGAAAAAAAGGAAACAACCGTGTATATGCTATTGAAACCAAAAGAACAGCCCGAGGGCAATGGGTTGAGAAGACCCCTCCCCAAAAAAATAATGAAGAAGAGTCTTAAGGTCCTTTCTATATATAGCATAATGAGAGTGACGTAGACTACAAATCTTTGAGAATTCTTGAAGGAAAAAAGTATTATTCATTGTACATGCATGAAGGGGAAGACTCCTATTTATAGAATTCTATTACAAGTGGGGATAAAAAGGGAATTAACCTAGAATATTACCCAATTAACCACATTCTTCTTACATCGGAGAGATTTCCCACAATAGGAATTTTATCTTCTTGGGGTACCAACCTTTCCAAATAGGTAAGGCCAATTGGGGATTATTAGAGGTCAAAGGGGCATGGAAAGGGATGTTTTTATGTTAGTAACAAAAGCCCAAGCTCATGGAATGATTGATCTTGTGGTGATTGAATAAAAATTGTACTTGAAGTGAGGTATCCACAGATTGCAAAAATACTCTAGGAAATTATAAATTAAAAGGTGGGCACTTATAATATGGTGCAAGGCATAAATTGCAATGATGCAGTTATTTAAGCCTCCTAGAAGTAGAATAATTACTAACGTCACCAACAAAACATCAAAAGTCATGTTGTTCTAAACGTTATTCCTAAAATAAAGTTTATGACAGAAATAGTCATAAGATCGTGAAGCAATTACAAAATGCAAGCCAGAAATAAACTTACCCCAACCCAAGTGGATCTATACATTCCATGCCACGAGGGAAGGACTGCAAATGGCTGAGTCCCGGTCTACCGATTGCAGATACCTTTCGGTCAAACTTCTGAGGAGCGGGTGCTGTTCTTGTCTCCCGCATTTCACGTACTCTTCTAGCTAGCTGCGAAAGAAAATAGTATTCATCGTCAACTGATGATTCATTAGATTTTCCCCGCCTAAGTTGGGGAGGGTAGGTTCCACAGGACGGAAGAAATTTAACCCAAAAATGTGATAGATAAAACTTGATTACAGACATCCAAATGGATAAAACTACATGGTTATTGGGTCACCATTTCCAAAAAAGTTGACAAATCAAAAAACATAAGCCATCTAATTAAACTTCTCGGAATATTTCGACAACAAGAGGGAAGATGAACTTTAACCACTCCCCTAAAACAGCTAAAACTTGAAGTGAAGGCTGGAAAAGTAAAAAACATAGAAGCGAAATTAAAGTAACGTTTATTCAGAAGAACCTCGTCTTCATCAACGTGCTTCCAGCAATGAGGCTCCTCGCCATCCCAGCCCGGATCATCGTCCTTGCCAGAGGACCTAGACGCCCTACCGCCGCGGGTTGCAGCGGACGTTCGATGATCTTTGGTGGAATCCTCATCGCCACTGGAAATGCTCAGCATCTCGACCTCGGAATCGTCGTCGTCGTCGACAACCCTCCGACCACCCTTAGGCTGCGCATTACTGCCACTGGCTTTAGAAACGGCAGCTACGGAAGCCGATTTCCGGGACTGAGACGGGGGTTGGACGTAATTAGCAACGGGCTTGCGAGAATTAGTGAGATAATTGACATCGCGCTGTTGTTGCTCCTTGAGAGCCATCTGCAGCAGCTCGTCCTCGTCCAGGTCGTCGCTGTCGCTGGACATTTTTGCCTGATTCTGATCCTGTGTAGATGGAAGATTGGGAATTCAAAGTAGATCTGAGAATCAGGGGTAAAAAGCCTCAAATCAATTGGAATTTGGGAATTGGGAAATGGGAAATAGAATGTGAACAGCGCCTGAGAAAGTGAAGAAAAATGGAAGAGAAGATCAAGAGGAGATTATCCAATCGAAGCACCCAAATGAAGAAGAAGAAGCCGTCTTTCTTTTCACCGGAGGGACACGTGGCTCTACACGTATATACCCACAAATACCCTTAATCAGTACAAACTAACAACTTCCTAAACCTTGCCTCAAACAAAATAATAATAAATAATTTCCTTTTTACCCAACTTATTTTAGTTAAAAAATAACAGTTTTGGACCTCAGCTTTCATCAAAGAATTTTCTACCCAAAATTATCACAAGTAACTCCTTTTAAGTTTTACTCTTTACAACTAGCACATTTTTTAGAAATTTATCAAAATTATTTTTTCGATCCTTCTCGATAGAGATCAACCACCGAGATTTATATAAAATGTTAACTTTTTCATTTTTTATCTAATGGACGGAAGGTTTTCAAGACCTTCAATCGGTCAAATAACGTTTATAATTTCCAAGAACTTCAATTAACTAGTAGTCTCAATAACAAGAACAGGTCGAACCAAAACAAGCCTAAGAATTTCTCTAAGCTAAATATACCTTGAGAAAGTAGTAAAACCGAGAGGGGAGGGGGGATTGGTTTGACATGAAAATTAAATGCAGTAATTTAAAGTGCGGAAAGTAAAATAGATCGAGAGAGAAAAAAATGATACACAATACTACATTCACTGATTAAGAGACTGTTGAGCTATCTATAGATCAATTCATAACTGTCTAGTAATGCTAGATAGTCTCCCTTTAATGAAAAATCAATGTAGATATCGATTCTTAAATTAACTAAATAATTGCCACGCAAGCCTATATATTTAATTAATTGCACTAATCTAATCTAATGTTTTTCTATTTGTTATGTTTTATTATCTTTCATTATTGGTGATTCTACGATGCTAGAAGTCGAACCATAACTATAACTTTATCTATTTGCTACCCAAACTGAGCATGTTTTCTTTACGAACTCCAACATACATAGCATACATATACAATGTATACTTGGAAACGACTAATTTGTCACACTAATCAAACATGTATTGAGCATGGATTATAGTAAGGAGAGGAAAACAAGAAGAATCAGAAAACCCAATAACATTCATCAAAATTCCATTAAACCATAGAAAAGTGTCTATCAAACCTCAAAATCAACGTTTGGGCCTTTAACCCGTCATCAAAGCTTGAATCTTGATGTCATAATCTTCATTACAAAGTAAGTACAAAAAACCTCATGGGTTTTTTAGCTAAAAGCTCTAAAAATCTCCTACAAATCGCTCTTCCCCAAAACCACATAAATAAAAATAAATAAATAAAGATATATATATATATCGCTTCAAACCCTTTGTGCGGCGTCCGAGCGCTACTACGTTCTTTGCCTGCTAATATGCACATGCACGCCTGATGTGCCTATGCTTCTACCACGCGTGCTTGCCTATTACTGTTGTGCACTTCTGTGAATTGCGCTACAACACTAGTGCGGCGGTGCGTCTTCCTTAGGGCATTTTCATCATTTCTTACTCTTTGAAGCCAAATTGCTCTATTAAGCTTCTAATTGCTCTAAATTTACCCTGAATGACCTATAATATTCCCGAACGCATGATTTGCTCGAGATCCTACAAATATAAACATATAAACACATTAAACATCCTTAAAAGTGAGATTAGAGGCACTAAGATAACTTATTTGGGGAATTATTAATATCAAAACTATCGATTCTTTTGGACTTTCTTACTGGAATCACGGCTGGGATGAAGACTGAGATCCACATAATTTTATGAAATCTTATCTAATTTTTTTTTTATCTTTCCAAATTTTAAAAATTACACTGCCAAACACTGTGGAATTTGGAGAAATCTGAAAGATAATTGACAGATCCATTTTGATAATTGGTAAATAAACATAGGGCTTAAGATTTGCAAAATTACTTAGGATTTGATATAAGATTTGGGAAAGATTACAAGAGGCACATTGAAAAGAGGTAAGAGTTGGTATGAATTTTGGAAACATTGCATAATATTTGAAAAAAACTATGTGAATCTTGGTATTCACGGTGTACTAGGATTCATATTTGGGTTTTTTTTTATGAAATATCGCGTATGATTTACACCAACATTCTATATATTTTCCAAATCTTACTTAAATTTTCTAAGATATAAAAAAGAATGCAATCATCTAAAGTCCATTTTGATAATTGGTGAATCCATTTTATAAATTTGGAAATTCAAATATAACAAAAATTGGGTGAAAGATTTGAAAAAATAGGTAAGATTTGATAAACATATTAGAAAATTTGAAAAAAAAAGATTTGATATAAGATTTGGAAAAATTAGTAGCTCGGTGTTAATTGATCACAAGAGTTTGTCGAGTACTCTTGATCAAATAAATTATTCATTGCTACCTTTAATTTGTAGTAATGATAGTATAGGTCGAACCACAAAGAACCGTTGTATTTCTTAGTTAGAATACCTACAAAGGTAACCGAAAGGGAGGTTTGGTATGGTATTTGCTTGGTAATTAAAATTCTTGAAAAGTAAATTGAAGCAATTGAGAGTAAATGATAAAAGAGAAACATTATGATGAAAAGGCCTAACTCAGGTTTATCGGAGTTTCCCCTAGTTAGTTTACTTGATCATCAAACTCATGAGATTAAATTCTTGCTTCTTATCTAAGCCTATCTAAATTGATTACCAATGCTAACAAATCCTCCTCATTAACTAACTAGCCAATGTCTTTAGATGAACACACACTATACATGTGAACAATTGTATTAAGTTCAAGGAATTTGAAAGAGATGAATGTCGTCGCTAACATTCGACCGATTAAATACATTTATAACTTCCAATCTTTATAACTTCTACTACTAAAGCAACATTAGTGGCAAGACTGGATCGATTCGCAAGGAAGCACAAGACATGTTTCGTAGAGCCAATTATTCTAGTTATAGAGGTAAATGAGGAGTTTGGGTATGGAATAGATAAAAAGTGCATGAGAATAAAAGAAAGTGAGTAAATGCAATCTCAAGTTGGAAAATCTAGTTCTAGGAGCAAGCAAAATTTCAATGCAATTTTCGATCATGGAACTTCTCTTAAACAAACATAAATTCAATTTACGTAGTCACAACGACTTATTCGGCTCAACCAAACTCGTTAGCACAATAGCTACCAACTCATTGGGTAAATCAAGCAAGCACCCTAATTATCAATTAAGCTAAAGCCCTTATTAAACTAAATACTTTAATCCTATTGGGTTAGAAGCATCCATATAGAATTAAAACATTTTGCATTATGAAATAGGGTTAACCAATTAGGTAACCCAATTAACTAACCAATTTACCTTTAAACATATGTTTTTTAATCTCATGAAGAGTTCGATCCTGGCTCAGGATGAACGCTAGCGGCATGCTTATGGTATGCATTCTAAGGTTTATGGGAAGTCTAGATTACCTAGCATATATGATTCAACCCTTGCTACTAGTGATTTAAGTTAGACGAACAAAAGAGAAACGTGTAAGCCCAATCTATAACTAAGACATACATTCATGGGAGAGGAGTTAATCCATACACAAACATACATCTAAATAAAACAAGATTCAAAGAAAGTAAATCAAATGCATTAAATTCATTAAGGGAAATCTAAAAAAATTACATTGGATTCCTTCCTCCCAAAAACTAGAAAACCCACTAACCTCAGCAATCCATAAAGAAGAAGAGATTAGAAAGTTCCAATCCTTGATTATAACCCAAACTAAGAGGAAGGAAGAATGATGGAAGAAGAGAAAGGATTTTCGTTAGCCTCCATAAAAAAACCCTTCATAAAACCCTAAAAATCAGAAAAGGGTATTGAAAGAAATTAGGGTAGTGTTGCAGCGCTCTTACCTTCGAGGGTGAATTGTCGTAATGCCAGGTGTCATCTGCTTCTCGTGTATGAGCGCGTTTCCTAATGATGTGTGCATGTTGTGCGTGTCTGATGTCGCCCATCGTGCAATGTCACATGCCATGCACGCACATCTGCTAGTCTACGAGCATTACAATGTCACAGGGCAGCGCCATGTTACTACTAGCATGCCCTTGCACTTTTGTCCTAGGGCGCTATCCATTGTCACAATAAAAAACTTTCGAATACGAAACGGGTGATTGCGCAGCACTTACTCTAATTCAATGAGCAAGTCAGCCGTGTAAAAAAGTCGAAAGTCATGGACAACATCGTGTATGATGTAATCTCTACTCACGTTTCGAGAGAAAATGGTTTTATAACAATGTGAGAGAGAAAAAGCATTGCAAACATCATTAAAGAAATACTTGAAGACTGACAATTGCAAGAAAGTTTTGATTGCAAAGAGTACAACAATACTTAGTTGGAAGTTTGACTAATGGGTTTCTTCTATAGTACATTCTATGTAATTTCTATTATTACATGCTTGCATATTAAAAGTGGCGAGCGCTCACTTTAAGGAAAAACAACATAAAAAAAAAAAAAAAACTTGCTAAGCTAATTACAAGACATAAATATAAGGTAATTAAGGATGGTTTGGACATGCGGTCATGGACAAACATACCTTAAACAAGCATGCCCAAGACACCCAGTGCCGTAACGCCTAGGTTGCTTAGGGCATTTTGGTCTTTTTTCGCTCCTTGAAGTCTTAGTGCCCAGTATCACTCCTAATTTCTCCAAATTTACCCCAAACGACACGTAACACTCTAGAATGTATGAACTGTTTGAGATCCTACAAAGATAGATAATTAAACACATTAACCATAAAAGCTGAGCGAGATTAGGGCATAAAACTCGCTTCTTTCGAGTGTTTTTAAGATTACGCTAGGATGAACTTCTAACTGGCAATTCGTAACTAGAAATTCAATGTGATTTCCTCTAGGTTAATTAAACATTGCTCATTAGTGGTCGATTCACAATTTACAAGTTAATATAACCTTTTGCTACTTAGCGATTTAGTGACTTGACAAAGAATAAATCTATAGCGATTAATCATTCAATCTCGAAGAGTTTTTCAGACAATCCAAAAATAAAATTATCAATAATCAATTCAATTAAGAAGAAAATCCAAAGACAAGAGCATAAATTAGTTTTGATTAAGAACAAAAGTCTCACAAGCTCAACTAAAAAGAGAAAAACTCCTAAACCCAAGCTAGAACTTACATGTTTAGTTAACGATCATCTTCATAATCGATAAATAATGATCAAAGAACATAAGTACAATGCCAAATTGAGTAAAAACTGAGGGAGAATGAAAGAAACTGTTGTTGAATCATAGAAATCTAAACATCAATGACCCTAGTGGCTAAGGTTTCTATTTATAAAAATCGTCATACCGCTGCAGCGCTATAGCCCTCGAATCGTAGTGTTGCACATAGCGATGCAACACGATTAGGCATTCTCTTGTGATGGTGTTGTGATGCTACAGGACAACATCGTGGTGTTGTCTTTAATTTTTCACTTCTGTGGGCAGCGTTGTGGCGTTCTTGCCCTACCATCATTCTACCAATGGCGTTGCGACAAGCGCCTTGAAGCACCGACCTCTAGGGTTCCTTTGACTCCTCATGCCCCATTTGATGCTTTAAAGCTTCATATTGGTTCGTATTAACCCAATTTTTGCCCTAAGGGTCCATTCTACCTTCTTTGCGTTCAAAACCTATAAAATCACGAAATAAATATATAAAACCAAGGAACGATTTTGAATTAAGTTGAGCGAGATAACATAATTTAGGTGTTATCATTAATATTGTGCAAGATTTCATCGAGAAAGCCCAAAATAATCGATACGATGAAAAAGTAAATATTTTTAATCTAAATCTCGGTTGTCGGTCTCAATCGAGATGGGTCGAGAAAAAATAGCTTAACGAGTTTATAAAAATGTTGCTATTTCAAAAAGATAAAAACTTTAAGAGGCTAATTCTAACAATTTTCCATTTTCTACATATAAGATCTTGATAATAAGCCTGAATTTCCATAAAAAAAAAAATGAACTTTCTATTATCTTAAAAAATGACCTAATTGACTTATCTTTTACACTAATACTATAGTTCATTTCTAACAAGCCTTCATGCACATTTTTAAGAAATAAAAGTGGTACTAAATATATTGAAACGTTATAGCAAAGATGAAAAAATTAATGAAAAAATTGGATGGTGACTTTGATTTGAGAGAGAAATCTAGGGGGCATAATTATTGTTATTAAAGAGAAAATGGAAAGGTTTGAATGGGGATGGATTGGCCACTATTATTGAAACCCTTCATATTAATATTAATAATGACACTCACCTCTCTCCCTATCTCCACCATCAACTACCCATCTTTTTTCTTCTTTCGGACATCCTTGTTTTCTCTCGTCTCATACTTTCCAATTCTAAATTCATTCCCTCTCGTTTATCTCTAAACTCTCCCATATCTCTAAAAATTTCCCTCTCCCTCTCCATTACTTCTAATGGCGATGGGAATTGTGTTTAAAATGAAGTAGTGAGTTGGATAACAGTTATGCAATAGGAGAGTTGAGAAGAATTTTTACTAACATTTTCTAACGACTAGATGAAATATGTGATCAAGCTATACACTCAATATTATGGCCAACACTTCTCAGTGTTCTTCTGCCACATTGTCTTATCTCTAAGATGCATGCGATAGGTGTAATATGCAAAGAATGTAATTATTTCTAAGGAACATTTTCTCTCATTTTATGAGGTCTTAATCTAAGTTCTTTCAAACTTATATTAGCTTTACTTAGAACAATTTCTCAATTGATTCAAGCAACAAATATAAGCATGCATAAAACAAGTTGAGGTGTTCTTGGGGTTAGCCTACAAAGAGGCACAACCTCGACCGTGGTTCCAACTTCTTGAGGTTAGCCTCAAACATATGTGCAAGGCAACCCTAAATGCGGAAATGGCGTAAACTAGCTTTACGCCCGTTCCATAACTCCAGAGGTGTTCTTGCAACACTCTTGGAGGGAACACAGTTGAGTATGTACATCGTAGTTTCCACTGTGAAACCCCAAAACGAGTCTGGTAAGGAAGCGTAACTCATCATCGAGCAACAATGTCTAACAATGTCCTATTTCTCCTCTACGCTACACCATTCTGCTGAGGTGTACCCGACGCTGAGAGTTGGGAAACGATTTTATGTTCAATCAAATAGTCCTGGAATGCGGAGCCCAAAAACTCTCCACCTTGAGCTGATTGAAGTGTTTTAATCCGTCTATCCAATGTGTTTTGAACTTTAGCCTTGAACTCTTTGAACTTTTCAAAGGATTCAGATTTCTGTTGCAAAAGATAAATATACCCGTACTTGGAGTAATCATCAGTAAAACTGATAAAATACTCATAGCCACCTTGGGCTCGCACATTCATAGGACCACAAAGGTCAGAATGTACTAACTCAAGAGGCTCATTAGCTCTGGAACCTTTTCCAGTAAAAGATCATTTAGTCATCTTACCCTCAAGGCAAGATTCACACAATGGGAAAGAATTTTCTTCTAACTCACTTAGAAGTCCATTTTTCACCAATCTCTCAATCCTATTGAGATTAATGTGCCCTAAACAGAGATGCCAAAGTTGGGCATTTTCTTTTAGAGAAATTCGTTGACATTTTGATTGAGTTACAACAATTCTGAACATTTCAGTATTATGGAGGGAATTAATAGCTAACGACCTTAGCACATATAAATTCGATTCCAGATTTGCTGTGCAAATAAAAACACCATCTTTATGAATAAACGCTTTATTCAAATTAAAAGAAACAGTGTATTTACATCAATAAGCAATAAACACTTTACAGAAATGAGGTTCCTTTTTAGTTCAGGAACAATATATACATCATTTAAAATAAGAAACCTATTCTGTAACGCTAACTGGAGTCCTCCCACTACCACAACTGAGACGATGTGCCCGGTGCCTACTCGCATCGTCATCTCACTAACCTCCAGGTATTGCCAAGATCTAATCCCCTAAAAAGATGAACAAACATGGTTAGTGGCACCTGAATCAATTATCCAGGCAGAATCATCATTCTCCACTAAACAAGTTTCAAGCACAAGTAAATCATATTTACCTTTATCTGCCTTGGCCTTAGCTTGGCTGTTTTCTTCTTCTTCAGATACTGATGACAGTTCCTCTTCCAATGTCCATCTTGATTGCAATGGAAACATTTTCCCTTAGCAACTGGTGAACGCCTCTTTGGGGTGACAGGCGATGGGTTAGCAGGTGCCTTCTCTTTTCCCTTACCACCCTTTTTCTTCTTCTCCTTTCCAGAGTTAGAAAAGGAAGGCGCAGACTTCGTTCCTGAGGTCGAACCTCTATGGAACGTCCTGGAGGATGAAGCAACATTTGCCTCACCCTTCTGCCTCTCTTTACTTTTCAGTAAAGATTGATATGTCTGCAACTCGTTGAGAAGAGTTGTAAGGTTATACTTCACTTTGTTAAAAATCACATTATTAACAGAGTGCAGGAAGCTCTCCGACAAAAAATGCAGGATTATGCTAACCTAGCTGCCATCATCGATGGTAGACCCATTCAACTCTGCTACATTAAAGTGGACCATCATATTTAGCACATGTTCACGAACAGAGGTGCCTTCTTGCATTTTGGAGTTGAATATGTATTTAAGAGTCTCGTGCATAAGCTATTTAGACGGTTGTCCAAACATCCCCCGCAGGGACTCCATGTTCTCACGGGTTGAGACCATAGGCTCATGCTTCTTGGCCAAGACGTCAGAAAGACTTCCCAAGATATAGGCTCGAGCCTTCTCATTTGCCCTTGTCCATCACTCGTATGCCTCCCGAACATTTCGAGCGACAATTGTAGCTGGAATAGGAGGACAAGCTTCCGTGAGAGCAAACATGAGATCCTCGATGATTAGGATCGTCGTGATCATGTGTTTCCATGTTGAAAAATTATCGCTAGTTAGTTTTTCGATGCTTAACAACAATAAGGTGGCTATAGCCATTTGAAAAAGTTGTTGAAAATACGAACAAAATTTTATTAGATTTTGCTAAACTACTGTTAAACCAATTAGTTTTGCAAAACAGTTTCAAGTACCCTAAGTTATAGACTTCTATTTTGTAATGATGCCCAGTGAGTCAGGACAAACGCCATCGGTGGGGTGATCAGTTTCCCCTTCACTGGGATGAGACATTCTCAACCATTAGGCAGAACCAACTCTTGGAACTGAACCTAACAACCACCATTTTTCAGTCCAGAATCATTAAACCTGTCTCTTATACACATCTAGATGTGTATAAGAGACAGAAGTTATAGACTTCTATTTTGTAATGATGCCCAGTGAGTCAGGACAAACGCCACCGGTGGGGTGATCAGTTGCCCCTTCACTAGGATGAGACATTCTCAACCATTAGGCAGAACCAACTCTTGGAACTGAACCTAACAGCCACCATTTTTCGGTCCAGAATCGTTAACCTTTAACTATTCTGTGTAAGTGTAACCCCTCGTTTTCGGTGCCAGAGTCCCGCCCTAATATGCTTACCGTAGGGAAAATACAGATTAGGACAAGAGACTAAGTTACCTTATCCTCTTACAGGAGATCAAATAAAGAAATGCGCAAAACTGCCATCCTTTAGGGGGACACTCCTACGGTGCCTCGAGGCGATGCGTAGTAACTTTAGTCAACCTAACGAGGGAGACCGAGGGATATGCTGTCGCACTTCTCGCTCCCACTTACTATGAACATTCTCTCCATACGCCTTGATATTGACCTATCCAAACACCATCCGTTAGGGAGACACGCCAAAGGTGCTGCGAGGCCGGGGATAGATCTCACGATGTGAACTTTAGGAGAAAAGTGAAAGGTTTAAGTGAAGCATCTTATGCCCCAAGTACCTCCCACTGAATGTTCTACCTAGAGATTCATTAACCTAGATAATCTGGCTACTGATTTTAGTCTAAGCCATCTTTTTAAACTCTACTCATAAACAACGTTTGTCTATGAAATATAAACAAGTTCAAGTAGTCACATTTAAACATGTTAATGGACTGTCCTTAACTTGCATGCATGCATCAAATCTATCTAATTCACCTTTCCAGGTAAGTTTCCAGGTAGGGGTGTTACGTTTCTGTCAACTTAAATACCCCAGCCTAGACAGAACCCTCCTTAGACAAAAGGTCCCTTATAGATAGATTTGCAACACTTTAACCTTTTATTAGCCAATTTAATCCTATTAAACTGATTAAAAGATTAAAGCCTTAGGGTTGCTAATCATATTAGAGTCGTGATCTTAGGTCTATGTGATACAAGTTTTAAACATTTTAAAACCATGAATTAAACCTAAGTAAGCATGTATGTCTTTCTTATTTCTTTTAGTTCTAATTTCTTTTTAACTCTTAAAAAGAAACAACTAAAAAACATTGTGCATAACGATGCATTTATAACATTTATAAAGTAACCTATGTGTCATGCTTCATGTAATGTCCGATCATTACTATATAAATTTTATATTACGCGTAATAACCAATCAAACATGCTATCATTCACCCTTATACTATAACAATTATAATATAAAGATGATGCATGTCAATGTTTTTTATGCATGCATAAATATAACTCTTATATTATATGATGCATGAGCATGCTCTTACATAATTAAATCATGCTTCTCTAAATTATAATAAATACAATAAAGAGATGATGCATGATCATTGCATAACCTAAGGTGGGATTTACTATATGTGTATACCATATGACATATAAAACATACATCGCATGTAATAAACAAAGGATTAATGGACCAGGATGAGCCTTTTAACAAAAAAACCGAAATGAAAAATCCTATCTATTACATTTTTCATCAAGAAAACCGGTTCACAGGCGAACCGAGTCTTGAACCTCCAGGAGGTCTTCATCGTGTAGCAAACTCCAGCAAGTAGACGATCGTTCAACACGCACTAGACGATAGGAGCATTAGCAAACGATCGAGTAGATGATGAGGAGGCTGTGAAGCCTGATCGTCCATGCGATCGTGTAGCGTGATGACAAGCAAGTGATTTACCTTGAGTTACTAAGCGATCGTTTAGTCAGTTACTAAGCGATGAAGCTTGCTGAACTAAACGATTGTTTAGCGCGCTTTAAATGATACACGAGCGTCTCATTGTCTAACCGATGCATGCAACTTGGTAAACGATTTCTAAGTGATCGTTTAGTCAGTTACTAAGTGATGAAGCTTGCTGACCTAAACGATCGTCTAGCGCGCGTGCATTAAATGAAACTAAGTGATCGCATGCCCGATCGTCAACCTGATACGACCAACTCTTGATCACATACCCCGTCGTTTAACCGATGCGTTTAACCACGATTGCATACTCCTTCATCTTTAGGATGCGATGGACAACGATCGCGTAAAACTTCTTCTGCACGATATGATCAACCTTAGATCGCTTCCTTCCTCGAAGAGCTGCAACCTTTGCCCAGAACTTCAATGAACGACTCAAGACTTCAAAAACTATGAATACAGACTTGATTACAATTATTTATGCCCAAAAACGCTGGAGCCTTTACAAACAACCACAAATGTAAAAGGAATTAAACAAACCGAGGTAAATTATCCTGAAAACATCCATTAATCCAGCACATCCACAGCAGATTTAACATTTAAAACAGCATAGAAATGCACCCACCATGAATGTATATGTTATTTCGTTGCAACAGATGAAATCGGAGTGTCAGAAACCTGGCTCTGATACCAATTAAAGGAACTCATACTGAGAGTTCCATGAGCGGGTTCAGATCGCTCCGATTTCACAGTGACCGAACCACAAAAGATATACATTCAACACTAACAGTTATGCATATAAACCTAATTATCGGCATGCTTAGAACACAATAAATAACAGGAAAAGGGTTCATACCAGTTGAAGACTCTCTTCGCACGTCTGAACCCTAAGCAGCGGAAACCCTCCAACGGATTTACAACACTCAGCTAGTATGTTGACTGCAACAGCACGATCAGTACGAACACGAACACTATAGCGGGGATGACACCACCACAAGCGAAACACGAGTATCCTCGACGTGAAAACTCAAAGAGTGGGCTTTGGTAAGTTCGGTAGAGGACGGAGGACAACGCGTCGTGTAGACAATAAGCAAGTGGGAGATGAAACTATGCTATCGTATAGTGGAAATGTTTATCGTATAGAAGAGCTACACGATCGTGTATAAAATGCTGAATGATCGTTTATGAAAAACGTATACGATCGTTTTGAGAAAAACATGAGGGAGACGATCATTTAGACAAACGAGCTTCGATCGTATAGGCTCTCGCGATCGCTTTCACGAATTCTTTTGGGCGCGGACGAAAAAATGAATGCACGATTTTGAAAAATGAAAACGATTTTCATTTTTAACCCGCCGGTTACTGATAACTTGTAGAAATACAAGTTATTGTGGCTCATAAGTTGGAACAATTAGGGTCTTTAATGATAAAATCTCATCATTTTTAGAAGAAACGCATGGAATTACTCGAACATTATCCAACTCATGCAAAAGAATGTTTATTGCTAAAGTACTACGACACTAACGCATGATATTGCAGGATCTGAAATAGAGGCTAACGCATGATTAAGAAAAGTGTCGCAGGCAAAGTCTAACGCATGGGGCATGCGTCGGAGGGATTCAATGCAAGGAAGATTCATTGATTCAGGCTGTTTGTATCAAATCACCACTTGCAAGCATGGACACCTGCAGCGGGTGGCGTCTGAAAAGCATCTGAGTGTCAGGCGGCTGACCAAGGTATGGAATTTAATGCTGCCCATCATCAACTTGGAGAAGACCGACGCCTATAAATAGAAGAAATCCCACCGAGTTAGAAGTTCCAAGTTCTCAACTCTCAGTTTTTAGTCTCAGTTTTAGCTTAGTCTTAGTTTTAGATCTTTAGAGCTATGTTATGGTGTCGAGAAGAACAAGAGGGAAGAGAACCACCATCATTGCCGATCAAAGAGCAGAGGAAGCCGAGCTCGAGAGAGACACTTCTTCCAATTCTTCCTCAAGTGGTTGTACACAATTAGAATTGAGCCAAAGAGGACAAGAGATTGTACTTTGCGGCTTGAATCATTTCATTTCATCTTACTTATCGCTTTCATCTTTTCATCTGATTAAGTATTGGTTTTGTAAAGACAATCAGTTTCTTTATAAATTCACATATTTGATTTATCATACTTTGCCATTGTTTCTTTCTTGTTTATGTTGGATGCATCTATACTTCATGCAAAATTTCATTTTGAATGCTTAAGCCAACTAAATCAATTGGTAAAAGCATCTTTAGCTTAAACTATTCGAGAGAATAAGTAAGCCAACATCAAGTTAGAACGCCTAGTACATCTAGAGATGGACGCATTGGTGTTTTATTGCATCCTATGTTTGACACATACATCCTAGAGATAAGTATTGTATGATATTTGCATTGAAAAGTGTCGAATAGAGTCTAACGCATAAATGGAGATAAACAAGTCAACTCATTCGCATCATATTCTTGTTCGTGTACATCCAACTTAGATCGACGCATATCACTTGCATCAAACTCCATTTTCACACGACACATCATTCTCTACTCTACCCTTTTGTATCTTCTTGCACACACACAAATACCTTAGTGTAAATAACTCATTTCTCCATACACTTAGGATATCCCTACAATAGTTACAATGCAAGGTCTGCGTTAGCTTTAATCTGAATCCCCAAGTTCGACCCTGGACTTACCAGGAAACGAAGTTGGATTTATACTTGGATCTGGTTTAGGAAAACTTAAACGTCAATAGAGGAGTGTCATGAGTCTTGTTGCACATCACTAACGCATCAATGAGTTATCAACGCATCAACGCATCATTCATATTCATACATATTTTTCAAATTATTTTATACAATACACTCTTAAGCTCGAATCACGAAATCAACAAACAGTCACCATAACCAACGCAGCCCACTTCCCACATCCAAACATGGACAAATTAGTTAATTATCAAATAATTAATCAATAAATATAATCATATTATATATATATCCTATAGTTTGATATCACATATCTACTATAGTATTTTCTCCTATACTTGATATAAATCATATTTATATCTAATTTCCTCCAAAATAAAGTATCTCATACATTTAGCCAATCATATCATATATAATTAACCAGTCCAATTATATCATATATAATTGAACTTCCTCTTATCAATTTGAACATTTCAAATTAACCCAAACACTGGTTCTCGACTTCATCCATGCTACCCAGGTGACCTAATGGACCTGTGGCTCGAAGCTCCAACAGTGCATGAATTGCTGACTAAACTCTTTAGCCACGAGATCTACTATCCGTTAACTGTCAGTGATTCCACTAAAGACCAACAGCTGAACTCTTCTTATCACAGATATATTTCTGTGTCCACCGGATATAACCAATCATGAATACGATGAACCTTCATAGATGCTCGTAAGTACAGCTAAGCCAATTTACCGTTTTGTCCCTGTAGTTACATCTCACTCCTTAAGTACCACTGATTCCTCTAATGAACAATACAACATAGTACAACTATGTGTGAACACTTCTCGAGCCAAGAGAAGGTGTGTGGTGCCACATCGTTCAAGCCTTGGAATCAGCCCTTAAAGAAGCCATCTATCTACTTACCCCTGCCTCAGGGAAGGAGTGAATTCCATCTTGTGTAGCTGAGTTCTCAGCTCTCAAATCAGACGAATCCCCAAAATGGTAGGTTTGAATCGGTGACCTGGCCACTCGCACCCATACAAATCAAAGGACCGCCCTCAATGACAGGAGTTCCCAACTCACTCAGGATTGAGGTCATGTTACCTATGGTCATCCTAGTGAAGTGAAGTCTCTGTCATGAACGGTGCTATATAATGAGACATTAACACTTCGTGGTCAGGTCTCCACATACATACTTAAGTTACATTTACACTTCGTGGTAAAATATTGTTATTAATAAAATAAATGTTATTTTATAAGCATTTACTCAAATCCAATAAACTAAGATCTGTGGTTATTTCATGCAACTTAAGCATGTATGTGGAGACATACAAGTGAAGGATCTCTTATCAAAGAGTTCCATGAGCGCATTCAGATAGCTCCAATTTCACCATGACCAAAATACACTATATACATTCAAACGCACAGTTATGCAAACAAACAGTAATTAACGGCATGCATTGAACAAAAAAATAACAAGGGAGAGAGTTCTCATACTAGTTGAAGACACTCTTCAAACTATGGAACTCAACGCAGCGGAAGACCTCTACCCAATCCATCAACACTCAGCAGATGCGTCGACTACAGAAGCACAAACAACCGTAAACACACGAATGTAGCGAGGACAACACAACCAGAAAGGAGCCTTAGGTATTCTTGTGACCATTCCACAAAGCAAGCTGCATCCATAGCGTTACTAGTATAAGGTTTCCCTCCTATATCCATATACTACAGACCATTTTGGTTATCACTAAAGACATGATCGATTTGTATGTCACCATATACATGCTTGAGTTACATAAAGATAACCAGAGATTTTAAGTTTATTGGTTTGTGGTAAAGCAAATAAAAAAGTGCAACTGAGTAAAAAAACAAGATGTAAAGTAAAATATCATATATTATACAACACAAGCGTTCGTACAAACTGTTTACAAACTACCGAACACGAGACTTTAGGGCATCAACCCCAACAATCTCCCACTTATGCTAAAGCGAAGTGGGGCGTACAATAAAAAAACTAGTACAAAACAATAAACTAGGGCATAAAAGCCCAGTACAAGAAAATCTTCCACTTACCCTAATCCAGCCGCGGGCGATCCTGTAGACCCATGCTCTGTAGGTGACCCTCAAACACTGTAGCCGTGACAGCCTTCATAAACTATCAGCAACATAAAATGGCCTGGGTTAGACTGATACCTACTGACTATGCCCACAACGTAGTAGATGTCTAGATGAGTACAGAGTATCACATACATCAAACTGCCAACGGCAGACGCATATGGGATCCATCTCATCTTCTCAACCTTTTGAGGCTTCTTAGGACACATGTCCTTAGACAAAGTGACTCCATGCCTATACGGCAGTAGGCCTCTCTTGGAGTCCTGCATCGAATACTTGAGCAACATCTTGTCAATGTACGATGTCTGAGACAGTGCTAGCACTTTGTTCTTACGATCTCGAAACATCTGTATACCTAGAACAAACTGAGTCTCTCCTAAATCTTTCATTTGGAATTGGATTGCTAGCCAGTTCTTAACTGCAGTCAGTAGACCTACATCATTTCCAATAAGTAGGATATCGTCTACGTACAACACTAAGAAGACTACTGAAGTGTTGATGATCTTCTTGTAGACATAAGGTTCATCAATGTTTTGGTCAAAGCCATACGAATTGATCGCAGTATCAAACCATATGTCCCAAGATCGAGACGCCTGTTTCAGTCCATAAATGGACCGATTCAGTTTGCAAACCTTTTGCTCTTGACCTTGGCCATGAATCCCTTGGGTTACACCATGTAAATGGCTCTTCAAGACTGCCATTCAGAAAGGTCGTCTTGACGTCCATGTGCTAGATCTCATAATTATAATAAGCTGCAATGGACAGGAGGATGCGGATCGACTTTAACATGGGAACAGTTGAGAAAGTCTCCTCATAATAGACTCCCTCTACTTGGATATAACTCTTTACTACAAGTCGAGCCTTGAAGGTCTGTACCTTCCCATCAGCACCCTGTTTGTGCTTGTAGATCCATTTACAACCTATAGGGGAAACCCCATCAGGCTGATCTACAAGATCCCATACTGAGTTGAAGTACATCGACTCCATATCGAGATCAATGGCCTTGACCCATTCATCCCGGTCAACATCCTCCATTACCTTCTTATAAGACAACAGATCCTCAATGTCGCCATCTGCTGCCATAACAAGGATTTCTGTGAAACTCAGATAGCGAACGGGTGGGTTCGCAACCCTCCCATACATCGAGGTTCCCTCAACTTTTGAGGTCGAACCAACATGCTAGATGAACTCCCATCAACAACTCTTGCTGATGTAGTAGGCTCTTCAACAACTATTGTTGAAGTTTCAGTAGTTTCATTGGCAACTCACGCAACACGACTTTGCTTCATGAACTGTGCTCCCTTATTGATCATTCTTTAGGAAAGTAGCGTTTGTTGAAACAAACACTCTATTTTCCTTCGGATCATAAAAATAACCCTCTCGTGTACCTTTGGGATAGCCTACAATGAGCATAATCTCGACCATGGTTCCAACTTCTTGGGATTAGCCTCAAGCACATGTGAAGGCAACCCCAAATACGGAAGTGACGTAAACTAGCTTTATGCCTGTTCCACAACTCCAGAGGTGTTCTTGCAACACTCTTGGAGGAACACAGTTGAGTATATATACCACAGTCTCTACTGCGAAACCCCAAAACGAGTACGGTAAGGAAGCATAACTCATCATCGAGCGAACCATGTCTAACAAGGTCCATATTCTCCTCTCCGCTACACCATTTTTCTGAGGTGTACTCGGTGCTGAGATTTGGGAAACGATTCCATATTCTATCAAATAGTCCTGGAATGCTGAGTCCAAAAACTCTCCACCTCGATCCGATCGAAGTGTTTTAATCCGTCTATTCAATGCATTTTCAACTTCAGTCTTGAACTCTTTGAACTTTTCAAAGGATTCAGACTTCTGTTGCATAAGATAAATATACCCGTACCTGGAGTAATCATCTGTAAAACTAATAAAATACTCATAGCCACCTCGGGCTCGAACATTCGTAGGACCACAAAGGTCAGAATGTACTAACTCAAGTGGCTCTTTGGCTCTATAACCTTTTCCAGTAAAAGGTCGTTTAGTCATCTTACCCTCAAGGCAAAATTCGCACACTGGTAAAGAATTTTCATCTAACTCACTTAGAAGTCAATTTTTCACTAATCTCTCAATTCTATTGAGATTGATGTGCCCTAAACGAAGATGCTAAAGTTTGGCCTTTTTTTGGAGAAATATGTCGACGTTTTGATTGAGTTACGACAATTCTAAACAATTCAGTATTATGGAGGGAATTAATGGCTAACGGCTTTAGCACATATAAATTTGATTCCAGATTTGCTGTGCAAATAAAAACACCATCTTTATGAATAAACACTTTATTCAAATTAAAAGAAACAATGTATTTACATTGCAATAAACACTTTACAGAAATGAGGTTCCTTTTTAGTTCTGGAACAATATATACATCATTTAAAATAAGAAACCTATTCTGTAAAGCTAACTGGAGTCCTCCCACTGCCACAGCTGAGACGATGTGACTGGTGCCTACTCGCATCGTCATCTCACCAGCCTCCAGCTATCACCAAGATCTAATCCCCTGAAAAGAAGAACAAATATGGTTAGTGGCGCCCAAATCAATTATCCAGGCTAAATCATCATGATCCACTAAACAAGTTTTAAGAACGAGTAAATCATATTTACCTGTATTGGCCTTGGCCGCTTTCTTCTCTTTTAGATACTGAAGATAGTTCCTCTTCCAGTGTCCATTCTGGTTGCAGTGGAAACACTTTCCCTTTTCAACCGGACGGCTCCTTGGGGCGACAAGCGGTGGGTTAGCAGACACCTTCCCTATTCCCTTACCACCTTTCTTCTTCTTCCCCTTTTAAGAGTTAGAAGTAGAAAGTGCAGACTTCGTTCCTAAGGTCGAACCTCTATGGAACGTCCTGGAGATGAAGCAATATTTGCCTCACCCTTCTTCCTCTCCTTACTTTTCAGTAAAGATTGGTAGGTTTGAAACTCATTGAGGAGAGTTGTAAGGTTATATTTCACTTTGTAAGAACCACATTGCTAACAAAGTGCAGGAAGCTCTCCGGCAATTAATGCAGTATTATGCTAACCTTGTTGCCCTCATCGATAGTAGACCCATTCAACTTCGCCACATTAAAGTGGACCATCATGTTAAGCACATGTTCACGAATAGAGGCGCCTTCTTCCATTTTGGAGTTGAATATGTATATAAAAGCCTCATGCATAAGCTGTTCAGACGGTTGTCCAAACATCCCCCGTAGGGACTCCATGATCTCACGCGTTGAGACCAGAGGCTCATGTTTCTTGGCCAAGAATTCAGAAAGGCTTGCCAAGATGTAGGCTCAGGCCTTCTCATTCGCCCTTGTCAATCGCTCGTATGCCTCCCGACATTTCGAGCGGCATTAGGAGCTGGAATATGAGGACAAGCCTCCTGTGAGAGCGAACATGAGATCCTTAAGGGCTGATTCTAGGTCTTGAACATAGTGGCCGCAGCCTCTCCTGGCTCGAGAGGACATAGTCCTAGTAGGACTATGACTTACTGTTCATTAGAGGAATCAGTGGTGCTTAAGGAGTTAGATGTAATTACACAGGGCAAAACGGTGAATTGTCCCAGTTGTACTTACGAGCGATTTGTGAAGAGTCATCGCGCTGTTGATTGGTCATATGGACACAGAAATATATTTGTAGTGCGAAGAGTGTAGTTGTTGGTCTTTAATGGAGTGACCAACAGTTAACGGATGGTGGATCTCGTAATTAAAGAGTTTAATCAGTTACTCACGTACCGTTGAAGCTTTAAGCTATAGGTCTATGAGGTCCTCTTGGTAGCTCAATGGGTTCAAGTTAAGAATTAGATTTTGGATTAATTTGAAGTGTTCAAATTAACAAGATGAAACTCAATTATATGTGATATAATTGATTTGATGTATTTGATACATTATCATTGGAGGAATTAATATAAATATGATTTATATTAAATACCATAAAATAGAAAAAAGAACTATGGTTTATATGTTTCATATGATGGAATATTAAAATTATAGGTTATATAATATGATAAGTTGGTTATTATATTTATTTATAATATATTAATTATATGATAATTAATTATTCTTTTTCTCTAATAATCGATGAGTGGGAGGTTATTAGAAATTTTATGGTAACTGTGAGATAAAAGGAAAATTGTTTTCCAAAATTAAGTTGATTTTTCACTCAGATTAATCTCACAAAAGGCTATCAAGTAAACGTGTTTTACTAAACGATAGCATAGAGAGCATATACGATCGAGTTACGAGTTTACTATACGATAGTTATTCACTTACTCGTTGCTACACGATCGAGTAGTAAAGTCTATACAATAGGCTTCGTCTTTCTAAACGATCGATTATTTAGTCTATACGATAGACTTCATTCATCTCCCACTTACTCGATTGTCTACCTCCTGCTTACATTAATCCAAAACCATACAGAGCCCCAACTCTTGGATTCTCACACCGAGAATACCAAGGTAACCATTGTGATGGTGTTCTAATTTCATTCGAAGATCGAGTTGGACTCGATTGGGATTGAGGTTTATTCAGACATTCGTTGAGATCAAGTTCTAATCGTTGCGTTCGAAGTTCGTGTTGATTGAACGATTTGCTGAACGATCGAGGGATACTTGAAGAAAGGTTCTTCAAAGGTTTGCATACTCTATCCCTGTTTGTTCTTTTCAAGAAGCACGATGTAATTTACTATTTATGCACAATCGTTTCTATTTAGACTGTAATTATTTGTGTTCTTTCTCAATGGGATTTGGAACGATCCGCTTCCGCTCATTGGATCTCGATTTAGAGTTCCTTCACAGAGGAGTGATCAAATAAGTAAACTTAAACCTAAATATACGTGAAAAAATATGTGATGGGGATTGTGTTTAAAATGAAGCAGTGTGAGTTCGATAACAGTTATGCGATATGAGGGTTGAGAAGAATTTTACTAACATTTTCTAAACAACTAGATGAAATATGCGATCAAGCTATACACCCAATGTTACGACCAACACTTCTCATTGTTCTTTGTCACATTATCTTATCTCTAAGATGCATGCGATAGGTGTAATATGCAAAGAATGTACCTATTTCTAAGTAACATTTTCTCTCGTTTTATGAGATCTTAATCTAAATTCTTTCAAACTTAGATTATCTTTACTTTGAACAATTTCTCAATTGATTCAAGCAACAAATATAAGCATGCATAAAACAAGTTGATCGCATGATTCCTCCAGTTATTTAGTCGTGTTAGCTACAATCTTCTCAATCCATAAAGTGATTTAGCTAAACATGATATTGGTGAAAAAGATAGACAAGATGTATAATAAGCATGTACTCATACTGCAATTCTAATTTGTCAATACAAGAAATACAATACAAATACACAAACAAAGAGAAAGGGTCAGAGAGTTAAGTCGTGGTTCGCAATGTCTTGCTCCCTCCGGCTTGTTTTATAGCTGCTTTCTTAGATATTCGAATAGTATTTTCTTCTTCTTTTCCTAGAATCTTAAGCTCTCACCATGGAGTTTTTATTAAAGATTGATAAGAGTTTCAAGCAGAATCCCTTCTCAGGGTATTTTTCTCGTCTCCCACAATGTATCCCCTAATATATGTCACGATGTCTATTGATAAACTCAGAACTCCTGCATGGCATTTGCATCGATATTTATAGGCTTTCACGAGCACTACTTTTCTTAAGCTCATGATTGCGTTGATGGGGCGCATGGAATTCCATATTTTGTCGCACAGATTGCAGCGTGTCAATGGTTCATTGAATCTTCAACCTAGCTTTTCTGTCGGCCACCAACGCAACTTGTGATGTGACACCCACCACCCATGTCATGTCATGCCCCATCGCTTGCAGCTTATGCAATTGTCTTTTCTTTTCGTCTCAAGCAACTTCTTACTTTTAATGCATTAATGGGCATGCGATCATGCGATCATCAGACTGCTGAAGGATATACGGCAAAGAAGTAGCGAAATTAGTCTGGAATTAAATATGTTAAACGTTAGAAGTATGTGATCCCATGTTTTGCTTTTTGTATAGATTTATTGGAAAAAGTTATCTAAATTGCATGCCTTTGCCTTATTATTTTAAATGAAAGAGATATAATAACTTGTATTTTTACAAGTTATCAGCTGCATATAGATTTATGTGCTTTAATGATAGATCCGTATGTGAATTTAGGGATGTAGAATTTATTTAGCATGTTTTTCCATAAAAAAAAGGGAAACATTGAATCTATTAGAATGTTTAATTGTGAGAATGTATTTGTTTCCATGCCTTCCTCGTCCAATAGTATGCATGAAACAAGAAATAATATAGCTTCTGGTAGTATGTCTAAAATTGTAGATGTTAGCACAACAGATAGAATGCATGATATAGAACCTAGAAGAAGTAAGAGACAAAGAACTGAGAAACATTTTTGTCTTGATTTTTTAACTAATAGTTGAGAGGCCAAATGATATTGATTATCGGTTTTCATATATGTATCTAATAAATGAGGATCCTAAAACTTATCAAGAAGCCTTAATTTCTATACACTCTAGTTTATGGAAGGAAGCCATTAAGAGTGAACTGGATCCTCTAATCATGAACCAAACTTGGAACTTAGGAGATCTTTCCAAAGGAAGTAAACCTATTAAGTGCAAGTGGATTTTCAAAAGGAAAACGAGGCTAGATGATTTAGTTGAAAGATACAAGGCTAGATTGGTAGTAGTAGGATATACACAAAAACAAGGTATTGACTACTTTGACACGTATTCCCCTGTAATAAAAATAGGTACAATTAGAGCCTTGATTGCAATTGCTGCTATCCACGGACTTCTAATTCAGCAGATGGATGTAAAAACAACATTCCTCAATGGGGATCTAGAAGAAGAAATCTATATGATACGGCTTTACAGTTGCCGGTCAGGAAAACAAAGTATGTAAACTGAAAAAATCTCTTTATAGTCTTAAACAAGCTCCTAAACAATGGTATGAAAAATTCAATACTTTGATAAACAATGGGTTTAAGGTAAACTCTGTTGGGTTGGATGTCTTAAAACTCGTAATTTGTAAAGCTAAACATTCAGTATTTATTCAATAAAGTTGTTATTGAATTTTGTAAATTGCATTTGTAAAGACTAAATCCAATAAACTAAGATCCATGACTATTATATGAATACTTGAACTTTATGTAGAGACACAAAGATGAATCAAGTTAGAGTAAGTAGCCAAAACGTTCTATAGTATATGAATAAGATTGGGTGTTTTATTCTGGTAACACTATTGGATGCGACCCACTCTATAGTTATTACAAAGAGTCGTAAAGTGCTACAAACGAAGTGATCCTGATTGTTGTTCATATGGTGACATGAGGAGTGGGGGCTTCATGTGCAATGAGTTTGCATAAGACTGACTATTTCATAACGATGACCTAGGTAACTTAACCTTAATCCTGAGCTAACTGTGTACTTCTGTTTATTCGGGATTATCCTTACATTTACATAGGTGAGGGTTGGCTCAATAACATTAGCTCAATAAGCCTCCCATTTCAGGGGTAAGACCGAGTCTAACTAGAGACATAGGGTGCAAGATGGAACTCACTCCTACTCGCTTTCAGGGATAGTAGAGAGGTTGTTCCCTTAAGTGCTAATTTTAGGTCTTGAACAAGGGGCCCCACCCTCTCATTGGCACGAGAGGATCTCGGTTTGATGATCAGATCACAAACCAATTGTTCATTAGAAGATCAGTGAGACTTAAGGAACAAGAGGTAATCTCAGAGGTAAAACAACCTTTTGACCCAACAGTTATTACGAATAACCTGTGAAGGGTTAACTTACTAATCATAGTTATATCAAGTGGATACAATATGTCTACAGTGAGAGGAGTGCAACTACTGGGCTTTAGTGAAATGACCTGGTAGTTAATGAATGAGGGTGATAGCTTGTAGAAATACAAGTTATTGCAGCCTTTTTTTTAGAATTATAAGGGTTGATGAGCAGAATATACGTTAATATTGCTAAGAATTCATGTGGAATAATGAACTTGCGTTGATCAGTACTAAAAATCCCCGCTAACCCTATATCATACGTTATTTTGCGTCAAAATGTCTATTTTGTAGTTTTCGCGAGAATCGATTGCATGCGTTGATCCCAAACCATCTCAAATTTGATCTCATGTGTAGATCTTAATGAAGACAAGTTGGTCGCATAAAATGCCGCAACTACAGTGGTAACCACGATAGGAGGATGATCGTAAAGTGAGTGGAATGCATTGATACTTCAGAAGAAACAATTATGAATTCATACCACGTGAGTAACAAAGAGATAAGATCATAATGACATTTCACCCACCGCATCAGTAATGGCAGTGATTCAGAGCGAGATTACCAAAGCTGTCGGCATTTGAGCTCTATAAATAGAGCCCTAGAGCCCAAATTCAAATCATCCAGGACTTCTGCCTTAGGTAGATTCCTATGATCACAAACAAGAGCATGAGCAAGAAATTATTTGAGAGTTCTTCACTTCCACAACATCCTTCGATTGATGACCAGAGCTTCACCAGAGATAGATCTTGAGAGGGACTACTCCACCACCTATCCATTGCACCACCGACAAACTTGACGCACATCTGATGGAAACAAAAGATTGCCTACATCTAGCCATCCATCTCTCTTCTCACCTCTATATTGTATTACATTTTGGCTTAAGACATTAATACATTTTTTAATCAATGCATCTCTTCAATTCCTTCAACATCATTTTCACCATCTTCTTCTACTTTATCATCATTTTCTTTCACTGTAATGAGTTAAGTGCAGATCGCAAGAGTTATCGCATACTCAATCATGCGACATAGAGGTATGACACATGTAGCAAGCCACCGAGAGGTGTGCATTGCATGAGTATAGTGAGTCAATCCTGTTTGTTTAATACAAGGCTATCACAATGTTTGTCTATGAGCAGAGTAGCTATAACCAATTGCCCGAGAGAGTAAGTAGTGGAATTCACTAAGCAGAGTAAGCAATGTTCCTAGAGATAGGAATAATCTTATGCTCAATGCAACCATGCGTTATAGAGATATAAACATGTGGCTGACCACCGAGATATGTGCGATGCGTTAGTGTGGCAAGCTGGGATTACCCTTGCGACTAAACTTAAAGACTTGGTGATATCTCTTCCACAACTCTACTTCACCATGCATCTCATTACGCATTAACAGTTGTCGCATCTCTACCAATTCTCATATTCAAACTTCAATTGTTCAGTATGTTTAGCTAGGAGTAGAAGTAGCGCATAGCAATCAACTTCTTTCTTTTTATTTTTATTCTCCAACATATTACTTTACAATCATCTTTAGTTTCAAGTCTCCATGTTCGACCTCAGATCATCCCGAAAAACTTGTGATCTCGTTATACTTGGCGAGAAAGCAAGAAAACTAGTGACAGGAACGCATGATCATCTCATACACGATTAACACATACTGTATATTCATCAGATTAACACATGATTAATGCATGACCATCAATACATATCCATTAAGGCAAACGAAATAAAAATTTCCTCCACGCATCAGGGGGTTAATTCGGTGTAAAGAGTTTAGCCAATTAATCTCAGATCGTTGGAGCCCATGATCTGTTGGTCTATTAGGACCCCCTACTAGCTCATAAACGGAATAAGCCTTAAAATAGTGTGATAAGTTGATTTGAAATATTCAAATTCGAATCAAGGGAATTAGTAATTATATGTGATATAATTACACATTTAATTTTGGAATTAAACGAAATTGGAGAATCGATTAATATTTAAATATGATTTAAATATTAATTCCATGAATAGGGATTCATGGTGATGGAATTGGTAACAAATAATTTAATATTTTGATATTAAATTAATAGAATTGATTAAATTGTTTAATTAATTATTTATTATTAATTTTATTAGAAAAATTAATTATTGAAATAACTTTTGTAAAATTAATAAAATTTCAGTTTTAATTAAAAGAATTAAAATTTAAAAATATTTTGATTTTGAAAAAAAATCAAAAATAAAAAAAAATAAAGTTGAAAGTTTGAAAACCCCAAAAAGTTAGATTTTGCGGTTTCAAGTAGGTTAGTCACCTTCCACTCACAGTCCAGCTCAAATTTGAAGCTGGAGCTAGAATGATTTGATGCAATTCAGCGTTTGCATGAAGGACCTATATAAAACACTCAATTTTGAGTGGAGTCGGCCATGTAAGTTAGAAGAATTTGCTGAGAATTTAGGTTGAAGAAGAGCTCTTCACCAATCAGAAAACCAGTCTCCTTCTTCCTTTTGATTCCCTTAATCCAAGCCTGTTTTGAGTCTCACAACTCAATCTAAGGCTCCTAGAGGATAGTAGGGAAGTGGTGGTTCATGACCAAAAGAAGGAAGAATTGTAGCTAAATCTCGTTGAAAAAGATGATCTTCAAAGGTATGTAATGAAACCCTCTTCTTAGTTAATGAAAATGCTTAAATGGTAGCCAAAATTGAGGAATTAGAATGCTTAATGATCTTGTTTTCTTCCGTTGTATGTTTCCTTAAACCAACAATTGGTATTAGAGCATCTTTTAAACGTTCAATTCGAGTTAATTTTGGCTTGGTGGGTGTTTTTCATAAGTATTATGAAAATGGTGAATTGATGTGATTTTTCTAAGTTTTGGCATTGAATTCTCTTCAATTATATTGTAATTCTTCTAATTGGCTCTTGATTGATGGGCCTTAATGTGTGCTTAAGTGTCTATAATTCGATTGGAGTCATTAGAGTTGAAATTAGGTTATAATTGAAGAAAAAAGTGAAGAAGGTCAAACAGCAGAAACTGGATTTTTAGCTACTGCCTTACAGCGTCGTGACACTGTGCTTGGAATGGCGCGACGTTGTTCTTTGTTCCAGTCCAAATTTTGAAGGTGGCCCTGTGGCGTTGCAATGTTAGGATGCAGCGTTGCGATGTTATTCATCCTAGCCCAGCATACATGAGTGAGCCCAAACCGGCGGTCCAAATGAACTGGTCTAGCCGGTTCAGGTCAAGGAGGTCTAGTTCGACCTGATTAAGCCGGTTCATCCTTTTTGTAGTCTTGAAGGTTCGGTTCAAGAGGTTCGGACCATTTTAGGGCAGTTTGAATGGTCCAGAAGTGTTTTGGAGCCAGTTTTGGTTATTATTGTAATAATCTAGGCTTTTGTTTGCTTGAAAATGTCAAAACTAAAACCATGTCAGTTTATGTTTAATTATTTATGCATGTGACGTATGTTATAATTAAATAAATCTTGTATGTGCATATAATATGCCATATAGATTTAAAATCCCACCATAGGAAAGCATGTTACATGCATTGAAAGTATGTTATAAGGTGTTATAATGTATAGTATGCATGTTTAGGGTTTCAAATGTTTTAATATAAGTGTTATATTAAATCATGAAATATCTGATGTATTTTATGGATGTATATCATGTCTAAAGTTTTATAAGTTGTTATAAAAATTGATTAGACATTAACATCCATAACAAAGATAAGGTGCATACTCACGTAGGTTAACCATTTGTTTAATAGTTAAAATAGGTCGTTATCTTATAAAAATTCGGTTACAAACTCAACCGGTATATAATCTTATCTAAGGTTGGAGGTATTTAAGTTGACGGTTTACGGAACACCTCCTACCTGGGGCTTATGGCCAAATAATTGAGTCTTGTTAATCGGTTTTATAAGCACACGTGAGCGATGTGAGGTTTTAAAACTGGTTTATCACATAGACATCGAAGGTTAAATCCAAATATAAATGTTATACTTGGATAAATACCTAGACTTAGGTCGTTTAATTAGCCGGAACAAACCTAAGTAAACTATACCCAAACAATTAATAGAACACTTCAATGGGAGTTTAATAACGTGTATGATATGTTGTTAGAATGCTTCAGTGGGAGATTAATAACATATATGTTATGTTTGTTTTAGTGCTCGTGTCCCTAAGAGTTCACATCGAGATTCATGTTTCGCTTCGTGTCACCCTGGGATGACCTCTATTCAGAAAGTGTTTGCATGAATGAAGATTCAGTTGAAGAAGGGGAAGTTGTTCAGTGAAAAATCAAATATGTGATATATTGATTTCATGTTATATTGTTTAGTTTTGAATCTCATTCAAAATTAACTTTATAATATAATGTATCTATATACGATTTATTAATTGTATCATATAAAATTAACATAAATTTCCTTATAACTTGAACAATTCAAATTCTTCCAAAACTAAGGCCTCGTTTGGTAACAATTTGGTCTTTGGTTTTTGTTTTTGAAAATTAAGCCTATATCATCTACATTTCTTACCATGATTTGTATTTTTTTGAAGCATAATGGTTGAATTCTTAGCCAAGTTCCAAAAATAGAAACAACATTTTGAAATTACCATTTTACCTCTGTATTACCTCTTACTCCTTAAGCTCCACTGAACTTCTAATGAACAACCTGTTTATGGTCCTACCATAAACAAATCCCTCTGGAGGCAGGGAGAGGGAGGGGCCTCATTGTTCAAGACCTAGAATCAACACTTAAGGGAGCAATTCATCTACTTACCATAAGGGTAGGAAGGAGTGAATTCCATCTTGTGTAGCCATGTTCCCAACTCTCTATTCGGATAAATCCCTGAAATGGTAGGCTTATTAATCGGTGACTCAGACAACTCTCACACATACAAATCAAACGATTCCCCTTATAGACAAGAGTTTATAACTCACTTTGGATTAAGGGTGAGTTACCTAAGGTCATTCTATGAAATGTTGATCTCTTCAGTCAATGGTGTTATAAAGAGAGACTAATCATTTTGTGGTTAAAGTGATCGAATTATATGCAGAAGTATGTGAACACGTGTACTTTTAATATGTGTTTCAAATACAGAGAAAAATACATAGAAGTTTAAACATGCTTTACTATGAAGAATTTCAAGAAGAAAGAAAATACCTTTGAAGATAACTTTTCAATTTTTTCCAATTCTTCACTGATATTCACAAACTCTTCAACCTTCTTGGATCTCGAATAAGACACCACCACCAAGTCTTCCCCGCTATTCTCCGATAAGGATTTGGTTTGTGGGAACCAAATTTTGGAATACTAAGGGAAGTGAATTTTTAGATAAACTTTTTCTTTGTGATTTGTGAGAGTAGAAAGAGTATGGAGATAGTGAATGTTAATTAGAAGACATTCTTCTATCTCAAAGTATCAAAATGCAGAACCTCTTCTGCAATTCAAGTAAAGGGAACTAACTCTCCTCCCACTCACCAACTTACGTTAACTCCTTAGTAAATACAGGGGAGTTAATTTTAACATTTAAGTTAAAATTAAATAAAATTTGATTTAATAATTATTAATTAATTAATCTTAACTAATTAAATAACACATATTTAACTAATATTAGATTTGAAACGTTCAAACATATTTCCCTCCAATCTATAGTTTTAATGTGCATCACATTCACATTAAATTTAACCTAAGTTTTAATATGAACCTCATTCATATTAAATTTAATCTATAGTTATAATATGAATCTCATTCATATTATTTAATATTTGAGTTTTATTCAAATACATTATTCTCTCACACTATATACTTAAATTTTGAATCTCATTCAAAATTAACTTTATAATATAATGCATCTATTTACATTATATAATTGTATGATATACAATTAACATAAATTCCCTTATAATTTGAACAATTTAAATTCTTTAAAAATTAAATAATCCTTGTTTTATTCTTAGTGAGCGAGCAAGAAGACTTAATGGACATATAGATTAGAAGCTCTATAATTTGAGATTAATTAATTAAACTCTTTAATTAAATTAATCAACGTTCATTAATTGTAGGTCACTCAACCAAAGACCCACAACTGCACTTTTCGCACTGTAGAATATTTCTATATCCATGGATATAACCAATAATCAGTAAGTCAACCCTCTCACGAATTGCCCGTAACTATAACTGAGCCAATTTATCGTCTTACCACTGTAATTGCCACTTACTCCTTAAGTCCTGTTGATCCTTTAATGAACAACCTATTTATGGTCCCTACCATAAACAAATCTCTCTTAGGCCAATGAGAGGAAGGGGTCTCATTGTTCAAGATGCGGAGTCAACACTTAAAGGACTAATTCATCTACTTACTCTAAATATGGGAATGAGCAAATTCCATATTATGTAGCTATGTTCCCAACTCTCTACTTGGTCAAATTCCCAAAATGGTATACTTATTGAGTCATGATTCGGGCCACTCTCATTTATACAAATTAAAAGACTACCCTCATAGACTAGAGTTCATAACTCACTCAGGATTAAGGTTGAGTATCCTATGAAATGTTAATCTCTTCAGTCAATGGTGTTATAATTAATCATTTCGCGGTCCAGTCTTATACAAACTCTTTGTATAGGATACTCTCACTCGCATGTCTCCACATGAATGACTTGGATAAAATTATTTGTAACACTTACAACTCTTGTAACAATTACAAAATGGGTCGTATCTGTAGTGTCACCAAGATAATGCACCCAACCTTATCGATATACTACAGACCATTTAGGTTATTACTTAAACTTGGTCCATCTATATGTCTACTATATATTGTTTAAGTTACATATAAAATAATCTTGAATCTTTCCCTAATGGATAGTTGCATATATGAAATAATCAACTATTATTTCAAATAACTTATTAACTACAAGATTTTAAGGCATACATCCTAACAGTGGTTCGGGCTTATACAAACTCTTTGTATAGGATACCCCACTTACATATCTCCACATGAACGATTTGGATCAAATTGTTTGCAACACTTACAACTCTTGTAACGTTTACAAAGTGGGTCATATCCGTAGTGTAACCAGAATAAGAAACCCAACCTAATCTATATACTACAAACCATTTAGGTTTTTACTTGAACATGATCCATCTGTATGTCTACCACATACTATTCAAATTACATAAAATAACCTTGGATATTAATTTATTGGATTGAGTTACACAGGTATAATGAACTTCTTAGTTTACTAAATAAATGAATTTTGTTTATACATTACAAATCACAAGATTTAGGGCATAATCCTTGATAAAATGGACATCATAATGATCTAATTAACCTTTATGTTTAGATGAAATGCATCCTAAACATGCAATTTGATAGCATTAGGATCAAGAGATTATGCTTAGATGAATAACTAATTGGAAATGCCTAATTACTTGTTCAATGTGATTTTCAACTAAGTTAGTTAAATGAATGCTAATTGAATGGATGTCAAATAATCCACAAGTCTAACTTAACCTTTGCCACATTGATTTAGAGATTTAACACTTGTTGATTAAGTTTTAATCTATGGCAATCAACTATATTCACTTGACTAGTTGTCAGACATTCCCGAGCAAATACAATTGAAGCAATTTATTTAAGAAGAAAAATCCTTAAACAAGGAAGTCATAAGATGAACTTAAACAAGAATCTGAAAAGTTTACAAATTTACAACTTCTCATAATAGCACAACTGGTGTGATTCCCAAAGATCCACTTAAGCTCACCTTTATCATTTGTAATAAACCAAGCTATTGTTGGGAATGTCCTAGAACTCGCAGTTCGTGTTAAACATTTTATTTTATCAATAATAATGACTTGTTGATTTTGCATCTTATTATAGAAATTCAATAAACGCATCCTTGACTATAGTCTGAATGTTGTAACTTTATGTAGTGACATAAACATGATCAAGTTGACAGTATATAGCCTAAATGGTCTAATAAGTATATGGATGAAATTGGGTATCTCATCCTAGTAACACTATTGGATGCAGTCCACTCTGTATTTGTTACAAGAAGTTGTAAGGTGCTACAAATGATATGATCCACAAATTGTTCATGTTGAGACATGAGAGTGGGAGCATCCTATGTAATGAGTTTGCATATAAACTGGACCACAAAAATAGTCATTTTTCTTTATAACGATCGTTTATTGTTAAATTGACTATTTCATTTTATATAACCTAGGTTAACTTGATCTTAATCCTGAGCTAGCTATGAACTCTTGTTTGTTTGGGATTATCCTTTGATCTGCAAACGGTGAGAGTAGTCCATCAGCACTGCTCAATAAGCTTACCATTTTGGGGATAAGACCGGATGAATAGCTGGGGACATAGCCTTGCAAGATGGAATTCAATCCTACCCTATTTAGGGTTAGCAGATAGACTGTTCTCTTAAGTACTGACTCCAGGTCTTGAATAATGGGGGCCCCGCCTTCTCATGATAAAGAAAGGATTTGACTCATAGAGATTATGAATCAAAATTGCTCATTAGAAGATCAGTAGAAACTTAAGGAACAAGATGTATTCACATGGGTAAAATTGTATTTTTGACCTAGCTATGATTACGAACAACCTGTGAAGGATCGATTTACTAATTATGGTTATTAAGTGGACATAATATATCTACAGTGAGAGGAGCTCAACTATGGGCTATAGTGGAGTTTCCCATTAGTTAAGGAATGAGGGTTAGATCAGACTAATGAGTTTAGCTGATTAATCTCGAATCGTTGGAGCCCACGATCTGTAGATCCGCGAGGTCCCCCTACTAGCTCGTAAATAGATAAGCTTTAGAATAGCTTAAGAAATTGATTTGAAATATTCAAATTAAATGGAACAGGAGAATATATATTTAAATATGATTTAAATATATGAAGATGATTATTGTGCAAAAATTAATTTAATATTTGATATTAAATTAATTTATGAAATTAATTTTAGAAAATCATTTTTCAATTTTATTAATCAAAATGGTTTTGAAATCATTTAGTATTTTTAAAAGAAAAGTGTAAATTGGATTTTGCATGTTGCACAAAATGAAGAATTCATTTTTTCCATTATCTTCATCTTCATACTCACACAAAAGCCATTAACTTTTCTTCATTAATTCTCCAAGCATGAGCTGCAAGCCATGAACTTCACTTCTTTGCATGTTCATTTGCAATATATAAAGAATTTTGGAGTCATTTGAGAAGAAGGAATGCATAAATTTTGAGAGAAAAATCTCTGGGAGAAGAAACTGTTCTTCCTACCCGGTTGTTGTGTGTTCTTCACTGTTCTTCACCATTTGAAGTTGTTCTTGAGTCCCACAACTCTATCTAAAGCTCCAAAAGGATAGTAGGGAAAACTTTGAGGTGGTTCACGATTATCTCTGGTGAAGACTGTTGTTGTACATTCGGATTCTTGGAGTGTTCTTCAAAGGTATGATTTTAAAACCCTCTTTTTAGAAAAGCATGCTTTAGTTTCTGCTAAAATTAGTGAATTTGAATGCTTATGAATCCTTGATACTTCCGCTACATGTTATTTAACTCTTTCAGCTATATCCATGATCATCTTCTAGTTACTAGCTGCAGGTGAGGACCAACATGATCTAAGGGACCTGAGGAGATAGAAAATCCCATCAGAGCACCGACCTCCTTCAACATAGCCTCTGCCTCACCAACCTCCTTCAATATAGCCTCCTCCTCACTAACCTCTAGTAGAAGAGACTCAATCCTCGTTGAAAAGGAATCCATATAAAAGGTCCCCTTTTTGCACCATATCTCATTCCTCAGGTTCCACAAGCTCTTAAGAATATACAAACGTTCTAATAGCGAACACAACAACCTCAATCACTATCAATAATTCATCAGAGACCACCAATAGCTAGAGTTAAACAAAGCAACATAAGAGGGAAGGAACATACTCCAAACTTTCCATGAAAACCTAGGCTCCTAAAGCACATGACTTATTGTCTCATACTAAGACCTGGAAAGATAACATAAAGAGTTAGTATGAATCTTTTTAGCATAGAGATTCTAAAAGGTAGTAATCAAATCAAAGAAGATTCTATAATAGATAATTTTAACTTTTGTTTAATCGGTGCTCGCCAAAGATCATTCCTGAAGAAACCTTATTAAAGGTCCTTGAGTGAGGTGGGAATCGAACTCAAATCCCAAAATTCATAGTATATAAAAATTATAGTAGAAGAACAAAATCATGCATTTAATTTAGAAAAATTCAACATGCTCACAAACGAAATACAGAAATAAAAATGGGTTCAAAACCCTTACCTTTGAAAATCTAATCTTTACGTAATTCCTCTCCAAGAATGGTCATGAACAATACAAACTCCAAATGAGCACCACCAGTCAGAAACCTTCGTATTATCTGGGATGAGAACCTAGGAGTTTGTGGGATCTGGCTATTGTGGTGAGGGAATTAGAGAGGAGAAAGAAAAGGAGGAGAAGCCAAAAAAACTCAAAACGTTTCTTTGTTTCTCTTGTATTCTGTAACTATTTTGTGAAAAATAGAAAAATGGGAAGAAGACAAAAAACCTCAACCCACTAACACGTATTGGAGGGAAAAGAGGGGAGGGAGTTATAACTCCCCCCAAAATGATTTTTCAAAAATAAATTAATTAAATTAAAACAATTTATTTTAATAAATGATTTTAATATATATTTATATGATAACTACTGAATCGTATAATATATATTAAACTATATGTTATATCAAACATAACATATATAACCTAGAGTTTCTATATTGTATCAAATACAATATAACCTATAGTTTCTATTCTCTCAACAAGGACATTTAATATAAATCTCATTTATATTACATTTAATTATCTGAATCTAATTCACGTAATTAATATTTGAATCATATTCAAATATTTATTTCCTCTCATATATCCTGGTGCTCTCATAGTTTGTAAACTTCTTGTACACATTGTTATTAATAAAATAAGTGTTATTTTATATGCATTTAGTCAAATCTGATAAACTGAGATCCGTAGTTATTTTATGTAACTTAAGCATGTATGTGAGACATACAAGTGGATCATGCCTTAAGTAATAACCTAAATGGTTAGTAGTATAAGGATAAAGGAGGGATACCTTATCCTGGTGACACTACGTATACGACCCGCTTTGTAGATATTTACAAGTGTTGGAGTGCCCTATACAAAGAGTTTGTATAAGATCGGACCACGAGATGATTAGTCTCTTTATATAACGTTGTTGATAATTGAGACGTACATTTCACTAAAATGACCATAGGTGACATGACCTTAATCCTGAGTGAGCTGGGAACTCCTACCTATAAGGGTGGTCCTTTGATTAGTATGGATGAGAGTGGCTAGATTACCAACTCAACAAGCTTACCCTTTTGGTTATTCGTCTGATTGGGGAGTTAGGAACTCAACTACAGAAGACGAAATTGCTCCTTTACGGGTTGATTTCGGGTCTTGAACATAGTGGTCACACCCTCTCTTTGGAAGAGAGGACTCAGTCATAGTAGAACTATGACTTATTGTTCATTAGAGGAATTAGTGGTACTTAAAGAGTTAGATGTAACTATTTTTCTCTAATAACCAATTTGAGTGGGAGGTTATTGGAAGTTTTATGGTAACCATGAGATAAAAAGGAAAATTGTTTTCCAAATTTAGTTAGTTAATTCATTCGAAAAATTCTCACGGAAAAGGCTATCTAGTAAAAAGAGTTTTTACTAAGCGATAACCATTGAAAGCATACACGATCGTTAAGAGTTGACTATACGATAGATACTCGTTGATCGTTGCTACACGATCGAGTAGCCAAGTCTATACGATAGGCTTGTGTTTTCTAAACGATCGAGTACATTGTCTATACGATAGACAATGTTCTTATCTCCCACTTACTCGATTGTATACTCGATCGTATACCTTCTTTCTTCCTCAATCCAAGATCATACAGAGCCCACAACTCTTGGATTTTCACACCAAGAATACCAAGTTAACACTTGTGGTGGTGTTCCTCTTCAGTTCATGAATCGAGTTGGACTTGGTTGGATTCGAGGAGCATCCAGTTATTCGTGCTATTATTGTTTTGTTCGTTGTGTTCAAGTGCATTGTTGGATGCATTGTAACCGATCAAGGGATATTTGAAGAATGGTTCTTCAAAGGTACACATACTTTATCCCCTATATACTCTTGTAGCATGCTGTAATTTTTGTCTATGCATAATCTATTCATTTCTGATTAGACTGTAATTGTTGTGTTCTTTTTGAATGGGATTTGGAATGATCCACTTCCACTGCTTATAGTGATATCTGTTTAAGATTTCCTTCAATATATACTTTATATTATAATGTATCGAATACACTATAGTAGTTATATTATATATAATTAAATTAAATTAATTATATCACATATAATTAAGTCCCTCAATCAATTTGAACAATTCAAATTAATCCAAAAACTAATTCTCATTTATTCCCCTTGAGCTATATAGGGGACCTCATGAACCTGTAGCTTGAAGCTCCAATGGTACATGAATTATTAATTAAACTTCTTTAATTAAATTATTCACCATCCGTTAACTGTCGAGCACTCTACTAAAGACCGACAACTACACTCTTCGCACATATTTATGTGTCCATTGGATATAACCAGTCTACAATACGATGACCTTTCACAAATTGCTCATAAGTACAGTTGGGCCAAAATTACAGTTTTGCCCTCACCCCCAAACTTAAAATCATGCTTGTCCTCAAGCATGCGTTATACTCAAGAAATTCTAACTCACCTTCATGTTTTCCTTTGCGATGACCAGCTTCTCAGAATATAATTTACACACACCTCTGACCATTACCGCAATGCTCTTCTCCACTTTGGTTGCTTCTTCAAAAAGATCTTTTCTAAGTTTAAATTCGGCAAGCCTTTGCTAAAAATTTTTTTATTCATTCACCACAATTTTGTGTTTAGCTTTTGAGAATGCGTTCGTCAAAATAATTCAAAACTTTGCGATGACTTATTCAAATGCGACGTTGAACCAGGTTACACCTTTCGTTTTGCTTACCCCCACATGTGTCATGCGGGCATCCAACTTCGGTTGCGTTCCATATTCAACTCAACTCTTGTCTCGTTTGATCTGGCTTGCACCAGACAGAGAAGTTGCGCTAATGTGTTGATCTTGGCGACTTGCCTTTGTTTTGGCTTGCCCCCACGTGTGTCATGCGGACATCCAACTTCGAGCAAGTGCCTTTCACAAGCGTTGACAGTGGAGTTATTATTCTCAAAAACTCGCTTCTATTTTTTTTTCAAATGATCGCAATGCAATGAACACAATTCTCCGAGACCGTTGCCACCCCCAAACTTAGAGGTTGGCAGCGTTCTCACCGCAAAGCTAAAAAGAAAATTACAAGAATGCGATAATAAATGTTTGAACAAAGGTTTGCACAAAATAAAACTCAAGATTTTCAAAATTTGAAGAAGCTAATAAAGTAAAGAATGCCTTGCATTTCTTAGTTAGAAGATGCAGTGAACTATACATACCATCATAGAAACATCGCAAAACAACGCAATCGGGAAAGAAAGAATTTCAAAAGGATAAGGCATACAAGATAACAGGAAAAGACCTTAGGCGGAACAACGTATGCGCTCATGCGTTGGAATTCACGCGATTGAAGCCATGCGTTGATAGATGAAAGGAATTCTTCTGTTGAAATACGAACCAAGGCGACTTATTGTTGCAAAATAACAATAAAAATAAAAATAACCTATACTAAGAAAGCAAGTTAAAGATAGAGTAGAAGACGTCCCTGGAAAAGTAAGAGTGTTGTCACCGCAAGGAGTCTTCCATGCAGGAGATGGTTCTCAACTGCTTGGGTCAAGTTGCCTTGACCATTAGAACTTCCAGCAATTGTTGGGCGCATGTGGTCGTCATGTGCTTAGAACTGCCTTAAGCTCTTTTGCGATTGATTGCCCTTCTACCTTGGGGTCAATACTGGCTTTCAGAACATCACCTATACTTCAATATTGTTTGCAACCTGGTCACACAAGCTGCAATACT
Source organism: Benincasa hispida (assembly GCF_009727055.1). Lineage (NCBI taxonomy): Eukaryota > Viridiplantae > Streptophyta > Magnoliopsida > Cucurbitales > Cucurbitaceae > Benincasa > Benincasa hispida. The sequence continues at coordinate 40,289,655 of NC_052357.1, forward strand.
CCCGAGATAAAAAGTTTGCTCACAGAGACACAAAACTTAACAAACATTTAGCTGCCAAGTCCCTGGCAACGACGCCAAAAACTTGATGACGGGAAATTAGAAGTCAAATTATTCAACAACTAAAATCCCTTAGACGCGATATGCGATGCATGTTCCTAAGATATGCGTTAATAGTCATGCGTCGATGGTCATGCATTAGAATGATAATGCGTTAACGGATATATGCGATGACATCGTCCTGTCACAAGTTTTCTTGTGTTCACGCCAAGTATAACGCAACGCAAGTTTCTTGGGTGATCCAAGGTCAAACACAGGTACTTGTAGCAAAACGAATGCGGTGATGTGCATGCGGCGGTTTAAATAAAAGAATGGAGGAGAGGTTGCTAAGTTAACCCTACTCCTATCTAACAGACAACGCAATGAGAATATCATGAGAGGTAGAGATATGACAACTCTTGACATGAAATAAATGAATGGGGAAATAGATAAAATGTGGAGATGATTACATTGCATCCCTTAAGAGTGACCGCAAAGGCAACCTCAGTAAACGCAAGCCATGCAATCATGCAACACGCATACAATAGTAAACCACCTCTTGGTGCGAATGCTATAGCTTCTAATACTAGAACACATACGATATATGCGATAAGTCTACAGGGCCTACACATAAGTCTTTATTCCTATTTATGCGATGAAAAAATGACATCCACACAAATATGTGACCACATAATATCATACCTATCTCTAGGGTGCATGCGATGCAGTATTGACAAACATAGCTTATCTCTAAGTCCCTATCTCTTGCTTATGCCGATTTAATCTCGCTCTCTCGAGTCTAGATTCTAACCTAGCTCTCCCGAGTCATTAGGTTCTTTCTTTAGACTCTCTCTCGAGTAGCTCTAAAGGGGTGTTAGGCACAACATAAAACAAAACAAATGCATGAACTTGGTTGACATAAGATTGTTCCTATCTCTAGTGACCAATGCATACATTGCTTAATGTGACCAACCACTTACCCTTTCGAGTAGTTGGTTGTTGCTGACTTTACTCATAGACAAGCAATGCGTTAGCCTATAGATAGGTGTTGCCGCAGCTTCATACTAAGCAAATAAGGTTACTTACACACTCTCGCAACACACACCTCTCGGTGGGTTACTACATGTTTCATATCTCTAATCCACATGACTAAGTATGCGATATCCAAGCAATCTCACTAAGTGTTGCAATGAAAGTAAAGATGCTAAGTAAAGAATATGGAGATGGAGTCGAAGGAAACAGAGAAATGTATTGAAAACAATTTGTATTAATTCCTTGATCACAAAATGTCATACAATACAATATAAGAAAATAAAGGGAAATGAAATGACCGGCTGGAAGCAAAGACTTGCTTCCAGCGGATGTGCGTCAAGGCTGCCAGTGGTGCCATGGATGGGCAGTGGAGCTGACTCTCTCGAGATCTAGCTCCGGTCGAAGGCTCCGATCGTCACTCAGAATGGATGAAGGAGGTGAAGAACTCTCAATCGTCTTCTCACGCATTTTGTCTAGATTGCGGGGAAAATCCTCGGATAACTTGAATTTCTGCTCATCGGCTTCTATTTATAGATCTTGGGTCACTGACAGCATTAATGGACTACTCTGAGTCTGACATTCGGTGCATTAGTCCTTTTTGAACCTCTGCCACTAACGGCGTGGTAGGTGAAATGTCAACATCATCTTTTGATTTTTCTCGAGGTAGATGCGTTGATGCGTTTATTCCACCAACCTTGCGTTACTCTCATTAGTATACGTTGTCGTGTAATGGCAATCATTCAATGACCGCATTCGCTTAATACCGCAACTCTACACGATGACCGCAATTGCTAAGCGAATGCAACTCACATACGATGGACGCATACGGCTAATTACCGCAACATCCATGCGTTGATTGATACATTTGCCTTTGCGATGGAGAGTTTCTCCATATGTGGTCGTCTATGTGGTGGTCCGGTTTTCGCATTTGCGTCCATTTCCTGTTTTAGCTACAAAAATAGAAATTGAACGCATAATAACACATAATAATGAATTACCTGAGATTCAACATGTTGATTGATGCAAGCTCACTTTCTCGTGAATTCCTAGCACAATTGCCACATATTCTGCTTAACAACCTTCATAATTCTAAGTAAAAGGCCTAAGAAGACATGCATTTCTGCATGTCATCACCCCTATAGTTACATTTATCTCCTTAAGTAACACTAATCCCTCTAATGAGCAATAAATCATAGTCCAACTATGATCAAACTCTTCTCAGGCCAGGAAAGGCTGTGGTGCCACATTGTTCAAACCCTAGATCAGCCCTTAAGGAAGTAATTTATCTTACCCGATGTTGGGGAATGAGTGAATCCCTTCTTGTGTAGCTGTGTTTCCTTTGATTTTGACAGCCCTTCTCTTAGATTTCCCCTGCAACAGCCCTTGCTCAAAAACTACGCTCAATTTTTGAGATTTTGGCTCATAAATCACCTAATTTGCACAAGTAGTTTAGGAGAACTTCTCATTTGAACTTGGTGCTATAGTTTGTCCTCAATGCCCGGACAGCACCTGCACCTTCTGCCTTCTTGATCAATGCATGGTCTTGCTATCAACGCATGCTCTTTATGATCAATGCAAAGCTTCTTCTGAATATGCCCTTAAACACTATTCCTAATGTCATTTGAAAGGAAATGTGTTGTGAATTGAATGGAAACGTTGTTGAGGTATTTATAGGCCCTTAGAATGCTCCACCGCATGACACCTCCTACTAAAGAACTTTTGAAATGTCTTCACCTTGATTTGCCACCACTTACTTCCATGCCACTTCCTACTTGCATGAAGTTTGCGTTGTCCTCCTCATGCACAAGTCCTCTTTGCATGCTTTAATATTCATTCACCTAAATGGTTAAAGTGATAACCTAAATGGTCTGTAGTAGAGTTATTCATAGAAGGTGTGACAATTGAGCAAGGTTGAGTAATCTTAAGATTCTGAGCTCTTGCGGTGGTGTTTAAAGACCAAATTTTAAGGTAATTAAGTTAAGGCATTTCTAAATATATTTATAGAAGGAAGTGTCTCGAGATAAGGTTTGGAATTATGTGTAACCTGAACTTTAAAATAAATATGGAGATTAGGGTTCAAAAGGAAGCCAAAGGAAACCATGGAACTTGGAAAGAGAGAGAGGTTCCTGCCAGTCAAGGTGAGTGGTATTCTTTTAAGGTCTTAAGCATATCTTTTATGATTTATGTTTATGTTGTGGATGAATAGCCAAAACGAGAATGAGAATATGTGACCAGGATGGTCAGGGGGTTAATAGACCTAGTTTCTGAGCCCAAAGCAGGATCTCATGGGATGGTCAAGGTGCTATGAGGCCTAGTTCCTGAGCCTGTAAGAGGAACCTCGTATAGGATGGTCAGAGGGCCGACGGGCCTAGCTTCTGAGCCCATAAGCGGGAATCTATGTGCATATAGGGAACATAGGAGATTAAATGATTATGATAAGTATTAATTTTGACTATCTACCATGTCTGTAGGTAGGGTTGAGAATGGACTCAATCGAGACTGAGGTTTGGATGTTAACCTCATAAATATGATATGCTTTTATTGCAATAAGTTGAAAGAGACTTGTTATGTTATTACCACTCATTGAGCTTCTTGAAGCTCATACTTTTCTTTTGTGTTTTTCTTCCCAGGTAGTGAAAGATGAGAAGTTTTAGGGTGCTGCTAAGATCACGGTCTGCCACGCCACAACCACACTTCTGGATTTAAGTTGTGTTGTAAACATTTGTAGTTAAGTTCGAAGTTGTTGTTGAGGTTGATGCCCTAAATCTCGTAGGGTCTTGTAGTTTGTAAACATATGTATGAACAAACATTTGTGATGTAATAATATGAGATATTTTCTTGACTAATGTCTATGAAATATGAGATATTTTAGTTGCATTAACCACAAACCAATAAAATAAGTTCTCTAGTTATCGTTGTAACTTAATCATGTATGTGGAGACATACAAATGAATCATGCCTTAAGTGATAACCTAAATGGTTTATAGTATATGGATAAATAAGGGAAACCTTATCCTGGTGACACTACGGATACGACCTGTTTTGTAGATGTTACAAGTGTTGTAAAGTGCTACAGATGGTCTGATCCTGATCATTCATGTGGAGACATACGAGCGGGGTATCCTATACAAAGGAGTTTGTATAAGACTGGACCACGAAATATTTAGTCTTGTTATATAACGTCATTCATGACAGAGATTTCATTTCACTAGGATGACCATAGGTAACATGACCTTAATCCTGAGTGAGTTGGGTACTCTTGCCTATGAGGGCAGTCCTTTGATTTGCATGGGTGCGAGTGACCAGATTGCTGACTTAAACCTACCACTTTAGGGATTTGTCTGATTAGGGAGCTGGGAACTTAGCTACACAAGAAGGATTCACTCCTTCCCCAAAGCAGGGGTAAGTAGATAGATTGTTCTCTTAAGGGCTGATTTCGGGGCTTGAACAATGTGGCGCCACACACTTTCTCATGGCCTGAGAAGTGTTCACTCATAGTAGGACTATGATGCATTGTTCATTAGAGGAATTAGTGGTACTTAAGAAGTTAGATGTAACTATAGGGGCAAAATGGTAAATTGGCCTAGTTGTACTAAGGAGCAATCTGTGAAGGGTTATCGTATTGTTGGTTGGTTATATCCAATGGACACAGAAATATATATGTAGTGCGAAGAGTGCAGCTGGCAGTCTTTAGGTAAGTGCCCGATAGTTAATGGATGGTGGATATCGTAATTAAAAAGTTTAGTTAGTTATTCACGTACCGTTGGAGCTTCAAGCTACAAGTCCATAAGGTCCCTTTGGTAGTTCAATGGATTCAAGTTGAGAATCAGTTTTTGGGTTAGTTTGAAGTGTTCAAATTCACAAGAGAGAATTTGATTATATATGATATAATTAAATTGCTTCAATTATATGTGATATAATTGATTTGATGTATTAGATACATTAATTGGAGGAATCGATATAAATATGATTTATGTTAAATAAAGGAGAAAAAAACTATGGTTTAAATACTATATATGATATGATATTAAAACTATAGGTTATAAATAGAATATGATAAGTTAGTTATTATATTTATTTAAAATAAAAATAATTATGAAATAATTGTTTTAGTTGGTTATTTCTTTTCTCCATTAACTGTGCAAGTGGGAGGTTAATTTCAGTTTTTAATAACTGAAGAATAAAATGTAAAGAGTTTTCATTTTTTGAATAATCGCTGCATTATCGCATTACTAATTGATCGAGCGAAAGAAAGCTATGCAATAGCCCTTTCGAGAGACTAAATGATCGAGTGAGAGATTGCTAGACGATTGCTCACGAGAGCGAGAGATTGCTAAACGATCGAGTACCCACTGTCTATACGATAGACTAAACTTTTCTCCCACTTACTCGATTGTGTAGCTCGATCGTACACATCCTCCTTCCCTCTACCAAATTCACATAGAGCCCACACCTCCTAGATTCTTACTCCAAGAATAGAATACCAAGGTAACCAAATGGTATTATCGAGGGTTGTCGTTCGAGGATCAGACTGTTTGTGATTACACTGGGTGTTCGTCGCATTTGTGATCGTTGAGACTTTGCTGGGACACCTGACCAGTGTAGCTCGAGGGAATATTTGAAGAAGAGTTGTTCAAAGGTATCTCTCTTGATTCCATTTGTATTTAATGAAGAAATGATGTTGTAATTTTCTTTAAGATGCATAATTGTTCTTGTATATTTGTGAATGCATTTATTCTTTCATAATGGGCTTGGAAATATCTTGCTTCCGCTCATTGGTTCTCTTCTATAAGAGATCCCACTGTTGTATAAACGTTATACTATTTGTAATAAAATAAAGTTTAACCAACCAGTTGTTGTTTATTTCCTTGGCTTAAAGTTTAGTAAGCGGAAAAGGTCAGATGGGCAATAGGTATCACAAAAGGATGGTATATGTCGTCCTCACGCCTCCTTTTAGGTTCAAGAGGTGAGCTCGAGAGGAGGTGTGACAGATGGTCATCTTGGTGAAATGTAAGTCTCTATTGTGAACGACATTATATAATGAGACTAGTCATTTCGTGGTTCGGTCTTATACAAACTCCTATGTATAAAATATCGCCCTACTCACATGTCTCCACATGAATGATCAGGATTAGATCATTTATAGCACTTTACAACAATTGTAACATCTACAAAGCAGGCCATACTCGTAGTGTCACCAAGATAATGTATCTAGCTTTATTCATCTATTACAGACCATTTAGGTTATCACTTTAACCTGATCCACCCGTATGTCTCCACATACATGTTTAAGCTACAAGATAACCTTGGATGTTAGTTTATTGATTTTTGGTTAATGCAACTCAAATTGAAATAAAATTAAGATGTTTGTACAATACAATTACAAACTATAGGACCCTACGAGATTTAGGGCACCAACCCCAACACTTCCAACACCTATAAGCCTCTATCATGTTAGAAATTGAAGGGATTGAAACATTCATCAGAGAAGCCCTAAGTGATAGGCACTCTGACAGAAAACTGCCACATTTTATCAAACTTCCAGAACACCTCATCTTTGGCCACAAGTTGTCCTAAAGGAATCTTGAGGATATCATGTACATCTTGAGGAAGAAACACCTCCCTGATAAGAGCTTTATTCCAAAGACCTTCAATATTAATCAGAAAAGCCACCAAAATGTCTTTTGCCCAAATCTGTGCCCAACTTGGTCTTAAATTTCCATCCATTGGAATCTAAGGATCTTTATCAATAGAGATGCTCCTCCAATTCCCCACCTTCCATTTGATGCCTTGAGAAAACAACTCTCTACCCTACTAGAGTTAGTAAAAATAACTCGTGGGGTTAGAAGTCCATAGAACCCCAACTCAATTACATTACGAAATCCCTGGTTTGATAGGAGATAGAGGTTAAATCGGGAACTTTTATAGGGTCCCCAATCCGGGATAGGGCGAGGACTGTCTCTTATACACATCTAGATGTGTATTATATATATATATGTATGTATGTATGTATGTATGTATGTATGTATGTATATGTATATGTATATTATTTTAAACACAAATAATTGTTTATTTGTAGGAAAATGAAAAAAGCACAACCACTCAATCCAAGCCCAAACCCAATTCGAAAACCCTAATATTTTCTCTTCCAACTTCCATATTAGATTATCATCTCATCTCTTTCATTCTCGAGTTCTACCCACGGTTGTATTCCCATTTAAGCCTCTTCTTCTCAAATCTCCTCCACATTTCTTTAAACTCAACAATCACGAGACCGCCTAAGAGCACCAAAATATGTTATTTCCCTCTACTTAATTCGGAGCCATTCATTCATTTAATGTGTTTAATTGATTATTTACAGATCATGAGTGTTTAAAAGATAGAACAAAGCGTTGGAGTAAAACGGTTCTAAAACAGACCAATTTGAAGCTCAATTGCATCAAAAGAGAAAGAAGACATCAAAATTATGAGAATGCTTCTGAGGGAGCATCGGGCAGAAGTGCAACAACACCGTGCTCGACGTATTTTCCTGATAGCTCATAATTTTGGAATGTGAGGAAGCATTGCAACGCTACAAACTTTAATGGAACAAACGCGTACGTTGAAGCGTCGCTATATTGCGCTTCAACAAAGGGGGTGGGTTCCCAGGCCCCTGACGTAAGTATTTATGCATGTGATGTATGTTATATTTAAATTTAAACACGTATGTACATATTGTATGCCATGTAGATTTAAAATCCCACCATAAGAAGCATGTAACACGTATTGTATATATGTTATAAAGAGTTATAATATATAGTATGCATGTTTAGGGTTTTTAAAGTTTAATATAAGTGTCATATTAAAGTTTGAATGTCTTTTATGTATGTTATGGATGCAAAATATGTCTAATATTTTATAAGTTCTTATAAAATTGGATTAGACATTAAAATCCATAACAAAGATAAGTTGCATGCTCACGTAGGTCAACTACTTATTTTAATAGTTAAAATAGGTCGTTATCTTATAAAATACGGTTACAAACTCAGCCGATATATACTCCTATCTAAGGATGGGGGTACTTAATTTGACAGTCTACGGAACACCCTCTACCTGGGGATTATGGCCGAATGATTGAGCATTGTTAACCGGTTTAATCAGCATACGTGAGCGGTGTGAGGTAATAAGATTAGTTTATCACCTAGACATCATAGGTTAAATCCAATTATAAACATTATACTTGGATAAACCACATAGACTTAGATTGTTTAATTAATAGGAATAAACCTAACTAAAAGTATATCCAAACAAGTAGAACACTTCAGTGGGAGATTAATAACATATATAATATATTGTTAGAATACTTTAATGGGAGACTAATAACATATACGATATGTTATTCTTAGCTCTCACGTTCCTAAAAGCTCACATCGTGAGATTCATGCTTCGTTTCGTGTCACCCTAGAAGTGACCTCCATTTGGAAAGTGTTTGCATGGGTCAATATCAAAGGTGAATAGGGGAAGTTGTTCAAGGTAAATTCAAATATATATGATATATTGATCTTAGCTCTCATGTCCCTAAAAGAGTTCACACCGTGAGATTCATGCTTGAATTTGTGTTGCCTTAGGAGTGACCTCCATTTGGAAAATGTCTGCATGGGTCAAGATCAAGGTGAATTAGGGAAGTAGTTCATAGTAAGTGGGAGAAGGATAGTGTCAACGTGTCTTGTGGTCTCTTCCATTAGTTTGGACCATGAGATTCCTATATTGCGTCTGCTTGTTGACTTTAGGTAACCTTTGCTAGTCATTTAACGATGGCTATCCCCTCGGAGGGTTGTAACATGGGATTCGAAACAACTCAAACTCCAAAAATGGCTAGAATTTCTTAGGTCCATTCCTAACCTTGACTCTCCAGTTCGGTATCATCGTTGGGGCCGACATCTGAAGTCTGAAATTTGAGGGTTACACTTACAAAATTACTAAGTTTTTGTAAGTTCTGACAAAAAATGGTAACAAAATAACTATAGGAATAAGAGTTATTCTAGAGATAGTATTAGTCAAGAATGTCTTGCTTTAGTGAAGGAGTATTTGACTGTCCCTCGGTAGCACTTATTCTGACTCACATAGTATCATTGTAAATAACTAATGAAATTCGAGTACATTATTACTTTATGTTAAAATGAAATTGGATTTAATTGTAATTTACTAATTAGAATTTGTTTAAATTTTCAGTATATTGAATTCTTCAAGATTACACACTTCCAATTTAGTTAATAGTTTTAATCATTCACCATGCAAATTAAACATACTAGCAAATGATGATTCAAAATTTGTTTTAACAGAGGAAAATCCTCTATCTCCCAACTCGTATACAAATCAAAAGGTTTTGAACAATATAGATGAGAAAACGAAAGTAGCACAACAAAGTAAATATAATTTGCTTGTCATTAAGACATGCTTAGCGGAAAATGATAAAAATAGCTAGATAGTAGATTCAGGTGTTGCTAATTATATCTGTATTTTCACTCAGAAAACTAGTTCCTGGAAATAACTTATAGAAGGTGAAGCAACCTTTAAGGTAGGAATCGTGGAGGTTGTTTCAGCTAAAGAAGTGTGAGATATGAAGTTATTTGTAGGAGATAGATACATTTTTCTTAAAAATGCTTATTACATTCCTTTTATGAAAAGGAATTTAATATCTGTCTCGTGTTTACTATAACAAAATTACAAAGTTTCTTTTGAAAATAATGAAATGTCCATTACTTCGAAAGATACAAGAGTTTTTCTGTAAAACTAGAAAATAACTTGTACATGTTAAAACCAACTGAGGTAAAAGTCATCTTGAACATAGAGATGTTTAAAACAATTGAAACTCAAAATAAGAAAAGAAAATTTTCTCCAAACGCCTTTCTTTGGCACTTGAGACTTGGTCACATAAATCTCAACAGGATTGAGAGATTAGTTAAGAACGGTCATCTAAATCAGTTAGAAGATAGTTCATTACCTCTATGTGAATCATGTCTTGAGGGAGAAATGACTAAGAGATCTTTTTCTGGAAAAGATCTTAGAGCCAAAGAATCCTTAAAGCTAGTACGTTCAGACCTTTGTGGTCCGATGAATGTTAGAGCAAGAGAAGGATATGAATATTTCATTAGTTTTATCGATGATTATTCAAGGTATGACTATATTTACCTAATGCATCATAAGTCCGAAACACTTGAAAAGTTCAAGGAATATAAGGCAGAGGTTGAGAACCAATTAGGTAACAAGATTAAAACACTTCGATCAGATCGGAGTGGTGAGTACGTGGACTTAAAATTTTAGGACTATTTGATAGAATACGAAATTCAGTCTCAACACACAACACCTAGCACACTTAAAAAAATGGTGTTGTAGAAAGGAGAAATAGAACCATGTTGGACATGGTTTGTTCTATGATGAGTTATGTTCAATTGCCAAGTTCTTTTTGGGGTGACGCAGTAGAAACTGCGGTATATATATTGAACATGGTTCCCTCGAAAAGTGTTAAAAAACACATTACTTGTTATGAAGAGGACGTAAAAGTAGTTTACTTCACTTCAGGATCTGGGGATGCCCAACACATGTGTTGGTGCAGAATCCAAAGAAATTGGAACGTCGTTCAAAAGTATGCCTATTTGTAGGCTATCCTAAAGAGACAAAAGGTGGTTTCTTTTATGATCCTCAAGAAGATAAAATATTTATATCAACAAATGCAACATTCCTAGAGGAAGACCACATGAAAAATCATCAACCTCACAGTAGGTTAGTATTAAGTGAGATGACTAGAGAAACTATAGATAAATCAATAAGAATTGTTGATCAAGCAGGTCCATCAAAAAACGTTGATGAAATTGGTACTTCATGATAACTGGCAGAAATGCCAGTTATTATAAGCATTTTATTTAGAATTATGAGGGCTAACAAGTAGAAAATACGGTGATAATACTTAGAATTTGTGAAAAATTGAGTTTTGCGTCGATTAGCACCTAAATCCTCACTGACCCCAATATTATGCGTTACTTTGTGTCAAAGTGTCTATTTTTGTAGCTATCGCAGGAATCAAACGCATGCGTTGGAAATAAGTAATCGCAATCAAACGCATACGCTGAAGCCAAGCGACCGCAAAGACAAACACATGCGTTGAAAGCTGTTATCACATAGACGAATGCTTACGGTGATCGCATGTGTCCATCGCATGAAAGTTGCGGTGATCGAATACATCCATCGCATGGAAGTTGCGGTGATCAAGCGAAATACGGTAATCACTTGGAGATTGCAGCCACAGAGTGATGACCATAATAGAAGGGCGATCGTAAGATGGGTAGAATGCATTGATACTTCAGTTGAATCAGGCTCGGACGCATACGATGGGAGTATCAACAAGATAAGATGATGTGACATTGCCCATACCGCGACAAAGGCAGTAGTGAGACATAACACAATCATGATAGTTGTCGGCATTTAAACTCTATAAATAGCCCTTTGGACCTTCATTTCAAGACATCAGAACTTCTGCCTCAAGGCAGAGGTTTGTGATCACAGATGAGAGCATAAGCGAGATTTTTAGTGAGAATTCTTCATCTCCACAAACCAGACCGAGTGACGACCGGAGCTTTCACCGGAGATAGAGCTCGAGAGAGACATCTCCACCATTCATCCATGGCACCACCAGCATCCTTGACGCAGAGTCTTTCATTTCTTCTCTAACCTCTGTATTGTGTTACATTTTAGCTTAAGATATTAAGACATTTTGTAATCAATGCATATCTTGCTTCTTTCGATGCCATCTTCTTCATCATCTTTATCTTTATCATCATTTATCTTTATCGTTTATTTATCAAAGGCGATCACATACTTAATCATGTAGCCTAGAGATAGGAAGCATGTAGCAACCCACCGAGAGGTGTGCATTGTGCGAGTATAGTGAGTTAATCCTCTTTGCTTGGTGATAGGCTGTAGCAACGCTTGTCTATGGGTTGTTGCAATGCTTGTCTATAAGTTAATTAGTCGTGTCCAACTGCCTGAGAAGGTAAGAGATGGAACATACTAAAGCAAAGTATGCATTGTTTCTAGAGATAAGCACAATCTTATGCTCGACGCAACCATGCACTATAGAGATATAGTCATGCGGCTGACCACCGAGAGGTGTGCAATGCGTTAGTGTGACAAGCTGGGATTACTCGAGCGATTTAAGGTAATAAACATTATTATGCGTTAATAGTTGTTGTGTATCTACCAATTCTCACCGCAAGTCTTACATTGCTCAATCTGTTTAGTTAGGAGTAGGAGTAGTGTGTAATCCATTAAACTTCTTCTTTTTATATTTTATTCATCGCCTCAAACGCATTGCTTCACAGGCATTATTGAGTGACAAGTCCTTGTGTTCAACCTCGGATTACCCGAGAAACTTGCGTTCTCGTTATACTTAACGCGAACGTAAGAAAACTTGTGATAGGAACGTGTGGTCATTGCATACTAGATTAACATATATTTTCCATTCCAACGCATGACCTCCGACGCATGGGTATAAACGCATAGCTTAAGCCATGTACAACGCATGATTGCGTGCATAACCCCATCATTTTTCCTTCCAACACTTCACGTCATTCTCAAGAGTTGAGAGTGCCTCGACGTAATGGGAGGGTTGTTCATCAGCTTGACTGTTACATGGGTTTAACAGAAACCTAAGTCATCATGCTAGATGATGGCTTAGAGAATCTATTAACATTCAAACAAGCAATGGAAAATGTGGATAAAGACTAGTGGATTAAAGCCATGGACCTTGAAATGGAGTCAATGTACTTTAATTCAGTCTGAGATCTTGTAGATAAACCAGAAGGGGAAAATCCATCGATTTCAAGTGGATCTACAAGAGAAAACGAGACCAAGCTGGTAAGGTACAGTCCTACAAAGCTAGACTTGTGGCAAAAGGGTTTATCCAAAGAGAGGAGGTAGACTATGAAGAAACCTTCTATCTGGTTGTCATGATCTACTCTTATCCATTGCTGCATTTTATGATTATGAAATCTGGCAAATAGATGTCAAGATTGTAGAATTGTATCAACAGCAGCGGAAGCACAATGATCATCTAAGCACTCAAATTCACTAATTTTTGCATAATATAAAGCATGCTTTTGCAGAAAAAAATGAGTTTCAAGACATACCTCTTGTAGAACTTCTTCAAAGTTCCTTCATCAGCTGTTATCTTCTCCAAATCTTGTTGTAGACCACCTCAAGATCTTCCCCACTATTCTCTTGGTGCTCTAGATTGAGTTGTGGGACTCAAAACAAGCTTGAATCAAGTGTAGAAGGAGAAAAACTCACTGTAGCAACCTTGTTGAAGAACCCTTTCTTCAACCCGAATTTTCTCTAAAATTCTCTATAGATTGCATGCCCAATTTTCACTCCAATCTCTTCATTATATTGCAGATCAACGTGCAAAGAAAAGAGTTCATGAGTTGCAGCTCATGCTTGGAGAAGACAAGGCAAAGATATTGCCATTTGAGTGAGCTACTTGGTGATGGATAATGGAAAAACCTCTTTTTCCATTTAAGTGTTTTGTTTTCTTTTTCTTTTTCAATTTTATCTCAAAAACTCAAAATTTGATTTTATTAAACCTATTTTGATTTTAAAATGAAAAATTTAATTAATTTCATAAATTAATTATTAAATAAAATTAATTAATTTAATATCAAATATTAAATTAAATTTTAACACATATCCATCTTTATATATTTAAATCATATTTAAATATATAAATTCTCCTATTCCGTTTAATTATAAAATTAAACATATAATAATATCTTAATTCTAATTTGAACGTTTCAAATTAACTTATCACCTAATATAGAGCTAGTCCGTTACGAGCTAGTAGGGACCTCGCGGACCTACAGATCATGGGCTTCAACGATCCGAGATTAATTGGTTAAACTCATTAGACCAAATTAATCCTCATTCATTAACTAATGGGTCATTCCACTAAAGCCCATAGTTGTACTCCCTCACTGTAGATATATTATGTCCACACGATTTAACCATAATCAGCAAGTCGACCCTTCACAGGTTGTTCGTAATAACGGCTGGATCAAATATCTGTTTTACCCTCGAGATTACGTTTTATTCCTCAAGTCCTCACTGATCCTCTAATGAACAATTGGTTGATGATCCAATCATCAAACCAAACTCTCTCAGCCTAGTGAGAGGGTGGGACCCTTATTCAAGACCTGAATTTAGTACTTGAAAGAACAACATTTCTCCTATTCCCTAAATCGGATAGGTGTGAACTCCGTCTTGCACCCTATGTCCTCAGCTATCTATCCAGTCTTACCCCTGAAGTGGGAGTCTTATTGAGCCGGCACTGTTGATCCAACCCTCAACTATGCAAATCTAAGGGCAATCCCGAATAAATAGGAGTTCATAATTAGCTCAGGATTAAGATCGAGTTACCTAGGTCATCTAGGTGAAATAGTCAGTCTTAAATAGTAAACAGCGTTATAAAGTAAGAGTAACTTATTTCTTGGTCCTGATCTTATGCAAACTCATTGCATAGGACGCCCTACTCCTCATGTCATAACAGGATCACATCGTATGTAGCATTTTACAATTCTTTGTAACAACTATAGAGTAGGCCGCATCCAATGTTGTTACCACAATAAGGTATCCAACCTCATTCATGTACCATAGATCACTTTGACTATTTACTCGAATCCAATCCGATCTTATGTCTCCACATAAAGTTCAAGTACTCATACAATAGTCATGGGTCTTAGTTTATTGGATTTAGACTTTCATACAATTTATGAGATCAATAACAAGTATATTGATAATAGAAAATGTTTATTATTTTACAAACTGCGAGTTTTTAGGACATAAAACCCAACAAAGACAGCCTTTTTGAATGGCTATCTTGAAGAGGGTATTTATATGTCTCAACCAGAAGGGTTTATAGAATAGGGTCAAGAGCAAAAAGTTTACAAGCTTAATAGGTCAATTTATGGGTTAAAACAAGCTTCACGATCCTGGAATATGAGATTTGACATTGCAATCAAATTTTATGGCTTTGAACAGAATGTTGACGAACCTTGTGTTTACAAGAAGATTGTCAACAAAACTATAGCTTTTCTGGTTCTGTATGTTGATGATATTCTACTCATAGGAAATGAAGTAGAATTTCTTGCTAACATTAAGAGATGGCTTGCTACGCAATTCCAAATGAAGGATTTGGGAGAAGCATAGTATGTTTTTGGGATCCAAATAGTCGGAATCGAAAGAACAGAACTTTAGCATTATCTCAGGCACCTTATATTGACAAAATATTGTCTAGATATAAAATGCAGAATTCCAAGAAAGGTATGCTACCTTTCAGGCACAAAATTCGTTTGTCTAAGGAACAAAGTCCTAAGATACCTCAAGAGGTTGAGGTTATGCAACGAATTCCATATGCATTAGCAGTAGGGAGTTTAATGTATGTCATGTTGTGTACTTGTCCCGACATATGCTATGCAGTTGGAATCGTCAACAGATATCAGTCCAATCCAGGATATGATCATTGGACTGTCGTTAAGAATATCCTCAAGTATCATCGAATGATGAGAGACTATATGCTTGTTGTGGTGCTAAGGATTTGATCCTTACAGGATACGCATATTCTGACTTCCAGACTAATATCGATTCAAGAAAATCTATTTTGGGGTCAGTATTCACTTTGAACAAAAGAGCAATAGTATGGAGAAGTATCAAGCAAAGTTATATTGTTAACTCCACCATTGAAGTTGAGTATGTTGCTGCATGTGAAGCAGCTAAAAAAGCAGTATGACTAAAAAAGTTTGCATAGGATCGGACCAAGAAATAAGTCACTCTTACTTTATAATGCTAAGACTGGCTGTTTCGATCTAATGACCTAGGTAACTTGACCTTAATTCTAAGTTAACTATGAACTTCTGTTTATTCGAGATTATCCTTAGATTTGCATATATGAGGGTTAGCTCAACAGCGCCGGCTCAATAAGTCTCCCATTTCAGATGTAAGACTGGGTAGATAGTTGGGGACATAGGATGTAAGACAAAATTCACACCTACCCAATTTAAGGATAGTAGAAAGGTTGTTCTTTTAAGTACTGAATCTAGGTTTTGACACAAGGGGCCCCACCCTTTCATTGGTCCGAGAGGGATTAAGTTTAGTGATTGGATCACAAACCAATTGTTCATTAAAGGATTAGTGAAGCTTAAGGAACAGGATGTAATTTCAGGGGTAAAACAATAAGTGACCCAACCATTATTACGAATAACTTATGAAAGGTCGACTTACTAATTATGGTTAAATCAAATGGATAGAAATATATCTACAGTGCAATTATCAAGCTATAATGGCGTGTCTCGATAGTCAATGAATATTAATTAATTCAATCTAAAGAGTTTAGCCAATTAATCTCAAATCGTTGGAGCTTATGATTTGTAGGTCCATAATGTCCATCTACTAGCTCGTAAAACATTAACACCTTGAATTAGTGAATTAAGTAGTTTTGAAATGTCCAAAATCAAAATTAAGATTTTCAATTTGAAATGTTCAAATTGAATTTAAGGGTTTTTTAATTTGAAGTGTTCAAAATTTCAATTAGGGTTTGGATAATTATATTCGATATAATTAACATTTAATTTTGTTGAAATTAAATGAAATTGGAGAAGTTTAAAATATTTAAATGTTGATTTAAATATTAAATTACATGAATATGATTCATGTATGAAATATGTATTTAATTAATTTAATAAATTTATTTATTTAAATCATTTTCAAAATTAGAAATTCAATTTGAGAAATTGAAACTTTTGTTTAATTTAAAATTTGATTTGAATTAAACTTAAAAATTGAAATTGGATTTGGATAGTGGAATTGTCCAAATCAATCCCACAATCCAACACCTATCCCACTTCTTCATGGCCTCTTGAAGTGTCAAGGGGTTGGTGAAGTGAGGATTACATCGATATTACATAAAACAGTTCCAATTTCTAAGATTGAAGAACAAGGATGCTAGAAAATTGTTTCTCTGTAGAAGTTCTCTCTCTCTCTCTAAGACCTTTTCCTATTCCATACTAAATTCACTTCAAATTTAAGTTCCATCACTCAAATCCAGAGCTTAGATAGTAGAGAAGACACTCTTGTTGGTCTACTCTTGATTTGAAGCTAAAATTCGTGGAGAACAGCTTGGATTTGAAGGATTCTTCAGAGGTATATGTTCTAGAAACCCTTCTATATGAAAAACTGTGTTTGTATGATCTTAGAACTCAAATTAAGTGTAAATAGAGTGCTTACTGATCTGATTGCTTCCGTTTCATGCTTCTACATTCTATCAATTGGTATCAGAGCATGATTTAAGAACTTAATTAACGTTAATTTGAGTTTAGTGGGTGAATTTCTATAGATGCATGTTTGGTTGACTGATATGGTTGAAATTCAACTTTGGCATTAGATTTCTCTTTGATTCAATTGTTAAATTTGTAATTGACTCTTGGTTGATGAGCTTATATGTGTGCTCTAAAGTCTTGAATTTTATTGGAGTCAGTAGAGTTAAATTTAGGCTGTAATTGACGATTGAAACAAGCAAGGTCCATAGTAGAAACCTAGAGGAGTAGCTACTGCTAGGCAGCCTTGCAACGTTGCCCATGAGCGTTGCAACGCTGCTCTTGATGAAGTTCATGGCGTTGTAATGCTGGAATGGAGTGTTGCAACGCTGCTCATCCCAACCCAAAAAGACGCACACTCATGAGTCGATTCACGTGGGGTTAATCTAGTTCAACCATTTTGGTTGACTCTTGGTCCAGTTCAGCTCAAATTGGATCGGTGCAGCTTCAATTGAGCATTGAAAGGCCGGATCGGGTCGGGTTGAGCGGTCTAGATTCAAATTGCAGTAGTTTTTTTAGCTGTTTTTGTAATAATTTAGTTTTTATTGCTTGCTTAGGATGCCAAATTTGAACCATATCAGTGTTGTTTAAATATTTATGCATGTTATATTTAAATTTAAACATGTATGTGCATATTTGTATGCCATGTAGATTTAAAATCCCACAATAAGAAGCATGTAACACGCATTGGTTATATGTTATAAAGAGTTATAATATATAGTATGCATGTTTAGGGTTTTTAAAGTTTAATATAAGTGTCATATTAAAGTTTAAATGCCTTTGATGTATGTTATGGATGCAAAATATGTCTATTATTTTATAAGTTCTTATAAAATTGGATTAGACATTAAAATCCATAACAAAGATAAGTTGCATGCTCACGTAGGTTAACCACTTATTTGAATAGTTAAAATAGGTCGTTATTTTATAAAATATGGTTACAAACTCAACCGGTATATAATCCTGTCTAAGGCTGGAGGTACTTAAGTTGACAGTCTATAGAACACCTCCTACCTAGGGATTATGGTCGAATAATTGAGCGTTGTTAACCAGTTTTATGAGCATGCGTGAGTGGTGTGAGATAATAAAATTGGTTTATCACCTAGACATCATAGGTTAAATCCAATTATAAACGTTATACTTGGATAAACCACATAGACTTAGGTTGTTTAATTAGCCGAAATAAACATAAGTAAAAGTATACTCAAACAAGTAGAACACTTTAGTGGGAGATTAATAACATAGATGATAGGAGGAAGCTAGTGGCGATGATCAACACGATCATTAAGAGGAGGAGATTGAAGAAGAACCTTTAGGTTTAAGATAGCAGAAGAGGCCTTGAGAGTGAACTTAGATTTAGCTCGAAGGGTTAGGCATATACAGAGAGATCACTTCATGAATGAAAAGGGATCTTCTCTACTATGCCAACATAGACTTCCAGTTCAACATCCCGAGAGAGTTGGACTCGCTGGTTTTAGATGGCCACTATGCCAACATTTTTTTTTTGTACGGATGACCTTCTCCCGTGCGCCTTTATGTTTTATGATCTGTCTTCCACTATCTTATGAATTTTAACCTTATGACTCCTTTTCAATAGAAAGGAATAGCCAAACCAACCCAGCTACTAGTGTATAAAAAGACTTTTTTTTATGGTTTTTGGCCAGCAAACCGGTATCTCGGAGAAAGTCGATCAAACAATTCCCAATCATGGTCTTTGCGGATCTGATCATCCATATAATATACAAAAAGAAACTCCAGATATTATGCCAACATTTTTTTTGTACGGATGACCTTCTCCCGTGCGCCTTTATATTTTATGATCCGTCTTCCACTATCTTATGAATTTTAACCTTTTGATTGTGTCAGACGACATTTTTAACCTTTTCAATGAACTTGCATTGGGATGAGATCTCCAACCCGACGCCTTTTTCAAAACCCGAACCTGATGCTATCATGATAATGCAACGAAGAAATTTAAGGGGAGAGCTTAATGATATTGTTGGGAATGTCCTAGAACTTACAGTTCGTGTCTATTTATCAATAATAATAAGTTGTTGATTTTGTATTCTATTATGAAAATCTAATAAACATATCCATGACTATAGTCTGAATACTTTAACTTTATGTGGTGACATAAACAGAATCAAGTTAATAGTATATAACCTAAATGGTCTAATAAGTATATGGATGAAATTGGGTATCTCATCCTGGTAACACTATTGGATGCGACCCACTCTGTAGTTGTTACAAGAAGTTGTAAAGTGTTACAAATGATGTGATCCACAAATCATTCATGTTGAAGCATGTGAGCGGGGGCATCCTATGCAATGAGTTTGCATATAGGCTGGACCACAAAAATAGTCACTTTTCTTTATACATAGTATATAGCCTAAATGGTCTAATAAGTATATGGATGAAATTGGGTATCTCATCCTGGTCTATTGGATGCTGTCCACTTTGTAGTTGTTACAAGAAGTTGTAAAGTGCTAAAAATGATGTGATCCACATATCATTCATGTTGAGACATGTGAGTGGGGGCATCCTATGCAATGAGTTTGCATATAGACTGGACCACAAAAATAGTCACTTTTCTTTATAATGATCGTTTACTGTTAAAATTGACTATTTCATTTATTAAGTAACCTAGGTTAATAAGATCTTAATTCTGAGCTAGCTATGTACTCCTGTTTGTTCGGGATTATCCTTTGATCTGCATGAGTGAGAGGAGTCCAACAGCACAGCTCAATAAGTCTCCCATTTTAGGGATAAGACCAGATGAATAGCTGGGGACATAGCTCTGCAAGATGAAATTCACTCCTACCCAATTTAGGGTTAGCAGATAGGTTGTTCTCTTAAGTACTAATTCCAGGTCTTGAACAATCGGGGCCCCACCTTCTCATGATAGAGAAAGGACTTAATTCATAGGTATTATGAATCAAAATTGTTCATTAGAGGGTCAGTATGAACTTAAGGAACAAGATGTATTCACCGGGGTAAAACATTAATCTTGACCTAGTTGTGATTACGAACAATCTATGAAGAATTGACTTACTGATTATGGTTATATCAAGTGGACATAATATATCTACAGTGAGGGGAGTAAAACTATGGGTCATAGTGGAGTAACCCATTAGTTAATGAATGAGATTAATTTAGTATAATGAGTTTAGCCAATTAATCTCGGATCATTGGAGCCTATGATTTGTAGGTCCGCGAGGTCCCCTACTAGCTCGTAAATGGATAAGCTTTAGAGTAGCATGATAAGTTAATTTGAAACGTTCAAATTAGAAAGAAACGGAATAAGAGAATTTATATTTAAATATATGAAGATGGATTTGTGTAAAAATTAATTTAATATTTGATATTAAATTAGAATTATTTAAATGATGATTTAAATAATTTTTATTAATTTTATTAGAGAATTAATTTATGAAATTAATCTTATAAAATAAATAATATTTTCGGTTTTAAAATCTAGTGGATTTTGAAATCAATTTTTGATGAAAATAGAAAAATTGGAAACTTGCACAATGGAAAGATGGGTTTTTCAATTACCATCTTCAACTAGCTCACTCAAAACCCATTAACATTCTCTTTAATTATTCAAATCTCATGCAACCATCTTCTTTGCATATTCACATGCAATAAATAAAGAAGACTAGAGTGGAATTGAGAGATGATTTAAAAAGTGTTTTTTGAGAAAAATTCATGTTGAAGAAAGAGTTCTTCAAACGAACTGTTGCAGCGAGCTTCTCCCTAGTTTTTCGTTCGTTCAAGCTGTTCTTGAGTCCCACAACCCATTCTAAAGCTCCCAGAAAATAGTAGGAAAGATCTTGAGGTGGTTCACGCTAAGTTTTGGAGAAGACAACTACCGAGGACCAAGATCTTGAAGAGTTCTATAAAGATTTACTCCAAACCCTCTTATATTAGTTGAGCATGCTTTAGTTTTTGCCAAAATTAATGAATTAGAATGCTTATTGATCCTTGTTATTTTCGTTGCATGCTAATATACTTTTATAGATATTGGGTTGGGATGAACTCACCCGTCCGATTTATTTTCTGAAGCCCTAACCCGATTTCAAATATGCAACCCGATTGAATAAAAATCTAAAAATCGGATGGCATTACCCGTGAAATCACGACAGTAGTAAACGTCTCAGCCTGGTGATGCCTTTTTCGAAGCCCTAACCCAGTAATAAATAGAAAGCCTGAACTTCAAATTTATTAATCAGAATAAAAAAAAAAGCACAATCCAAATCAAATAGAGCATGTACATTACCTCTATCTCTGTTGGTCACTGCTTATATTACTTAATAATGACTGGCTGCATGTTGCTCAATTGTGTCCTGAATTACCACACGTAGTGCACCTTTGGGTTACATATTTAAAATCGGGTTAGAGCTTCGGAAAAGCAATCGAGTTGGTGAGTTCATCCTCAACCCGACATCATTAGGTTCTTCCTTTAAATTTATTCGTCGCATTATTATAATAGCATCAGGTTCGAGCTTTGAAAAAGGTGTTGGGTTGGAGATCTTATCCTAGTGCGAGTTCATTGAAAAGGCTAAAAATATCGTCTGACGTAATAAAAAGGTTAAAATTCATAAGATAGTAGAGGACAGATCATAAAACATAAAGGTGCACGCAAGAGGTCATCCGTACAAAAAAAAAAACTCCATTTTCAGATTGGATTTAGTTTTGCTTGGTAAATTTAGCATAAGTTCTTTTTTATTCTTTTAGGGGGCGTTTGACGCACAGAATTGAGTTGATAATTATTATAGGAAGAGAGTAATTGAGAGATGAAAAATGTGAGATAACGAACAAGATAATAAGTGATATTTAATAATTGGTAAACTATTACCAAACAGTAGGCGGATTTTTTTTTTCCATCCAATCCAATCCAACTTGGGCAAACACCCCTGGTTGCTGGAGTGAGACCCCTCCAGTCCCCACTTTCTCACTCGAAACCTTCTTTCTACCCTTCCATTCACACTTAAGAACAACCGCCGGCCACCCTCATCGCCTTGTCCGTCGTGCCGCCAACCAACATCGTTGACAGCGCCGCCTCCGTCCGTGTCTTGCCGGAGTTTCCGCCGGCGGCGGTAAGTCTCACCGGATTCTCTCCTTAATCCGTGGTCTCTCTCTGTGTTAAGCTTAAGCGCCGCCGCTTGTAGTGCTCGCCGCCGTCGGTGTCGCAGACTGTCCTCCACTGTCGTCCCCTGAGTCCGCTGCCGCCAAAGCTGGAACCAGTATTTGCGTAAGTTTTGGGTGTTTTTGGATGATTTTTGGTTGGTATTTGTTGTCCATAGGATTATTTGGTTTGGAGATTGATTTACCGATGATTTTGAGATTAGATTCGAAGTTTTGAAGGGTTTAGAGTTGCCGTTCAGCAAGGATAGCAAGCGTTTGGAAATTCTGGTGTGTTGAGATCTTGAGACCCTTTTGGAATTGTTAATTAGCTGCTGGAATTTGTGTTTTCAGCCCTTATTCTTGAATTGTTCTTGACTTCTTGTTGAAAGCATTGGTAAAGATTTGAAGTGTATTTGGATCGATCCGCACCTTGGGTAAGTTGTTTGGTGACTTTTGGAGTGAGTTTGCAATTGTAATTAGGCTCTGAAGGTTGAAATTTAATTTAGTTGTTGCTGTAGGGTTTGATTCAAGGCCCCTCTAGGTCAAGAAGGAGATTTGATTGCTTGGATATAATATTTGAGGAGATTTGATTACTTGGATATAATATTTGAGTTTATCTTCCAGGCAAGTGGCTGTTCTGATGACGACCTTATGGCCTGTTGGATATGTATATTTAATGTTTGAAAATTATGCATGATTTTTTGATGCTTAATGTTGATGTTTTACGATTCACGGTGTATACTCTATGATTTTTATGCTGCTCATACATGTGCGGATGTTGGAAATTGATGTGGGCAATTTATAACTTATTTTGGTATGCATGCCATATACGTTTGCATGTCTGTGTGATGTAAATGTACATGACACCCGAGCTAGGGGACCTCATGCATATTCTATTTGACACTTGCATCATGGTAGTTAGTCATGAAAAAATTGCTTTGGGAAATTACTCATTTATCTTCTTGGGAACTTGTGATGGGGGAGGCTCCACTATGCCAAATGGGTGCCAACTACCATCGATGTGAGTGGGTTCTTCGGAGAACCACACTTGCTTCGTTGAGGTAATTGTCAACACTGGCCACGCAAAGGCTGGAGTTAAGAGAAGGTCTCACATTGCATCATTACTTGCCTTTGTGGGGAGAGATGTGCATGTTTGACCCCATCGAAGGGGTTGCTTACTGTGTATTTTTAATATGCATCATTTTCAGGTAAAACTTAAGTTTAATTAGCTATACTAAGATGGAGGATGAGAATTTGATGTTTAAAAGCAATGCTAACTTGTGAAAAGTACCCTAATAAAAGTATGAAGTTTGAAATTGAATTGTAGGTTATAAAAGGGTTGGAAATGGTCACATATTTTGGTATCGAGATTATGTTTCACTTGGAAAGTGAAAAAGAGAACCTTTAACTTAAGACCAATAAGTGGGAGGAAAATAAAAGTATTTAATGAAGGTTTTATTATTTTGATAGGATAAAGGAAATTAATATTTTGAGGTCAAAGGCTAAGTTGGTTTGGCTTCCTAAGTTAAGAGTTTGTTGGTTACGAACATTTGAGATTGACTTCAATTGGTTTTCCTTAGAAAATTTGGAGATGTTATATGAAGGGAGGTATAGACCTTTATGGACAACTGAAGTTTATTTTATAGAGATGGGATCATCGAGTGGTGGAGGAGGAACAAAAGTTAGAATTTGGAGGTGGTTGGATTACAACGTTGGATATCTTCTATTTTCTTAGAATGAGACAATTTACTTCTTTGGTGACTGATTTATGTGGAGGTTTGGTGGAGGAAGAAGTGTGTGGAGGGGAGGATTGGTGGTTGAAAGATGTCTGTTTTAGGGCCAAAGGTATAAAGATGGGTTTATTCCGGCGGTCTGCTATGTCAATCACAAGGATTTCTCCTTTTCGGTGAGTGGATCAAATAGTTTGGTTGCTAAGCAGACAAGGGGTCGAGAGTTACTGGCTTATAGTTTTAACTTTGGTCTCTCAAAGGTGGGGTTCTGGCCCCATTTATTCTTCTTAGTTTCACATTATATCCTATCTAGCAAGGTCACTCTCTGATTGATGGGGCCTTTCGAGGTGATAACGGACTTATGAACACCATAAATCCATCCTAAGCCCTAAGAGAAAAAACCTAAGTTGGCTAGTGCACAAGAAAGCAAGGAATGAAAAAAAATTTAAATAGGCTTATCAAATGCTCTTTCAACAAAATCAAGCAAAGAAGCATACAAGCATATCCTAAGTCGTCCTAATCAAACAAAAATGTAAAAATTTATGTAAAACTTTTGTGCACAAAAACGGGACAAACAAGATGCAAGTATAAGAACCAATAGAGCATAAGCACCATGCAACTCACCCTCCCCCAACCTAATCAATGCATTGTTCCTAATGCATGCAAGCAGCAAAGAAGGACAAATGAAAGAGAAACAAAAAATCTTCCCTGAAATGAAGTCCATGAGGGGCGGGTTGCTTGGGCAATACAAGGAGAAAAGAAAAGAGGAACCTGCAATGCAAAAACCAAAATTCCAGACAAAATAAAACCTACCTAAAAGAAGTTAACCTAAAATCTACTCCTAGAAAGCTAGCTAGAAAAGAAAAGAAGCTAAAAGCTAAAAATTAAGGGGAAAAAACCTAGGCTGAGGGCACTAAGTTAGAGAAAAGCTAATGGCCATCTGAATCCGGTGAGTTTGACTCTCTTTGGATGTCATACTGGAAGCCTATGTTGGCATAGTAGAGACAATCCCTTTCATTCACGAAGTGATCTCTCTGCATACACCTAACCCTTTGAGCTAAATCTAAGTTCACTCTCAAGGCCTCTTCTGCTATCCTAAGAGCACACTGACCTAAAGGTTCTTCTTCAATATCCTCCTCTAGATGATCGTGTTGATCATCGCCACCAGCTTCCTCCTATTGCCTCTCCACCGCCATGCCACCTTTAAAGGCAGAAATGATAATCCTGTTATTAGGTGCCTTAGGAGCTACCCCCTCTTCAAGCTATCCAATCTCCACACCTGGTCGTTGGCATAGCTCCGTGATCAAACACGGATTCCTAAAACCGTCGATGGTGGCATGACGGTTGCAACGTCGGATGGAGGAACATATAACCTTCCCGACGTTGATAGAACGATCGATGTAGAGACATTAGAGCAGCTTCATTCTATCCTTGGTCGCATCGGCCAAACGGGTGACTGACATCAACCTAGCACAAAGGAATGCATGCTAGATTTGATTAGAGACAATTAAATTCGTCCCTTTAATCTTAACATCCATCCCATTTGTCCAGACCTTGTTCGATCCTTGGCCCACAGAGGGCCTCAGCAACTTGGTCCTCATCAAATGGTTGTGACAAAAATCTAGAATACTCATCCTCACTAATGTTAGCCAAATGATAAATATTATTAATGCGAGAGGGAGAAAAAGAAATTGTCACCCCTCTAACAACGGAGACATCCCTATCCTCAATGTTAGAGTAAAATTCCCGAACTATAGGACCAACCGCATCCTTAGGTTGTCCCGCTAATAACTCCCATCCACGCCGCTGTTTTTTGGCGGTGATGTGGGGGAAGTAATTAGAATCCAAAGACATGGCTCGTTCGGGAATAAGGATTTTAGTGGCTATGGCATGCATAAAACACTCATATGCACTGTGAGAAGGGAACCTATTTTGGTCATATCGAGGCTCTTCGGGACGGTTGCTAGAGCTACTAGCTATCCCTTTACCCTTGTTCTTCCTAGGTGCCATTGGTATTGGAAGCTAAGTGCACAACTCAAGGCTACCTAAAGGAAGAACGACACAACATTTCGGCCAAAAATTCTCAAGTCTCTAAACTAACCCACCCCAACCTGCAAATAGCAAAATCACAAGCAAAAACACCATGAATTCGTCCAAACTACGCCACTTCAATTCCCTTCCTCCAATTTTCAGCACAAATCAACAAATCAAAGAGTTCATAACCTAATTTAAGCAAATCTCAAGTAAAAACTTCAAATAAATTAAGAGAACAAGAGATTATACCTTAGGTGTGATGAAAGACTAAAAAATGTTGAAAAATCCCTAATTTACGCAAGAATGGAGAGAAACCCACGAAAATCTTGCTTGATGAGGTGAGAAATCGAGGTAGGTGTGCAGTTTTTGGAAGAAAAGTGATTCAGGTGCAATTTGGATAATTTTATTTATGAAAAAAGGAAGAAAGAAAGAATTAAAAGATTCAAGCGGCCCGATTGAGCCTAAAGAAATGAAAGACTAAATAACCGACTCTTGAAAGCAAGAAGAAGAAAAGTCAAATATATGCGAGATACATGGAGTTAGAACAAGACGAGGTCTTTCAACCTTTAACTCTATCGCCTGGATGTCGTCGGGTGTAGGCTCATGTTCTTCTTCTGCCTCGACAACTATCTCCATGGCATGAGCTCCACGTCATCATCCTCATCGTTAAAGCACATTACCTCGTGAACGGGGCGCTTCAGTAGTCTCAAGGTAATGAAGTTGCAGCAGGGATTCCTATAGCCTCCCAATCGAGTCAGCAATTTGAGCGTGTTGATTGCTTAAATACGACATCTCAGCTCTAGTCTCTGTCGCGAACTAACGACTGTTCTGCTGGATACTAAAGTGCTTCTGCTGCATAGAGAAATCATTGTTATGCAACTCTCTAATTAAATCCTCTGAAGACATACCTTGGTTGGCCTCTTGAGCAAACTCTGATGGCTCGGGAGTGACAGGATTGTAGTAGTACTGTGGCTGTGCATAAGAATTACCATAGTTATAGGAGTGAGCGGTCCATCCAGGATGGGTGCAAGGCTCAGGCTCCCAATGACTAGGGTGACTCCTCAAGGTATGACTCGTTGACATCGGGTTCCCTTGAGCTTAGAAATTTTCCTAGCTTCTTGTTGTTCGACAGCTTGCCTTGTGCACAAAGCATAGTAGAAACTATGTGCTTTGTTAGTCATGAATAACCTAACATAAGAAAAGAAAACAAATCAAAAGCAAAAGAATGCTCTAACTAGACATTTAACTAAATGAAAACAAACTGGCTTCCCTTGCAACGATGCCATTTTGATAGAGAGAATTATTGTCGCTTGCAAACCTCTACTAATCAAAAACAATTTGTAATACTAAACTATACTCCTATTACTACAAAGAGGTAGCAACAGTGTCAAGTCCGAGTCAATCCGCAGGGAAGTGCTAATAATGTTTCGTTAAGCTAATTCTCTAGTTGTAGCGGTAAATGAGGGGTTTGGTGTGGATAGGATTGAGTGCATGAAATTAAATGCAAGAAATAAAGATAAAGGGTAAATGTAACCTAGGATAGGAGAATCTAGTCTTGGGAGCAAATTGGGTTCCTATGTAACTTCATCATTGAAATATCTTGATTAACATTCATTTGATTATGCATTCACATTGACTTACCAAATTCATCCAAATTCATCAACACTATAGGTAGCTGAATTGTTTCGGCTAAATCGAGCAAGTGCCCTAACTATCAATTAGCCTTAAGCCCTAATTAAACTACATGCCGCAGGTCCTATTGGGTTCGATAAGCGATCATATAGAATAAGGTCATGTGCATTACGGTTAAGAGTTCCATTGTGTGTTTAACTAATTAGTAAGCCTAATTAATTAACCAATTTATCTTCGAACCTAATTGAAGCATGCATTCTAAGATCTAAGATAAGCTTAAAACCATAGCATACAAGATTCAATTATTTGCTACATAGGTGATTATAGCTAGATGAAGGAGAAGACACAATGCAAGCTAAAAATCAATTAGCAACGACAAACATTTCAAGATAGGGGCATCTATTGAAATATGGTGCATTAGCTCTAAGGGCATATTTGTATTTTTCTCTATATTTATTAAATTAGGGTTTCCCCTCATTTTATTTATATCTGTCTATCTGAGATTGGGGCCTCTTGTAGGTATGACATTAAATAATAAAAACTTCTCTATCATGGTTTTTTCACCTTGGATTAGGGTTTTCCACGTAAACCTTGTCTTTTCCTCTTTTCTCTTTACCTTTCAATATGGTATCAGAGCAAGGTAATGAAACCCTAGTCTCGATAAAAGAAATTCAGTCATCCAACGTGGTAGGTGATGGAACAACGGCAGACGCGATTAATATGGCCATGATCCAGGCAACTGTGGATCGGTATCTCCGGACGATCCTCAACCCAGCAGTCACGCCACCTGGAACCGTGGAAGCCACGCTGTCAAGCAGCCACAACCCAACCGGATCACAGACAACCCAGATGGCAGACGACTCTATTCCAGCCAATAGACCTAGTTTTGCTTAGGTACAGCAGCCGTCGAGCAGATTCGCGCTAGCAATCGAGTTGGAGCTCTAGATCGCGCCTCCATTCAACGGCTACCCGATCGCATCCGAGCAGTCGATCGAGCCTCAGACCAGAAGCTACCCGATCGTGTCTGAGCAGCCCCTGCGCCAGTCGATTGGGAACCATGTTTGCAAACTCAGGAAATCTTTATATGGGTTGAAACAGTCTCCTAGGGCATGGTTCGATAGATTCATAGTGTTTGTTAAATCCCAAGGGTTTGTTCAAGAGCATTCTGATTATATATTGTTTACCACAAAATCACCTTCAGGGAAGATTGCTGTTTTGGTGGTGTATGTCGATGACATCATTTTATCAGGAGATGACACGACAAAAATTGTTAAGCTAAAACAAAGGATGGCAGGTGAATTTGAGATCAAAGATATTGGTAGTCTGAGGTATTTTCTCGGGATGGAAGTGGCGAGATTGAAAGCAGGAATATCCATGTCTCAATGGAAATACACTCTAGACTTGTTAAAAGAAACAGGAATGACTGGATGCAAACCCATTGACACTCCGATTGAGGTCAATGGCAAACTGAAGAACATTACGGAAGGAGTTCCTGTAAATAAGGAGAGGTATCAACGCCTTGTAGGAAAACTAATTTATCTGTCTCATACTAGGCCCGATATCTCCTACGCTATGAGTATGGTAAGTCAGTTCATGCAGAGTCCGTATGAGGAGCATATGGAAGCAATGACTCGAATTCTGAGATATATGAAGCCCACCCCAGGGAAGGGCTGTGTTCAGAAAATATGACACACGGAGCATCGAGGCATATACTGACTCAGATTGGGCAGGATCGGTGACTGATAGAAAGTCAACCTCAGGATACTGTATCTTTGTGTGGGGAAATTTGGTGACTTGGCGGAGTAAAAAACAGAGTGTAGTGGCCAGAAGCAGTGCTGAGGCAGAGTATAGAGCTATGAGCTTGGGAGTGTGTGAAGAAATCTGGTTACAGGAAGTTTTGTTTGATCTTCACCAAGACAGTCCAGGTCCCATGAAGTTGTATTGTGATAATAAGGCTGTCATCAGTATTGCCAACAATCCAGTACAACATGGTAGAACCAAGCACGTTGAAATTGACAGACACTTTATTAAAGAGAAGTTAAACCACGGGATTATTTGTATCCCCTATGTCCCTTCAGCCCAACAGGTTGCAGATGTTCTTACCAAAGGATTACCAAGATAGACGTTTGAAGCGTGTGTTAGCAATTTGGGTCTTGCCGATATCTACGCCCCAACTTGAGGGGGAGTGTTGAAATATGGTGCATTAGCCTTATAAGGCATATTTGTATTTTTCTCTATATTTACTAAATTAGGGTTTCCCCTCATTCTATTTATATCTGAGGTTGGGGCCTCTTGTAGGTATGACATTAAATAATAAAAACTTCTCCATCATGGTTTTTTCTCTCTTTGGATTAGGGTTTTCCACGTAAACCTTGTCTTTTCCTCTTTTCTCTTTACTTTTCAATAGCATCAATCCAATCAAGAAACATACATTTAGAGGTTAAAATAGATCAAAGAGGCAAAATCATAATATAATGTCATTCAAGAACAATCTCAAGTAGTTTACATAGGGTTTGCTCCCAAAAACTAGAAAACACTTACCTAAACATCTTCATAGACAATGAAAGGAGAGGGAAGAGCTTCCAATCCATGATTACAACCCAAAAATATGAAAAACCTAAGCTAAAATATGAAAAAGAAAGAAAATACGGGCTGGGGGTTGGTTTTCTCTATTCTCCATGACCTTTTTACCCTACAAATGGAGCTAATATATATAAAAGAAGCCTAAGGGCCGTGGCACTCATGACGTTTGCCGTAGCGCATTATAGGGCGCCACTGCGCCTTGCCCTTCAACACGCGCGTGCATCAACCTTCATCTTCCGTCAATCTCCGAAGTGTCGTGGCGCTGCACGATTTTGATGCTTATTGCCTTCGAGTGCAATGTGTAGCGCCGGGCATGGCACTGCTATGCCAGCTTTGGGGACAAAACCGTCATTTTGCTTCTTGGTTGCTGTTGAGTGCTCCATTTCGATCCAAATTGCACTTGGAACGTCCCGAAAGTCTCCTTTGCTCATTTTCCTGTCAAAACATTCAATAAAATATTAAATTCCTAAGAACTAACATGATTTAGGTGGAGATAAGTAGCTCTTTTGGAGAGCTATCAGGTTTGCAGGGGTGTGTGTGTTGTTGTGGGATCTTTGGAGGGAGAGGAACAATAGAGTGTTTTGTGGAGTGAAGAGGAACCTTAGCAAGGTTTGGTCTTTGGTGAGGTTTCATGTTTCTCTATGGGTTTAGTTTCGAAGACTTTTTGTAATTATTCTCTTGGCAATATCTTATTTGAAAACCCTTTCTGTAGTGGGTTTTTTTTGTTCGCCTGGTTATTGTATGCCCTTGTATTCTTTTATTTTTTCTCAATGAAAGATATTGTTTCTAAAAAAAAATCATGCTTATTTTATATTTTTGATGGGATCCCAAAAACAAAACTCTTATTCATGTTTATTCGTTAAAGTTGTTTTGATTTCTTTATCTTAAAATATTTGGATTTACCGTTTTAACCAATTTTGAGTTTTACATTCATGAGTAACATCAGTACTCTTTTCTTTGAAAAGTCAGGTCGTTACTCCTCCACTTTTCTCAATGGACTTCTCCAATCAAAGTTTTGTAAATGAGTTTATTTCATGTGTGCTATTTTAGATTAACGTATACCTTTGTTGATGATAGGTTTGATTTGCGTGGAGGTGGAGATGAAAGTAAAAGTTTTGCGTATCCTTTGTATATCTGTTTTCCTGTACGTTACTAAATATTTGTTGCTATATTGAGTCATGTTTTCTATTTTCTATCTTTTTTGGAGTATTTTCATTGATGAAATGAAAAGTGACTAATGCTCAAGTTACATAAATCTTGAAGGAACATAAGAAAATGGAAAACGAGAAGAAGTGCAAAGCAACAAATATAAAGATAAGAAACTATAACACTGATAGAGGAAATATGAAACATCCCAAACAAGATATAAAATTTGAATAGAGGAACTGACAAAATGATGTAATAGAGTTGAGACGAGTTGACTCTAGATGAACAAAACTATTGAGGAGCTAACCTTGAAAAAGATGATGAGACCTATCAAACCAAAATATCAAGAACAAGGCCTACAATGCATAAACCCAAAGAACGGTAATCTTCCAGCAAATTTGCACCAAGAACAAATTAATAGCATTCTTATCTGTAAGAGTTTCTTTAAAGCTACACGATGGATTTGACCCGAGACCATGAGAGATCCAAGTAATTAATTCAGGTCATATTAGAAGAGCTTTGCTCTTTCAAGTTGATATTGATGGAGATTTGGGTGATATACTTCTTAATTAGAGCCCACAAATGTATCCAAATAAGAACATTTGGATGGAATTTGAGAAGATAAAATAGGGGGTTCCACCCTTGATTCTATTAAGCTCAAATTTGCAACTTCATCTGCATATAAATTTTCAAATTTGTTTGATTGAAAGCCTCCGCCTTGATTATCTTGGAATGCCCCTTGGACATAATCTCTGTTCTTTTTTAGATTATAATGATAGAAAGAATCTCTAGAAGATCTTATATATATTTGTGTGCGTGTATATAAATCTCTATGAGATTGAATAAATAAAAAAAAATGCTCGATTATATGCTGTTTATTTCTAGGAGAGATTGACTAACTTTTATTCAATTTGTCTTGTCGCCTCACCGCTTATATCATTTCCATCTTTAAGTTGCCTAACAAAGTTGCTTCCGAAGAATGGGGGATGTCCTCTTGGCTACCAAAGGATTTGAGGATGGCAGTGATCTTACTTATTGGAACAGAATTTCTAATGACAAAAATGGTGGTGGTCTTGCCCTTGCCAACCTCAAAGATTGGCATATAGATCAAATGGTTCCGGATTACCCACCCTATGAACGAGTCTATACATCCTATCATTACTGGTAAATGTGTACCTGATTTTCATCTGTGGTTCACAAATTGCCATGGAAAACTTCAAAGAAATAGCCCTTGAAAATTTTGTTACATGCAAGTCTCTCTTACAGTTTTCTTTGGTTTCAAGATTGGCAGTAGCCATAATATTAGCTTTTAGGGAATGGCACTCTTTCCTTGTCTTTCCCCGCCTTAAGGTAGATTCAGAGCTTTGCAATCATCTCTTTCTACCCTGTCGAAGGATTCAGCCTTTTGCTTTGCTCTTTTCACAATTAAGCTTGAATTGGTGTTATCCATGTTCAACAACTCATGCCATCGAGCAGGTCCTTTTGGGCCACCTCTTTTGAGGCAAGCCAAAAGTTTTTGGAAGTGTCTAGTCTCAAAGTGTTTTGTGGGAAGCTTGGCTTGGAAAAAGCCACAAATCGTCCAAGTAAAAGTTTGCAACTTTATGAAATTTGGTAGATTAGTCACTTGAAGTTTTTTTACTGTGTGCTTTTGTGTTAATCTCTTTTGTAATTTAAAGATCTTTTCTCCACGACGTAGTTGGGTTGATTTCTTGTCATGTGCTTTCGTATCTCCTTTTTCTCGTCATTCTCGATCAGTTATAATAAGACCATTCCAATTATGTATGTCAGTATGATAGTTCTGTTGGCTGTTGCACAATATTCTTGTGCATCAATACATTAGAAATGCTATCTTTTAATAAACTGTATCTGCAATTAGATTCTCCTTGACTCAGGTGCCCTCCGTAAACGTATGTTCGGGGTTCAAAAGAGTACGTTCCCACATTTTTTTTTCTTATAGTTCCCACCCTTGAGTGTAATTAACTATTTTGTTATCCTCCCTTCCGTAAAATATAGGTGGCATGCTGTTGCATCATGGACTTGGAATGCACAAGATGAAACATGTGGAATTTGTAGGATGGCCTTTGATGGTTGTTGCCCTGATTGCAAGCTCCCTGGGGATGATTGCCCATTGAGTGAGTCAACTCGCCTTCTGTTCATATCCTCAAACTTTTTCTCCTACTTTCTATCATTGCAACTCACAGTTGATTCGTGATGTTTAAGATTATATATACACACATATATTATAAGTGAGCTCGAAAAACCATCTAATTGGTACTTATACACACATATACTATAAATGAGCTCGAAAAACCATCTAATTCGTACTCTAATTAACAACCAATTGAAGGTTGCACCGTGTTTTAGTAAATTCTTTCAGACATTTATTTTTCTTTGAACATGATGGTAATGATCCCTTATTTGTTTTTCTCTACATGCAGTTTGGGGTGCATGCAACCATGCTTTCCATCTTCATTGCATCCTAAAATGGGTGAATTCACAGACTTCTCAGGCTCATTGCCCCATGTGCCGCAGAGAATGGCAATTCAAGGGGTGAGACCGTAATTGTATTACTTGTGACTAGCAACTTATTGCTACATTTTCTTTCACCAAACCAAGGCCTAGAGACATTAAAGGTTTTCCCTATTAAACTCACCGACTATTTGAACATTCGACGCTCAGTTAGGTGTTACTGAGAGACAACGGGCCTTACGTAACGGTGCAACTCCTTGGGGCTATTTTAAGGTTACATTTTTTCAATGTATAATATGATTGCAAATTGAAGCAGGGCGTGTGTTTCTCAAGTCTTATCGAGTCCCAGCTTCTTTGTGTGCTTGAATTGGACCTTACAATATGAAATGTGCAGGGTTGAAGTTTCATCCTATTAGGATTAGATGACATGTGAAATAGCCATTAAATTTTTGTTTTCTTTTTGTCATTGGCTGTTAGAGAGGTGGAATTGTTGAAATTGTTTGCGTTTGTAGAATTCATATTTATATTCCCTTTTAAATAGATCTTTTCTCAAGTACAAGTGTTTGTTTGTTTATTATGCTTGTTGATGATGGTGCTTTCATATGATACTTTTTGTTTCTTTGGTATCTTGGAGCATTAGTCTCTTTTCCTTATCTTGTATTTTATTTATTTTTTAAAATATGAGGTTCAGGGCGAACAAAATCAAAATGTTTTTTTAAGTATATCCATATACTATGCCTTTTTGAAAAGGCTTGATAGTCAAGTTTTTTGTTTTTTTTTTGTTTTTAATTGTTTTAACTTTCTCTATTGCCCAAGGGAAAAGAAGCTTTTAGCCTTGATTAGTGTCCCCCAAGCCTTGGTTTTCCGCTCTTATGCGTCTTCCCCTGTTAGTCGGCGTTGCTTACCACCTTTAGTGGGTGGGGGTCGGGTTTTGCGTGCAGCAGTTGTTGGATGACGTTTCCTAAGGGAATTTTTCTGTAAGTTTCCAGTTGGCAACGAGGCTCTAAATCCCATTTTGCAATGCTGTAATTTGAGTTTTAACCCTCGGGTTTNATTATTATTTTTTTTTTTTAAATGAAATGGTTTTACCTAAATGAATTTAACATTGATTGATTGTTGATCATCATGTTGCCGATAACCCAAAACCTTTAAAAGAAAAAAAATCTCATTCTATTATATAGAATCGTGACGGTTGATTAAGGTCTAGTTTGATAATCATTTCATTTTCGGTCTTTGGCTTTTGAAAAATTAGTCTATTTTCTTCTCATTTCTTACCATGATTTGTATCTTTCTTATAATGATTGAATTTTTAGTCATATTCTAAAAACAAAAATATGTTTTTTAAAAGCTACTTTTTCAAGTATATTGATTTACAATGATTTGTATCTTTGAATTCTTAGCCAAATTTTAAAAACAAAAACATGTTTATAAAACCTGCTTTTTTTTTTTCTTAGTTTTCAAAATTTGGCTTGACATTTAAATCATTGGTAAAAGACAGATAACAAAAGAAGAAATTTAGAGATGAAAGTAGTGTTTATAAATTTAATATTCAAAAGGCAAAATTCAAAATCGAAATAGTTACCAAATGGATTCTAAGTAAATTGAAAATATTTTGAGATTGTGTCAAAAAACCATTATTACATAATTGTAACATTTGAAGTAATGGTTTTCCTCAGGAATGGAACTTTAGTTATTGATGTGAAATTCATTGTGAAGAAGGATTTTTTTCTCAAAGGGATCCAAACATGCTCACATCCCTTTAATAGGGATTGTTGGCAATTGTAATTTTAGCTCAAATCCGACCTAGGGGTGAATTTGGTTCAATTCTTATCTGACTTTTTTTGAAGGTATACTTAGAAGGTTGAGTTACTAAACTTATATATTTATGGTTAATGTGAATTTAGTTTAATATAATCACCCTTCTTTGTTTGCTCTATGTTTACGGTTGAAAAAACAAAGTCATATGTCTAAACTATTTTCCTAAATTTCTTTTATGAAAACTAAATCTTTTTCAAGTTTTTCAGCATTAGACTCAATCTTTGCATATTACTCTCGTTGATCCATCTAGTTGAATAATGAAAATAAAATTAATAAAAGCAAATCATGCTATGAAATTGAACAAAGTTATTGTTATTATTATTATTTATTTGTTTTTTCACATATTAGACTTTTTATCCTTTCTTTACAAGATTCACAAGTAAAGTTTAAGCCCATAATAAAAGGAATAGAGAAAAAAATATAAATAAGATATATTTCACATTAAACTTTGGAAGAAAGGTATAAAACTGTGTAATTAAGGTCTTGTTTGGTAACTGTTTGGTTTTGGTTTTTGTTTTTGAAAATTAAGCTTATTTTATCCACATTTCTTATCATGATTTGTATATTTTTTAAGTACGATGATAGAATTTTTAGTCAAATTTCAAAAACAAAAGCAACTTTTTGAAAGCTGCTTTTGTAGCATATAAATGGAAGAAATTTGGAGGTGGAAGTAGTACCCATAAATTTAATTTTCAAAAACAAAAACAAAAAACAAAATGGTTATCTAACGGAGCCTAAGAAATCACAATAGGTAGCTATTTAGTAACAAACTGATAAATGAAGAATGAAAGTGCAACCAAACTATAAAATACTGAAAAGAATGTGAAGGAGTCAGCATGTTAAGGTGAAAAAGAAGTGCAAAATATTGATTAGAAAAATAATATTAATTTAGAGGTTGGTTGGGGCTAAACTCAAGTGATTTTGTGAGAATTTTGTCTGTGTAAACTCATTTCTTGGTTTAATGTTCTCTATTCTCCATTTTGATTCATGAGCTAGCAATTCATATTGATTAATGCTACAGACTAATTGTTAATAATATCGATGGTTCGTGCTTGCAACGTTTGTGTTCGTTACTCGTAATTGTTGCGAATAAATGCTTAATTAGAGTAGCAAATGAGTACTATTACGAATATGAGTAATCTATAACATTTTCTCATGATTATCTTAGCGATAAGGAACCCTAGGAATAGAAAATCATTATAGTGAATTTGACCAGTTTAGTTGCGTGTCCTAATTAATCAATCTACCTGCTTAATGTGATTAATCTATTTGCATGATCGCTATTATTGTAAATATTTATTTAGCTATTTTAGAGTTAATTGTGATGTTTAGTCCTAATTAATTGAACTGAGGATTCGGATTGACATGAAACACTATCCATGCAACTAGTCGTAGATTAGGCTTTTAATTAAGAAGTCATATATTTATGTTAGAATCGACGAACAAAAACTAACAAGTAGCCTAACTATCTCTGAATCATTTAGATTATCTCTTGAACTATCTCTTCCAAGTCTTTCATCGTTATCTTTTACTTTCATGCATTTTATTTTTCATCGTTTTCCTATCAAAACCCTTATTCCTTACTTCTTTTTACATTCAAATTTAATTTAGAGAAATTAAGTATAAGTTCCTTGTGGTTTGACCTAATCCAATGTATAATACTACAAATATTTAGCTTTAAATCCGTTATTATAAATTAAATTTCATTTAGTTGAAGGCCAGGCCTCAATAAACTTCACATCAAAATCTTCAAAAATTGCAATTTTATGCTTTAAAAATGTCTTGCACAAAATAAAAAAAAAAATATAAGAATTTCCTGCATAAAATCATAAAAAAAATATAAGATTCAAGTATTTTGTGAATGCACAACATGATAAGGGAATGGAAATTTTCCTTTTATTTTGCTTGCAAAAATTTGTTTACTTGAAGTGTGGGGAAGAAGAGAGAGAGGAAAGGAAATTAAAATTGCAATTTTTTTTTTAGTACAACAATTGCGAGATGGACGATTGAAACCTCGACTTCTTAAATCGAAATGCATGCCAATACCGCTGAACTAAACTTACTATGATAAATAAGAATGGTAATTGCATAAAATATTTCTTCATCGTAATTGTAAACATAAACATAGAAAGATGGTGAAGACATTTGTTAATCCATAGTTGAAATTCTTATGTGATAGTTCATTTTTTTTTAAAAATTTTCTTTAACCCACCCCTCAATCCTAAAGAACAAAAGGCAATTTGGTAATTTTTCATTTCATCAAACATAATTGAGTTAAAAAAAAAAAAAAAAAACCTTACATTAAGATACCATTTTTTATGCTATACTTTAGGTTGCATTCCATTTTAGTCCACCAATTTGCACACCTCAAAATTTAGATTTTCTACATTTAATAAATTTTAAATCTAATAATTTGAAGTTAAATAAAAGTAATAATATTCTTGCTAGGGTAAAAAGACACAACAGGAATATATTTTCAAAATTTATCAAATGAATGCTACTTAAAACTTTTTTCTGAAAATATTAATAATATACTAATTGTATGGACTATTTTTAAATGAGATTTTCAAAAATAGAAAAATAAGGAAAACTGTTCACACAAAATAACAAAGTTTAATCTTATTTGATATAGATTGATAAAAGCTGATAGAAGTCTATCAGCGTCTATCATGATAGAAACTGATAGAAGTCTATCATTGATATTATACGATAGATGCTGATAGAAGTGCATCAATGTTTTTTTTTTATATATTTCTGTAAATAGTTTGATATTTTTTCTATATGTGGAAATTTTTCTTTTTAATATTTATTGAAAGTATATAGACTAAATTATAATATTTAAAACTACAAAAACTAAAACAAAAGGAACCATAAGTAACAAAAACAAAATGACATTTTCACCAAGAATGTATTTTGACGATTTTATTTTAAGAATTGCCCTAAGAAGTTCAAAAATCAAAGTCATATAATAAAACATTAATAATTACTACATAACATCTCATATAACAGCTATAAATTATCATTTGAGGCTAAAATTCCTCTTGTTCAAAGAAAGAACAAATAAGAAAGGCAATTTGGTAACAAAGATTGTTCCTCATTAGGTTGAAACAACTAAAATTAAAAGCAAAAGATTCCATTTGAGTTATTCCTAAGATTGAAATGATTCTAAATAGGTGATATGAAAAACATTCCTTATATAGTAAGAGGAACTTTGGAGTGTACACTGAATTTGTACAAAACCCTAACATTTTTTTTTTTGAGAGATACAAAACCCTATCATTTGATACACACCACAAGATGTTAGATAGACATAAAATGTAATCAAAGCAATCTTATAGAGGTGCATAAGAAGTTACATGTTACATTCATTGAACTTAAACCTACAATTTTCCTTTTATATATTCTCAATAATTGGTGGTGATTGAATAATTAGGGTATGAAATTTACTCAAGTCAATATTAGAATCTTTATCACTAGCTATAGATGCTAGTATTGATAGGAACATGGAAATCTTCCATCTTTCTAAATGTAATCTTTCTATAATTGTATCAATTATCATCCTTAATTAATAATTTTATCAATTTAAACCTTGATCTTTTATAAATGTTTGTCATTATGTTTCATTTTGATACACATCATGTGAGACTTACAATTTTATCAATTAAACTACTACACTTTCACAAGCGAATCAATTTGGAGTCTCGGTTATCATTAGCTTTGAAAATTATTCATAGTCGTTCATTTTGTTAATCGGACATTTAAAGAAGAGTCTTATGTGGGTAAAAATTGATGCATGGATGGTTTTTAGAAGTTAATAAAGATCTAAATTGATTCACTTATGACAATTGAAGAGTTTGAAATAAATATAAGTCTCACAAGATATTTTTCGAAAGAAATATGAAAGAAGGTGTGAATTCATACATCTACAAAAGATTAGATTTTCAATTGATCCAATTAATTGTCGAGAGTTTTAACTAAAACAACCTCTTTATGTTTTTATATAACATATTTTTTTTAAAACTTTTTCTTGAATGTTTTCATGCTAAGGACAAACATGTCAAGTTTCAATCAATGCATCAAATGCATCTAATACCTTCTTTGGAAAAAAATAGTGAAAACAAGTTCATTTTTTCCTTCTAATATGGGCTTCCATTAGAACAAAAAGCAAGAATAAAATAAAATTTCAAATCGTAAAAAGTAAATTTGTTCTCTAGGAAAAAGAGAATAAAATTTCAAGTCTTCCAAAATTTTCAAACACTAACTCAAGGTATTATTTATTGGGAATTTAATTAGGACATCAATTGAGATACTTAAATAGATACTTTTCGTATATTATAGCCAAATATCAATTATCCATATTATCATTAGCATATCGGTCACAATCATCAAACATCTAAATCTACTGATCGAAAAGGTTTAAGGAGTATTCGCAAAATATTAAAAGAGTTGCACTTTCACATTGAAAAAGTCTAAATACTACTAAAGAGGTATATGACTTTGGTTTCAATTCGTCTTAATTAAAAATACTTTTATTTTTTGTTTTTGTTTTTTTACTATAACTAAATTAGTTACTTTAATCAAACTAAAAAAAGTTACCAAATTTTCACAAATAAACATATGGATAAAATTAATATTTAGTTAACAATTAACATGCAAAAATGTGTAAATGCACATGTTAATTTAAAATAATTAAAAAGATGTATAAGATCGGACTGAGAAGTAGTTAATCTCTCATCGTAACACCATTAACTGAGGAGATTAACATTTCATAGGATGACCATCTGTAGCTCAGTCTCAATTTTGAGTGAGTTATGGACTCCTATTGAGCTTGTCATTTGATTTGTATGAGCAAAAATGACTCATGTCGCCGACTCAATAAGCCTACCATTTAGAGAAAAAGACCGAGTAGGGAGGTGAGAACATAGCTATACAAGTTGAAATTTACTCCTTCCCAATTTTTGGGTAAAGTAGAGGAGTAATTCCCT
The DNA here is from genome assembly GCF_009727055.1 of Benincasa hispida. Classification (NCBI taxonomy): domain Eukaryota; kingdom Viridiplantae; phylum Streptophyta; class Magnoliopsida; order Cucurbitales; family Cucurbitaceae; genus Benincasa; species Benincasa hispida. The sequence goes on from NC_052357.1 coordinate 40,330,644, forward strand.
TAAGTGTCGACTCCAGGTCTTAAACAATGGGTCTCCTTCCTCTCATTGATCAGAGAGGGATTTTGTTTATGGTAGAACCATAAACAGGTTATTCATTAGAGGATTAATGGAGCTTAAGAAACAAGAGGTAATTACAGGGGGTAAAATGGTAATTTGATCCAACTGATATTACGAACAGCTCGTGAATGATCGACTTACTTGTAATGGTTATATTCATAGACACAAAAATATTCTACAGTACGAAGAGTGCAACTATGGGACTTTAATGGAGTGCCCATAGTTAATGAATGTTGATTAATGTAATTAAAGAGTTTAATTAATTAATTTTGGATCATTGGAGCTTCTAATTTGTAGGTCCATTAGGTCCCCTTGCTAGCTCACTAACAGATAAAAACAAGGATCAAAGAGTTTTGGAAGAATTTGAATTGTTCAAATTAAATAAAAGGAAATGTGTATTAATTGTATAAGATAAAATTAATATAATGTATATAGATACATTATAATATAAAGTTAATTTTAAATAAGATTCAAAATAAATTACATAATATGAGATAAATAATCAAATAAGATCATATTAAAATTATAGGTTAAAATTAATATGAATGTAATTCATATTAAAACTATAGGTTGTGAGAGAGATGTGTATTTGAATATGATTCAAATATAGATTTTTATTAAATATGAGATAATTAATTAATTGATTAAATAAAATAAAATAAAATTAGATTTAATTTTATTAAATTAAATAAAGAAAAATAACGTGGGGGAGTGGATGAATGAGTGGGGAAAGGGAGTTACAACTCCCCCTTACATTAAATGCATAGGGTCTGCATAATGTTTTTTTTAACGGGAAAAAAGAAGAAGTTACTGCCTTCCCTCTCACAAACTATCTCTCTTAAAAATTCTGCCTATCTTTACAGAGAAAGTTTCTCTTGTAAAATCACAAACTCCCTTTCCTTTTTCAATAAAGATTCTCACACAGCCTGATCCTTCTTGTTGGAGATATAGCGGAAAAGTCCTGACGGTGGTGTCCAATTTGTTTGTTGACAGAGGTAACTTGCCGAGGAAAAGAAATCAAAGAAAGGTCTTCAAAGGTAATCATCTTTTCCCTTTGTATTCCTTCTATAGTTGAAAAAACACGCTTAATCGTTGGCTTTCTTTCTTTGTATTTTCTATAGATTCTAAATCATAATTAACAACAAGACGATCAATCGCTTCCGCTTGGGATTCGATCCCTTCACATCAATCCTTTGAACATAATATCAAGTTTTCGTTCATTTTCATACCTACAAAATCAATCCAACTCTCGACGAGTTTGCCACATATTTCATATCTCTATGATGTATGCTTTAGGTTATTAAACGTAAGGTTGTCTTTATCTCTAAATATATTTCTTATTTTTCTCAATGAAATCCACAACCACTTATCTTTTTGAGCAGTTAATTCTTACCACTTGATCCGATTAACTGGATGGAACCAAGAGACAAAATTTTTCACACATTAAGCAAGCTGAACTTCTACCCTTATTTTGTTCTTCAAAATGATGATAAACTCACTCCAACCCGCTAACGATTTAGTTACTAATGGTGAAAGAAGTAAAAGTGGAGAAGATGAAGAAGATGAAGTTCGTGATGTATTAAGAAATAAAAGAGTAGCTACAATAGGTAAAATGTCGAAATAAGATAAAGATAAAGATGCGATGATTGATAAAATATGATAGGATAAGCTTTTTGCGACAATATCTCGTTTTCTATTAGCCTGAACTTGATGCAGCTTCTTCTACTGTATAATGGTTCTGATGGTCGGGTGGAGGGAAGAAGATGACTTTCTCGAGTTCTATGATTCCCAGAGGGTTCTGCCCTCCTTCGTTCATTGTTGTTCTTTTTGTCTCAAGGTCATTCTTTTTATATCACTTGATTGACATGACATCACACGTCACATATAGTCAATGCTGGCACGATAGATGACAAAACAATATGCTTCAATGGGGTCATTTCTGGTCATGACAAATGATATTTTCTTTGCACTCAATATGATTATGAAAAATGATCTTTTCTTTGCACTCGATACGATGGTAAGAAATCCTAAGGTCTGCGTTAAGATCAAGCTTCGTCATATCTCTGATTCTATGTGTTGGAGTAAATATAAGCCATGCTTCCAAACTTTGCCATGCTTTGAAGTTGCTACACATTGAACTTAACTTGGCCATGCTTTGCACTTGGCCTCTGACACAGCTATGCACCCAACCGGGATAATCATGATTCTAACATGCACAATCATGCGTTCAACATGACTCATCATGACTTTCATACTTGAACATTTTATGCACTGGACTCGGCCATCAGTCCAACTTGCCACAGGTTCAAAGCAAGCCATGCGTCCAACTTACCATTTGGTAAACCATGCACCGAATTCCTGCAAAATTGAGTATAAGTTAGCCACATTTTAACATATTGGTGCAAACATGGTTTATGTAATATTTGGCTAAATTCATAGAAGAGTATCCATGAATGGGTACTTCTTATGCTCTCAAAGCATGAAATGATCTAATTTTAAGTCAATAACTTTTATTTGATAACTAATTTTAAGTCAATAACTTTTATTTCCACAAGTTATCATACTTTCAAAATAATATATTAAAAAAACCAACACTAAACCCAAGAGTACTTTATGTTACCCAATTAAAAAATAAACTTAGAAATCTTCAACAAAACAATCAAAACTAATGAAAAAGTATGAACTTTCAATTTACAAACCAATATAAAACTAAAAAATATATAACATTGTCAAAATCATGCTAGCCACTTTCTTCGTTTTAAATTAATGTAATATTACATACTGAAGAATATAAGCTCAACATTCAACATTCAAGAACTATTTCACATTTCTTTAACTTTTACGGTTAGTTATTGTAACTACTTGAATCAGAAATTAGTATAAATATTCATCATTTACAAATTTTGTAGATACAACATACATAGCTTCAAGAAGAACTTGAAAAATCTGTAAAAGTAAGAATCTGTGACTTAGCTCTTAATAAAAACTCTCTCTTCCTATGGACGTAGGCTTCAATAAGCTGAACCACGTATATCGTTGTGCTTCTTCTTCCCTTTCTTCTCATCGTTTACACGATTGAATGGTCGTTCTCCATTTTCTTCTTCCATCGTCTACACGATTGCATGGTACTTCCATCGTTTACTCAAAGCAGTCACACAGATCAAACAAGAAGACATTAGGGTTAGAAGAAAGTGTAAAGAATTCAGAAGGCAGAGAACGAGAGAACCAGAGAGCAAAAAGAGAGAGAAAGAAAATTAATTATGCATTAATCACCCATCAGAAAAAGGTTTTTCCTTTCATTTTTCCATCAGACAAAGAGCAGTGATTCAAACCATGTGTAAAGCATCACCTGGAAAATCATGGGCGTTTAATAGCCAAGTTTTCTACCAAACCAAAGTAATTTTGGAGCAAAAGAACTGGGCTCACATTTGGATCAACAAAGAAAGGCCTTACAAGTATTTCATCACCTGGGTTGAATTCATCAAATATACAGAAGCAGGCCCAACAAAGTGGTATCAGAGCAAAAGACTTATAAGATCTCAATTCTTGAAGAATCAAGACACAAGTTTTTCATCCAAAAATGTCAGTAATAAGGTTTGAGGTGGAGAAATTCGATGGTAAAGGAGACTTCAGACCGTGGAAGGCCAAGATCAAGGAGATTTTCGGCCAGCAGAAAGCCTATAGAGCCCTCCTTGACCCATCAACACTCTCTGCCATTGTGACACCTCAAGAAAAGGAAGACTGGGAGCTGGTAGCCTATGGTACGTTGGTTCTAAATCTTAGTGACAGTGTTCTTAGACAAGTTTTAAATCAAGAAACTACATATAGGATATGGACTAAGCTAGAAGAGTTAGATGCTACTAAAGATCTTCCTAGCAAAATGTATCTTAGGGAGAAATTCTTCACATTTAAAATGGATTCATCTAAAATATTAACTGATAACTTAAATGAGTTAAAAAAAATAGTTCCTGAATTTAAAACTCTAGGAGAAAAACTTGGTGATGAAAATGAGGCCTATGTGCTTCTAAACTCCTTGCCTGAACCGTATAAAAAAATAAAAAATGCTCTAAAGTATGGAAGGGATAGTATAAGTACAAACACTATAATCTCAGCCCTAAGAACTAGAGAGCTTGAGTTACAGATTGATAGAAAGGATAAACCTAGTGGTGAAGGCCTATTTGTAAAAGGAAACTTCAAACAAAACCATTCAAAAGACAGAATACCTCACAACTTAGAAGAAAATAAATCAAAACAGAAAATAAAATGCAAGTACTGTAAGAAAAAGGGACATCTAATTAAGGACTGTTTTATCTTAAAGAGAAAGAATCAAGAGAAAGAAAATGATTCTAAAGGCAAACAGCCCGAAGCATCTGTTGTAGAAGGATCCTTCATCTAGTCAGATGCTTTAGCCTCACCTTTAGACAAATCCAATCATGTAAACCCTCTAGGAAAACATGATTGGGTTCTAGATTCTAGATGCATCTATCACATGACCTCAATGAAACCTTGGTTTAACACCTTTACAGAAATAGAAGGAGAAATGGTATATATGGGAAATAACCAAGGCTGTAAAATAGAAGACATTGGCTCTGTTTCCATGAAACTTAAGGATGGAACCATCAAACTTTTTAGGAATGTGAGATATGTTCCATTACTTAAGAGAAATCTAATCTCCTTAGGTATACTAGATGCTATTGGGTGTGAATACAGGGGTAAAGGAGGAACCCTTGAGGTGCTAAAGGATTCTAAAGTGATATTAGTTAGGGAAAAAATAAATGACTTATTTGTGGTCAAAGGAGTTGAAATGATGACAGGGGCATATGTTGCCACCACAAATGAGATCACAGAGGCTGATGTATGGCACAAAAGGTTATCTCAATTAGTGTTAAAGGCCTAGAAGTCCTATCTAATCAAGGGATTCTCCCTAAAGGTCTCTCAGAAAATCTAATCTTTTGTGAACACCGTGTTTTAGGGAAAGCCACAAGACAAAGTTTTACTAAAGTACAACATACCACAAAAGCTATCCTAGACTATATACACTCTGACCTATGGGGTCCAACTTCTACACCTAGCCTAAGTGGCTTAAAGTATTTACTGATGACTTCTCTAGAAAAAGTTGGGTTTACTTCCTTAAAACTAAAGACCAAGTGTTTGATAGGTTTAAGGAATGAAAACTCATGATAGAGAAACAAACGTCTAAAGAAATCAAATACCTAAGAATTGACAATGGACTGGAATTTTGTAGTGAAGAGTTTAACAAATTCTGTAAAGAAACAATAATTACTAGGCATAGGACTGTTAGATTCACTCCTCAACAAAATGGAGTAGCTGAAAGACTAAATAGAACAATCATGGAAAGGGTTAGATGTCTCCTATTAGATGCAATTATGAGTGAAAAATATTGGGCTGAGGCTGCAATCTACACAGTGTACACCTTAAATAGGTGTCCACATTCCTCCCTAAATTTTTTGACTCCTGAAGAGAAATGGACCACACATCCACCTAACCTAGAAAACCTAAGGGTATTTGGATGTGTTGGTTATATTCATCAAAATCAGGGGAAATTAAAATCTTGGGCAGTAAAATGTATGTTTATAGGGTTTTCTGAGGGAATAAAAGGATTTAAGATGTGGAATCCTATTGAGAAAAGGTTTGTTATAAGCAGAGCTGTCACTTTCAAAGAAAAAGAAATGTTTATGCAAAAAGAAAAGACATCTTATGAAGTTCCTAATAGCCCTAATACTGCTAGGATTGAGGTGGAGTCACCTAAGTTTCTTCCACTAACCAAAAATCTCTTATAGAATTAGAAGAAGAAGAAAAGGATGTCTTAAATGAGAATACAAGGAATACTGAAGTTGTACCTAATTTAAGTCAGTATTCCTTGGCTAGGGATAGACAAAGAAGAGTGATAGTTCCTCCAGCTAGGTATACTGAAACTAACTATATGAACCTAGTTTTAAATGCCACAATAGCTCCTAATGACCAAGAACCAGCCACTTTTGAAGAGGCAGTGAACTACCCTAATGCTAGGTCTTGGATTCAAGCTATGTGTGAAGAGATGAAGTCACTCACTGTCAATAATACCTGGACCCTAGCTCCTCTTCCTAAAGGGTGTAAACCTATAGCCTCTAAATGGATATATAAACTAAAGGAGGGTTCTACCAAAGAAGAAAAGCCTAGGTACAAGGCAAGGTTAGTGGCTAAAGGGTTTACTCAGAGGGAAGGAATAGACTATACTGAATTTTTTTCACCAATAGTAAAACAAACCTCTATTAGGCTACTTTTATCTCTAGTTGCTCAGTACAATCTAGAACTAGATCAAGTAGATGTTAAAACTGCCTTCTTACATGGAAACTTAGATGAGGTTATCTATATGGTTCAACCTAAAGGGTTTGAGGAAAAAGGAAAAAAAGACCTATACTATCTCCTAAATAAGTCAATATATGGTCTAAAACAACCCCCCTAGATGCTGGTACAGAAGGTTTAATGACTACATAGAGAGTATTGGATTTCAAAGAAGTTTAGGGATATTTGTTCTTATATTAATTATTCTACCTATAAGGACAAAGTCTATCTATTACTCTATGTTGATGATATATTACTAGTAGGAAAACCTAAGGAGGATTTAACTCATGTCAAAAATATCTTAAAGAGAGAATTTGACATGAAGGACTTGAGTCAATCTAGAAAGATCCTTGGGATTGAAATTCAAAGGGATAGATATTCCTCAACTCTAACCATTAGCCAACTAAGCTACTGTGAAAAGTAATCAACAGATTTAATATGACTAATGCAAAACCAGTCACCATACCAATTGCTACTCATTTTAAACTTTCCTCAGAAAACTCACCAAAAGAAACATACATAGAACATTTGACTTAAATGCAATCAATTCCTTATAATCAAGCAGTAGGGAGTCTAATGTACTTAATGATATCTACTAGACCAGACCTATCATACAACACTAGTCTAATCAGTAGATACATGTCTAACCCTTGAAAAAGGCATTGGGAAGCAACAAAATGGATTTTAAGATATCTAATTTGGTCTAAACAGTCGAAATTAACATATCAAAGTACCAATGAATCAAATTTAGAGCTATATGGATATGTTGATTCAGATTTTGCAGGTGACCAAGACAAAAGAAGATTTCTAGCAGGTTATCTATTCTTATTTGGCCCTAATTTGTTGTCTTGGAAAGCAAATTTACAGTTAATCACAACATTGTCAACCACAGAAGCAGAGTACATGGCTTTATCAGAAGCAATAAAGGAAGCACTGTGGTTAAAAGGATTGATGAAGGACTTTGGTATTAATCAAACAGTAGTAAAAATCTACTGTGATAACCAAAGTGCCATTCACCTTTCCAAAAACCTTCAGTAAAATTCAAGGACCAAACACATAGACATCAATTATCATTTTGTAAGAGACATAATAGAGAAAGGAGAAGTCGAGGTGCTAACAGTTCATACCACCGAAAACGCAGCCGACATATACTTACCAAACCTGTGAGTAAACTCAAGCTTGCAAACTATCTTGGTCAGATCGGGTTTCTGCTTCTTGAAAAGGGGTGAAGACATGTTAAATCCGAAAAGAGAAGAGCTTGCATGTTAAGCTTAAGGTGGAAATTTGAAGAATATAAGCTCAACATTCAACATTCAAGAACTATTTCATATTTCTTTAACTTTTACAGTTAGTTATTGTAACTATTTGTTATAGAAATTAGTATAAATACTCATCATTTACAAATTTTGTAGATACAACATACATAGCTTCAAGAAGAACTTGAAAAATATGTAAAAGAAAGAATATGTGACTTAGCTCTTAATAAAAACTCTCCCTTCCCATGGATGTAGGCTTCAATAAGTCGAACCACGTATATCATTGTGCTTCTTCTTCCCTTTCTTCTCATCGTCTACACGATTGAATGGTCGTTCTCCATTTCCTTCTTCCATCGTCTACACGATTGCATGGTCGTTCTCCATTTTCTTCTTCCATCGTACACGATTGTATGATTCTTCCATTGTTTACTCAAAGCAGTCCCATAGATCAAACAAGAAGACATTAGGGTTAGAAGAAAGTGTAAAGAATTCAGAAGGTAGAGAACGAGAGAACCAGAGAGCAAAAAGAGAGAGAAAGAAAATTAATTCTGCATTAATCACCCATCAGAAAAAGGTTTTTCCTTTCATTTTTTCATCAAACAAAGAGTAGTGGTTCAAACCACGTGTAAAGCATCAGCTGAAAAATCCTGGGCGTTTAATTGCCAAGTTTTCTACCAAACCAAAGTAATTTTGAAGCAAAAGAACTGGGCTCACATTTGGATCAGCAAAGAAAAGCCTCACAAGTATTTCATCATATGGGTTGAATTCATCAAATATACAGAAGCAAGCCCAACACATACAGATGGAATTGTTATGTAAATTCGATACAATTGGTGGCAGATCTTGACCTCGATAGACTCATCGGAAACTATTGTTTCGCATACATGATAATGTGTAAGCGCATGCATCGAGTAGTAATATAGTTAAAACGGCCTTGGCCAAGTATCGTCCTCAAGGAATTGGATTGATATTCTTTTAGCTATTCAAAGATTTTTCCAATTTTATTTAGGTTACCGACTTTGATGGAAATAAATTAAACTAATCTAAGAAAGCAATAAAAGTGATTGAATATGAAGATTATTAACTTGGAGACGTTTTAGGGATTAGATTTCATCAAAGGCATTGTTAAACAGAATTGCTTTAATTCTTGAAGTAATTAAAATAACACCTAGATCTAGAAATCTTTTATCCGGATTGAATCTTTCGGAAAAAAATCTTTTCTCATGCAAACATAATTGATTATTGATTTCTTGAAACCAAATTAAGAATCATGGCATTAAGATTCTTCATTAACAATCTTTACCTTTATCCGACTACTTCCCGTGTGTTCAAACAATAGTCTAGCATACATTATTTAATCTAAAGCCTACTCACCAAAGAAATATAATCATGTAATCGTTCAAACATTGATCAAACATTCAAAAGTGAGAAAACGATAAGGAGGTATCTATTGCAAGATAACAATGTTATGACTTATGCTATAACAATTCACAAGACAGTTATCAAAATGCACAATAGATGAAATAACACCATAGATTGGTAATCCAGTTTGATGTAAGTCACCTACATCTAAGGGGCAGTGTGTGTAGAAAAGATAACTTCACTAATATAAATGATAAAAAATTACAACATAGTACTTATCTGTAATAGATGCATGATTACAGTGACTCTCGTACAACTTTATCACTCAACTAATAGACTAGGCTCCCCCTAGGTGAGAGACTTCTTCTCATGGTATCTTAGGCTCCCATCAAGTTATATTATAGTGACGAAAATCGTAGGCTCTCTCTAAGATCAAGATTACCTCTCTATAAGGCTTGAGCTCCCCTCAAAATGTGAGGTTCCTTTTCACTCGTGTTGTATATTTTCTTTTAAACATAAAGTCTCCTTTGCTCGAATGGCTTAGGCTCTGCCTAAGCTTAAGAGTCTTTTCTCAAAAGATCTTCTTACTCTTGATGTGAGGAACACAAAGTATGTCTTTGAGAAAAACACAATTTTGTTAAATGCACTACAATGTTGTCCAAATACACACTTGTTTGATTTCAATAATAGCACAATAAAATACAACCAACCCTTTTCGAAAGAAAAAGAACCCTTTAAATTCGAGCAGTGGAAACACACCGAGCAACCCTACTTCCATAGAAACTGAGAGCCAAAAAGGAAAAATATTAGCAAAATAAAATAGCAAAGGAAACCACCGATAAGGAAAGAATCTAGTAGGATCAACATTATCAAAGACATTCCTCTTCCCAAAACCAACAATATAGAGACACATCTCATAACATCAAAGATGCTTACACAAATATTGCCAACCACACAAAAACTAACTAACTTCCCCTTTGGATTTTTTTTGAAGTGTGGACAAAAAACAACAGAATAAAGCAACATAGACATACAAACACAATAACAATGTCATTGAAACAGAACATAACATTGCGAGAAACAAACCAATGTAGTAGAAAAAAAGGGAATCAATTTTGAAACCACGACACCACAAAACAACAATATTTAAAAATGTTGTTCTTTTTCTTCTCCCCCTTGTTGTCCATACTAAAAAAAAAGTTGAAGACGATTTGATCAAGGGAGACATCATCAAACATCCACATCATCATCCTATGCATCAGATCTTCACCTCATTAGGTCCAGCCAAAGCACCACAGAGTAAATTCAACACATCATCTACATCAGTTTTGGGAGCAGAAATATTTTGAAGCAAAATGCCAAGATCTTTTGATTCATTCGGCAACACATGCATCACCTTTTTCTTGCATAGAATTAGAAGAAACTTCCTCATTGGACCACTTTCAGTTATAGGAACATCAGTGTGAACCAGGTCAAGGACATGTTTCCCCTGATATAGTCTGTAGCTAAAAGATAGAGCAGGAGGAAGAGGGTGGGACATCAGAGTCCAGAAGAAGATTAGGCTTTTGAGCGAGAAGTATCCTATAAATAAGTCTAAGAAAACACAAGGGAACTTTGATGGCTTGAGATCCAACATGACGTTTGATTTGATTAAAAATAAAGAGACTGTAGTTAAATTAGGCCTCTGTGCCAATCTAATATAGAAGACTTGCTAATGTAGTAGATAATCTAGATTTGTAAGAAGATGGACACCAGTTCTCAATCCCTATCTTATGGAGCAACACATACTTCACACTAAGATCAGAGCAAGGCCGTTGATATTTCTTGGGCCAAGCATGTTTGACACTCATTTTAAGCTCAAAGACTAGATCTGACATAGACGGACCTGCTCAGTAACATTTTGAGAAACTTGGCGATTTAAAAATTTGTTACTAACAGAGGCTAAAAACATAAAGCAATGACCTCTCACATGAACCGTAATGTAATTCGAGCTGTATGCATTATTAAATTGGTAAGAGAGATCTACACAAAATTCACAAACCAAATGAAGGTAGTATAGGCCAAGGTTCAACACAATGTAAACAATATCGGCCTTCACAAGTAAACTCATAATTTCTAGATAGTCTTGAGCTTGTGCAGATAGATCTCTTTCTACAACAATCCACCTGTTAACAACAAATTTCCACATCTTAGCAGTGTCTTTAGAGTGAAAAGATATATTGTCTAAAGGCACAACATAAACATCTTTCTTTTTCACTCTTTTTTTTTTATCTCAATTTTTTGAACATCCTTATTAGGCATATCCTGAGGATTTTTTTCCAACACATTTTCATTTTCTTCTTCATCAACCAATTCTAAATCAGAAACATTTACATTTTGTGCACTTGGCTTTGAAGAACCAACACCCTCATTTACACATTTTCCTTACCCTTTTGCTTCAACTGACTAATAGACACATGGTCATTAGAGGAAACATTAACAGAGACAGAGATGTTCTTACTCGCTTCTTCCTCGTTAGGAGTATTTTCACTCTCTTCACCCTTATCAGACAATTCTCAACATTTGTTAACTACTTGGTCACTCTACTAAAGCTCACTAGTTGCACCTCTCTCATTGTAGATATATTTCTGTCCCCTTGATTTAACCGTAATCGGTAAGTTGACCCTTCACAAGTTGTTCATAATAACGCTGAGTCAATTGTTGTTTTACCCCTGAGATTACATTTTTCTCCTTAAGTCTCACTGATCCTCCAATGAACAATGGATTTGTGATTCAGTCACCAAACCGAATCCCTCTCGGGCCAATGAAAGGGTGAGGCCCCTTGTTCAAGACCTGGAATCAATATTCAATAGAACAACCTCTCTACTATCCCTAAAAGTGGGTAGGAGTGAATTCCGTCTTGCACCTTATGTTCCCAGCTATCTACCCAGTCTTATCCCTAAAATGGGAGGCTGATTGAGTCGACGCTGTTGAGCCAATCCTCACCTATGCAAATCTAAGGATAATCTCGAATAAACAGAAGTTCATAGTTAGCTTAGGTCATCAATTTGAAATAGTCAGTCTTAAACAGAAAACAATGTTATAAAGTAAGAGTGACTTATGTATTGGTTCGGTCTTATACAAACTCTTTGTATATGATGCCTTCACTTGTAAGTCTCCACATGAACGATTCAGGATTACATCGTTTGTACCAAATACAAAGTAGGCCGCATCCGATAGTGTTGCCAAAATAAGGTACCCAACCCTATTCGTATACTATAGGCCGTTTGACTATCTACTCGAACTTGATCCATTTTATGTCTCCACATAAGGTCTAAATATTCATGTAATAGCCATGAATCTTAGTTTATTGTATTTAGTTCAATTTACATATTCAATAACCATTTTATTGAATAAAACTCAATAACCATTTTATTGTAAGTAGAATATGTTTAATGTCTACAAACTATGAGATTTAGGACATACAACCCAATAGATCAGTACCTGGAGATTTTTGAAAATTAAATGGAAGTTGGAAGGGATCAATTTCTACACTAGGACCCACAAGGTCCTCCATGGTCAGTCTAAGAGAGGCCTCTTCCTTTTTATTCTTTTTTTTACTCGTGGTCATGTGTTGCGATATTTTTTGCTTTGTAAAAGAAAAGGAAACAATATTACTTTAACCCAATGTCTTAGCATTAGGTTTTGAAATGTGATCAGTTTCAATAACACTTGTCGGAGCATTTCCATAAGAAGATTCATTAATCTTTTTCCTATTGACTTTTTCTTTGTAGCACAACATTTTTGATTTAGAAGTGTGAGTTCCTCTTCGAGTATTCACCATTTTGTTTGGAATCACCAGAGAGAAACCATGGTCACAGGGGAAGTTGAATAGAATGTGAACATGCAAAAAGTCAAAAACTTCTTTCCTACCAAAAACACGACTGACAATACAAACACAGGGAGTAAATGTTTCTCAACTCACACTGATATGCCCCATGACATGCACAACCAAAATGCCAAGTGTTCTGCCTTGAAAGAATGAGCCTTAATCCCATCTCAACCCACTTCCAAAATGCGATTAGTTGCTACAATTCAATTATACACAGGCCCAAGGCAGTACTGAGAGCCTCAAACTATTTAATGTCTAGAACTTTTGTGAAGATTTCAGCAGTCTTATTTTTAGTTTGAATATGTTCCAAGACAATTTGTTTTCTTTCGACTAATTCTTGGATGAAAGGATGGCTAGTGTCAATATATTTTGTTCTACTTTATTGGACTGGGTTCTTATAAATATTTATGGCACTCAAGTTGTCACAGTACACTATCATAACATTTTGTGAGACATCATATTCATTGAGCATATGTTTAATTCAGAGAAGCTGAGTGCAACTGCTTCCGACAGTAACATATTCAACTTCAACAGTGGAGAGAGACACACAGTTTTACTTCTTGTGAAACCAGGATACCAAATTGTTTTCCAAAAAGAAACATCCACAAGAAGTACTTTTTCTATCATTTGAGCTTCCATCCCAATCTGCATCATAGTAGCCAATTAGGGAAAAATTAGTATCAAAAGAATATAGAAGACCATATTCATATGTACCATTAATGTATTTGATGATTCATTTGGCACCTAACAAATGACTAACTTTAGGTTTAGCTTGATATTTGGCACAAATCCCTACAATAAAAGCAATGTCAAGCCTGCTCACAGTGAGATAAAGTAAACTCCCAATAATGCTTCGATATAGGCTCTCAACAATGCAATACCTATCAGAGTCTTTAGACGTTTTACATGAGCAGGACTAGAGGTTCTCTTTGTATGAGCCTTTTCAAGCCCAAAGTTTTTTACTAGGTCTTTTTCATATTTTCTTTGAGAGCTTTAAGCTACTTGATCTGAAGTCCCAAGAAATATGTCAGTTCGCCCATTAAACTCATTTTAAATTCAGTATGCGTTTGATTTATAAATCAATCTACGAGAGGCTGAGACATTTGTTTGAACATAATACCATCCATATAAACTTGGGCGATCACAAGACTCCCTTTTTCTTTCTTTATAAAGAGTGTTTTTTCAACTCCTCCTTTCACATATCTTTGCTTAAGAAGTAATTAAGATAAGTGATCGTACAAAAAAGGGGGCTTGCTTTAGACCATACAAAGCTTTTTGAAGCTTGTACACATGATTGGGGTGAACAAGATCAACAAAGCCTTTAGGTTGTTCAACGTAAACTTCTTCATTCAAGTACCCATTGAGAAAGAAACTTTTGACATTCATCTGATAAAGTTTGAACTTTAGTAAGAAGACAATACCTAGCAGAAGTCTGATGGCTTCTAGACGAGCTGCAGGGGGCAAGTGTAACACCCCATATATTTTTATTTTTTTTATTTATGTAATTTCAACAATTTCTTTTTATCATTGAGGGCATTTTTTGGAATTTTGGAAGTCAAATGTAGTTGCAGGAATTTAATTTTTGGCGTTGAATTTATTCAATTTGGAAATTAATGTCAGAAATTAACTTCATTTTGGGAAGGAAAGAAATTTAATAGTATAAAGTAGAATAAGAAAAAGAATAAAATATAGTTTATTTTATTTAAGGTGCACGATAGCGAAGATCAATCCATCTCAATCTACAAAAAAAAAAACATTGCCTTGGGAATGCAACCCAAAAATCTCGAAAGACAGCTCGCTTGAAGAAAACTATTTTAGAGCCTGGTATAAGCCAAGCCTCTTCGATTTGGCAATAAGAGTCGGTTATAGAATAGTCTTTTGGTCAGCTTTCCCTAGTATTATTATTATTATTTTATAAAAATCAAAATTTCCCATTTCTTCTTCATGCGTCTGAGCCCCCACCCCTCCCCCAATTTTCCCTGCTCGTCACCGACCTTTGCTGCTCGTCCACCACCGTTGACACCTAGCCGCCCGCCGTTCTCTGCTTGACCAGATCACCAGCCGCATGCCACAAATTTACCTAGTCGCGTGCCGATCTCCCTTCTCCGTCCGCCGCCCCATTCGTCAGATCTGAAACGAACGCCAAGCCCAACCGTGCTGCCACCGTCAAGCTTCCCTCGCACTGTCGCTTCAGCCCAGCCGCGTGGTTGTCGCTTCTCCAGCTATTGTGCGCCACCAGATCGAATGGAGTTCCAGCCGCGTACCATTCCGCGTCAGGTTAGTCGCCGACACCGACTGCCACTGATCCGTCGTCATGTCTGGCTGCCATTCAAGCCTGGCTTCGAGTCCTCACTGTCGTCCCTTTGGGTTTCTGTAGGATTTTGGAGATAGATTGTATTGTGGGTAAGATTTAAAGTATTTGGAACGATTAAGGATTTCTTTTGTTTGGTCGCTATTTGAGTTTGGATTTAATTTAGTATACTGTTTATCTTGTGAAGCTTGGATTGAAGTTTCAAGGTGTCAGGATCTGCTGTCCAATAAGATTGGATTTCGACTATAGGGAATTTTGGAACATGATTGGTAAGTAATGTGAACTTGAAGCTCTTTGGAATGGGTTAATATGCTGGAAATTTGGTTTTAAATTACTAATTGTGGGTTATGAATAGATTTGTATCTCCGTGCTAAGCTTAGAACAAATTATTTTCCCATTGAGGCCGAACTTAAACCTGTGCTGGAGGTAAATCTTTGCCTGTTAGGCAAGAGGATAGCACGTTACAAATTCTGTCGTGGTAGGACATGTATTTCTATTACTATGGAGTTTGAGGTATTTTCATATTTGAAATTAGTCCTAAATGTCAAACTTAATTTTGATTATTGATTCAGGGTGTAATTCAAGAATCTTACTAAATTAAAGGAGGGTGTGAATTTATTTTTGTTAACTTATCATCGAGGTAAGTAATCGTACTACTGGAACTACCCACGGGATGTATGCTAGCATGATAGATGAATGTTATGGCAGAATGACAGCATGATAGACTGATAATATAGTATAACCGATGTATGTTCTTGTATGAGATCTGAAAGATTTATTTGTGCACGTAGATACTTGAAGGCTAGCTTGAGGTGATATTTGATTCCATGAGGTTATATTTGATCTGAGGATGTTGAGATGTATATGTATGTCATAGAACCATGTTGTGATAGTTTTGATGTTAAGACTATGATAGTGTCTTTACTGATTAGTTAGATGCCTACTAGATATTGTGTCTCCTTCGGGATTCACCAGACTGTGTCTCCTTCGGGATTCACCAGATTGTGTCTCCTTCGGGATTCACCAGATATTGTGACTCCTTCGGGATTCACCAGATTATGTCTTCTTCGGGATTCACCAGATATTGTGTGTCTTTGGGGATTCATCAGATATTTTGTCTCCTTCGGGATTCACCAGATATTATGTGTCTTTGGGGATTCATCAGATATTGTGTCTCCTTCGGGATTCACCAGATTATGTCTCCTTCAGGATTCACCAGACATTGTGTCTCCTTCGGGATTCACCAAATATTGTGTTTCCTTTGGGATTCATCAGAGGTAGTGGGCATACTTAATTATAGTATGATAGAAATAAGCTTTTCATGTATGTATGTGTCCCATGAGGACTAGAGTAGTTTATGTTTCACCAGAGGTAGGCATCTAGAGGACATAGATGCCTAGCCTGACCCTGGTAGTGGGGTTACTTACTGAGTATTTTATACTCATCACTTCTCATGTTGTTGTTTCAGGTAAGAGTAAGGACGTGCCGACGAATGACAAGCGGAATCCGTGATCGAGCCACTGGGACCAGTTTTATGCTTCCGCTCATGAGATTTAGATTTCTTTTCATGTTTTTCTTAACTTTCAGTTTTGATGTTTGAAACTTACTATTAAGAATCATTTTTAGACTTATTTATTATCATTTATAATTTATGGGTACCCTATTATTGTTTTTAATATTTGAATTTAATGCAAGTCTTTTGAACTTACCTTATTTATTTAGCATTTATTTCACCATAAAAGAGTGTCGTTTTAAGCTCCATGCATGCATATATTTAGTAACGGCCTAACTAAAGTCCTAGGGGGTCGGGTCGTTACAACAAACATCTCATCAAAGTCTGCATCCTCTATTTAATAGTATCCATGAGCGACTAAACGAGCTTTATTTCCTGTAACCATTCCATTTGCATCAGATTTGTTCTTGAAGATCCATTTGGTGCCAATAGCATTTGATGAAATAGGATGTGGAACCAACGATTAGACCTGTAATCTTTCAAATTGCACCAATTCTTGTTGCATAGCATTGTCCCCACACTAATCTTTTAAAGCTTTAGATGCATTCTTGGGTTCCACAGTGGATGTGAAACAAATGTTGCCAATTATTTGGAGATAGTCCACAGTTTCTTTCTTCCTAGTGAAAATTCCAGACTCAACATCTCCTATAAGATTACTAGAAGGATGATTCTTCAAGATTCTACTAGAAGGCTGCTTTGAATGTTTCTGATCGTCTTCATTGCTCGAGACTATACTGTTTTCAGAAATTTTAGTATTGTCACAGAAATTGTCATCAACATTTGGTGAAACCGTCGATTTTTATTTATGCACATCTATCACAACATATTCAACATCATCTTTATTTCCCTCAGCCGTAACTTTTTCTCCATTTGTATCATCTATAACAACATTGATAGATTCTTTCACACACTTTGTACGCCTGTTAAAGACCCTATAAGCTCTGTTGTTTGCTGAATATCCCAAGAAGGTTACTTCATCACTTTAGGAATCCCATTTTTTCTTTGGATCTCGATCAACTAATATATAACACGGACTGCAAAAAATATGGAAATATTTGATACTAGGTTTTCTCCCCCTCGAAATTTCAAAATTTGTGCAGTCAGTGCCAGGATGGATAATAATTAGATTATGTGTGTAGCAAGCAGTACTTAGAGCTTCAACCCAAAAATGATAAGGAAGGTTATAAGCATGAAGCATAGTGCGGACCATCTTCTATAGAATGCAGTTTTTCTGTTCAACAACTTCATTCTTTTGAGGTGTGATGGGAGCAGAGAACTCATGGTGTATTCATTTATAATGAAAAAATTTAGCAAATTGACTGTTTTTAAACTCCCTGCCATGATAAGTGCGAATGCAGACAATGCTCAACCCTTTCTCTCTTTGTAGTTGAAGACACAGTGTCTTGAGCACCTGGAACGACTCAAATTTTTCTCTTATGAATTTAACCCACGTATATCTGGAAAAATCATCAACATAAACCATGACATTGTTTTCCCACCAAGGCTTTCAACCTACATGGGTCCCATGAGATCAACATGAATCAAATCAAGAATGCGGTTTGTAACAATTACTGGTACCTATTAAATTAATATTCTTTTAATTAAAAAGTCTAATTAAGAATTAAAATTAGTTTTATTTAAATTAATTATTTTTGAATTAATTTTATAAAACTAATTTAGAATAAAATAATAAATAAAATGAAATTATTTTTGAAATCATTTAGTGGATTTTTCCAATATTTGGGAAAAATCCACTAACTACATTTTATTGGATTCTCACCAAATTCCAATTGAAGTTTGCAATAATCACCAAGTAGATGGTGCCATCCATGCAGTCCTATTGGTTTGCATGATTTCTATCTATATATAGAAGCTCCATGCAAAAAGATTAGGGAATGATCTGAGTTTACTGAAGTGAAAAAGCTGAAAACCCTACTCAACCCTCACTAGTTCATCCTCAATTTAGCTTGATTTGAGTATTTCCACCACACATTCCTTCTTGAGCATAGTGGAGAAGATCTTTGTGGTGGTCTTCTTGAAGATTCAAGCTCAATCTTGGTAAAATTCTGTTGAATTTGTGGAAGAGATCTTCAAAGGTAATATGTGTTTCAAATCCTCTTATGAATGTCATATGAACAACATGTTTAAAACTCAAATTAAATGTAGTTTAAGTGCTTATTGATTCTGAAGTCTTCCATTGCATGTTCTATGACTCCTTTCAGATGGGCATTGGAAGAGGAACTGCCCCAAATACTTGGCAGAAAAGAAGAAGGCCAAGCAAGGTAAATGTGATTTACTTGTATTGGAAACCTGCTTAGTGGAGAATGATGATTCTGCTTGGATTATAGATTCTGGGGCTACTAACCACGTTTTTTCTTTATTCATGGAATTATTTCTTGGCGGCAACTAAATGCTGGTGAGATAACGATACGGGTTGGAACTGGACACGTCGTCTCGGCTGTGGCAGTGGGAGTTCTCCAGTTGATTTTACATAATAAATTTCTTATTTTAGAAAATGTATATGTTGTTCTTGATTTAAAAAGGAACCTTGTTTTTGTAAAGTGTTTGATTGAACAATCTTATACTATCAATTTTCTTTTAAATAAAGTATTTATTTATAAGAATAAAGTTGATATTTATTTTGCAAAACTGGAAAACAATCTTTATGAGCTAAAACCGTTAGCAACTAACGCTCTCCATAACACAGAAATGTTTAAGACTGCAATTACTCAACATAAAAGGCTTACAATTTTTCCTAAAGAAAATGTTCAACTTTGGTATCTAAGACTTGGACACATCAATCTCAATAGAATTCAAAGGTTGGTGAAGAATGGACTTCTAAGTGAGTTAGAAGAAAATTCCTTATCTGTGTGTGAGTCTTGCCTTGAAGGCAAAATGACTAAAAGACCTTTTACTGGAAAGGGTCGTAGGGCCAAAGAACCTCTAGAGCTAATACATTCAGAACTCTGTAATCCGATGAATGTCAAATTAAGGGGAGGTTATGAATATTTCATCATCTTTATTAATTATTATTCAATATATGGGTACGTTTATATAATGCAACATAAGTCTGAATCTTTTGAAAAGTTCAAGGAATTTAAGGTTGAAGTTGAAAATGCATTAAACAGAACGATTAAAACATTTCAATCTGATTGAGGCGGAGAGTTCATGGATTTAATATTCCAGAACTATTTGATAGAACATGGAATAGTATACCAACTCTCAGCACCTGGTACACCTCAGCAGAATGGTGTATCAGAAAGGAGAAATTGAACCCTGTTGGACATGGTTCGGTCAATGATGAGTTACGCTTACTTACCTGACTCATTTTGGGGTTATGCAATAGAGACTGCAGTGGACATCCTGAACTGCATTCCATCCAAGAGTGTAGCTAGAACACCATTGGAATTATAGACTAGTCGTAAAGCTAGTTTACGCCATTTTAGAATTTGGGGTCGCCCGACACACGTGCTTGAGGTTAATCCTAAGAAATTGGAACCACGTTCAAAATTGTGCCTATTTGTAGGCTACCCCAAAGGAACAAGAGGTGGTTACTTCTTTCATTCTAAAGAAAACAAAGTGTTTGTAACGACAATGCTGCTTTTTTTGAAGAAGACCACATAGAGGAGCATAAGCCCCGAAGTAAGATTGTGTTTGATGAAATTTCCAAAGAAACTACTAAATCTTCATTGTTGAAGAACCAACCTAGTACCTCAACAAGAGTTGTTGAAGTAGGATCATCTAGTAGGTGAAATCCACCTCAAGTTTTAAAGGAACCTCAACATAGTGGGAGGGTTGAAAACCCATCTATTCGCTATATGGGTTTAACAGAAATCTTGGCTATGGTAGCTGATGGTGAAGTTGAGGATCCATTGTCTTACAAAAAGGTAATGGAGGATATTGACAAAGATGAATGGATCAAAGTGATGGATCTCGAAATGCAGTCTATGTACTTCAATTCTGTATGGGATCTTGTAGATCAACCTGATGGGGTTAAACCTATAGGTTGTAAATGGATCTACAAGAGGAAATAGGGTGCTGACGGGAAGGTACAAACTTTCAAGGCTAGATTAGTGGCAAAGGGTTATACCCAGGTTGAGGGGGTTGACTATGCGGAGACTTTCTCACCTGTTTCCATGCTTAAATAAATTAGAATACTCCTGTTCATTGCCTCATATTATGACTATGAGATTTGGTAGATAGATGTCAAGACTGCCTTTCTAAATGACAATCTTGAGGAGACCACTTAATGACAATCTCAAGAGTAAAAGGTTTGTAAGCTTAATCGATCCATTTATGGATTGAAACAAGCTTTACGATCTTGGAACATAAGGTTTGATATTGCGATCAAATCTTATGGCTTTGATCAAAATGTTGATGATCCTTGTGTATACAAGAAGATCATCAACAGTTCAATAGTTTTTCTAGTATTATATGTAGATGATATCCTACCCATTGGGAAAAGTTTACTGACTGAGGTTAAGAACTGGTTGGTGACCCAATTCCAAATGAAAGATTTGAGAGAGGCTCAGTTTGTTCTGGGTATTCAGGTCTTTAGAAATCGAAAGAACAAAATGCTAGCTTTGTCTCAAGCATCGTATATTGACAAGATGTTTGTCAAATATTCGATGCAGAACTCCAAAAGGCGCTTATTGCCTTTTAGGCATGGAGTTATATTGTCTAAAGAATAGTGTCCTAAGACACCTCAAGAGGTTGAGGTAATGAGACAGATCTCTTATGCATCGGCTGTTGGCAGCCTGATGTATGCAATGTTATGTACTAGACCTGGCATCTGCTATGCAGTGGGGATAATCAGTAGATATCAATATAATTCAGGATTATACCATTGGACCGTTGTTAAAAAATTTCCTCAAGTATCTAAGGAGAACGAGAGACTACATGCTACTGTATGGTTCTAAGGATTTCATCCTTATGGGATACACGGACTTTGATTTTCAGCCTGATAAGGATTCTAGGAAATCACATCAGGATCATGTTCACTCTTAATGGATAGGCAGTAGTCTGGAGAAGCACTAAGCAAGGGTGCATCACTAACTCCACCATGGAGGCTGAGTATGTAGCGGCTTGTAAAGTTGGTAAGGAAGCTGTTTGGTTTAAAAAATTCTTGATTGATCTGGAAGTCGTTCCAGACATGTCAAAGCCCATCACACTTTATTGTGATAATAATGGTGCTGTGGCTAATTCCCGAGAGCCTAGGAGTCATAAACGCAGGAAGCATATAGAGTGGAAGTATCATCTCATCCGAGAGATTGTGCATCGAGGGGACATGATTGTCACACAGAAACTTTCGAGCACAACATTGTTGATCCGTTTACAAAGGTCCTCATGGAGAAGGTGTTTAAGGGTCACCTGCAGAGTATGGGTCTATGGGACAGGCCACCTCTAGACTAGGGCAAGTGAGAGATTTGTACTAGGCACGTGTTATGCCCTAGTTTATTATTTGTGTACTTTGTATCTTGACTATATTGTACTCCCCCTAGCTTTAAGTCAAGTGGGAGATTGTTGGGGTTGATGCCCAAAATCTCGTAGGGTCTTATAGTTTGTAAATTTTTTTGAACAAACTCATTGTTTATTTAACAAAATATATGATATTTTATTCCATATTTTTAGTTGCATTAACCACAAACTAATAAACTAACATCCAAAGTAATTTTGTAGCTTAAACATGTATGTACAGACATATGGGTGGATCATGTTTAAGTGATAACCTAAATGGTTTGTAGTACATGGATAAGGCTGGACACCTTATCCTGGTGACACTATGAGTATGACCTACTTTGTAGGTGTTACAATTGTTGTAAAGTGCTACAAATAATCTGATCCTGATAATTCATGTATAGACATATGAGCATAGATATTCTATATAAAGGGGTTTGTATAAGACCGGACCACAAAATATTTAGTCTCATTATATAACGCCGTTCATAATAGAGATTTACATTTCACCAAGATAACCATAGGTAATATGACATGAATCCTGAGTGAGTTGTGAACTCCTACCTATGAGGGTGGTTCTTTAATCTGTATGGGTGAGAATGGCTAGATCGCCGACTCAATAAGCCTACCATTTTGGGGTATCGTCTGATTAAGGAGCTGAGAACACAACTACACAAGAAGAAATTCACTTATTTCCCTGGGTCGGGGCAAGTAGATAAATTACTCTCTTAAAGGTTGATTACGGGGCTTGAACAATGTGGCATCATACCCTCTCCTGATCCGAGAGGGGTTTAGTCATAGTTGAACTATGATATTGTTTATTAGAGGGATTAGTGATACTTAAGGAGCTATATGTAACTACAGGGGTAAAACGATATTTTTGGCCCAACTATACTTATAAGAAATTTGTGAAGGGTCATCGTACTGTTGATTGGCTATATCCATTGGATACAAAAAAATATCTGTAATACGAAGAGTGCAACTGTCGGTCTTTAGTGAAGTGCTCGACAGTTAATGGATGATGAATAATTTAATTAAAGAGTCTGATTAATTATTCATGTACTGTTGGAGCTTCAAGCTGTTGGTCCATGAGGTCCCCTTGGTATCTCAATAGGATTTATGAGAATAAGTTTTTGAATTAATTTGAATTTTTCAAATTAAATGAGGGATTTAATTATATATAATATGATTAAGTTATTTTAATTATATGTGATATAATTATTATAATGTATTTGATACATTTGTGAGAGGAAATAAATATTTGAATATGATTCAAATATTAATTATATGAATTGGATTCATATTCGTTAAATTTAATATAAATGTGATTTATATTAAATGTCATGTGTGAGAGAAAAGAAACTATAGTTTGATTGTATATGATACAATATTAAAACTAAAGAGTATATGTTACATTTGATATAACATATAATTTAATATATGTATTATATGATAAGTTAGTTATCATATATATATATATATATATATATATATATTAAATATTTTTTGTAGATTTAAATGAGGGAGGGAGTTACAACTCCTTTCCCCTCTTTTCTCTTCACGTGGGTGGTTGATGTTTTATGGGCATTTGATAGGAGAGAGTCCCTTCATCATCCTACAAGAAAGGAAGTCAGAAAGAGATACGTTATTAAACAAAGAAAATAGTGCTCTCTATAAGTTTCTATGAAATTCCTTTTCCTCCTTTCGTCTTTCAATTTATTCCCTCCTTCCAAAATAGTCAGAGCCAACTACTCCTGGGTTCCCACTTCTAGTTCGAGGGATTCTTGAAGATCTGTCTTCAAAGTTAAGGGTTTCTAAAACCTATTTTTTTTTTAAAGCATGCTGTAATTTATGTAAATGCATAATTTTTTTTCTTTTCTATCAAAATTTTATTCTGTTTTGCAGGTTTTGCTCTTTGGTTGACCGCCGTGCCTTGACCATTTACTGTTCGTCGTTCTGAGGGTCCTGCCATTTCCAACAATTTTAAGACATATCCACCACATCATCAATGACCCTCAATAGCAACAATGACGTTATGATTTCTGACCTCAACCGTCCATTCTGGTTCGAAGGAGCGAACTTCAAGTGGTGGAAGCAAAAGATGCTGTTCTTTCTCACCGTCAAGAAATTTGCCGAAACTTGTACCAGAGCTAAGTCGATCGTCCCTTTAGAAGAACTGACTGAAGAACAGATAAAAGAAGTTATTGACTGGGAGGAGAAAGACTTTTTTTGCAAGAATTTTATTTTAAATGGTTTGACTGATGATCTGTATGACTACTACAATACAATGAAGACAATGAAGAAGGTCTGAGATGCCCTGCAAAAGAAGTATGACATCGAGGAGGCCAGGTCGAAGAAATATGTTGTTAGCCATTATCTCAAGTTCCAGATGACGGATGAAAAATCCGTGGAGGCCCAATCCCATGAACTCTAGAAGATAGCCCATGAGATAATTACTGAAGGTATGCCTCAAGATGAACAATTCCAAATTGTTGTTATTATTGATAAACTGCCCCCTTTGTATAAGGACTTTAAGAACATTTTGAGGCATAAGACCAAGGTGTTCTCCTTGGAGAGTCTTATAACTCGACTTAGGATCGAGAAGAAAGCTCAGAAGCAGGACTAGAGGGAGGAGGTGTACGCAGTACTTGGGGAACCCGCTTTTGCCGTGGTAAAACCTGACAAAAAATCTAAGGGGACAAAAAGGAAAGGTCAAAATCATGGCTCTAGCAACCAGAACCTACAGAAAAAACAGAAGCCCCCTTTAGAAGAAACAGTACAGTTCCTCCACTTTAAATGTAATAAACCTGGGCACATGGCTAGGAACTGTAGGAACAGGCGTTGTCCTGCTGGTTAGGCGGAAGAACCATTAGTTGCCATGATCACATAAGTAAATGTGATCGATAGTTGTGAAAGGTGGTAGATAGACACTGGCGCTACGCGCCATGTCTGTCACGACCTTAGTCTATTTAGAACTTATACTGAAACTAAGGATAAGAATATTCTGTTAGGAGATCACCACTCCACGAAAGTTGCTGGAACCGGTAAGGTGGAACTAAAGTTTACCTCTACGAAGACCCTCAAGTTGAAGGACGTTCTACACACTCTGGAGATAAGAAAGAATTTGGTTTCGAGCTATCTCCTCAACAAAGCCGAGTTTACTCAAACTATAGGGGCAGACCTATATACCCTTACCAAAAATAATGTATTTGTAGGGAAAGGATATGCAACTGAGGGAATGTTCAAATTAAATTTAGATGTTAATAAAATGAAATCTTCTGTGTATATGCTGTGTTCTATGAATATTTGGCATGCTAGACTCTGTCATGTGAATAAGAATTTAATTAGTAACATGATTAGGCTGGAAATGATACCTAATTTATCCACAAATGATTTTGATAAATGCGAGTATTGTAGTCAGGCTAAAATTACTAGAACTCTGCATAAATCTGTACTTAGGAACTCTGAGTCTCTAGGTTTGATTCATTCTGATGTTTGTGAATTTGATGGCATCTTGACTAGGAATAGTAAAAGATATTTTATTACCTTTATTGACGACTGCTCTGATTTTACTTTTGTATACTTGCTGAAAAACAAAAGTGATGCTTTTAATGCCTTCAAACTTTTTGTTTCTGAAATAGAGAAACAGTTTAATAGAAAGGTTAAAAGACTCTGTAGTAATAAGGGAACCGAGTACGACTCGAATAGTTTTAATGAGTTCTTTAACTCACATGGAATAATACACAAAAAGACCACACCTTATTCTCCTAAAATGAACGAAAAATCCAAAAGGAAAAATAAAACTTTAGCTAAGCTAGTAGTTGCTATTTTACTTAGTTCAGGAGTCGCGTCTTATTGGTGGGGTGAAATCATCCTTATCGTGTGTTATGTCCTAAATAGAATCCCAAAATCTAAAAACAAAACTTCATCTTACAAAATTCTCAAGAATAAGAAACCAAACTTGTCCTATTTTAGAACATGGGATTGTCTAGCCTTTGTAAGGATTCCAAACCCAAAAAGGAGAAAGTTGGCTAATAGAGCATACAAGTGTGTCTTTATAGGTTATGCCTTAAATAGTAAAGCCTACAGGTTCTATGATCTAGTGAACCAAGTGATCATTAAGTCAAATGATGCCGACTTCTTTGAAGATAGATTTCCTTTTAAATCAAAGAATAATGGGGGCTCTAGATCAAGTGGTATAACCTTAGTTAGAAATCCTAACCCTAGAGAGGAAACTGATCCAGAACCTAGAAGAAGCAAAAGAGTTAGAACTGCCAAAGATTTTGGAAATGACTTCCTGACCTACAATGTAGAAGAAGACCCTAAAGATCTGAAAGATGTCCTGTCCTCAGTAGATGCCAACCTATGGCAAGAAGCCATAAATGATGAAATGAACTGTAACCCTAGAGAAGAAACCGATCCAGAACCTAGAAGAAGTAAAAGAGCTAGAACCGCCAAAGATTTTGGAAATGACTTCTTGACCTACAATGTAGAAGAAGACCTAAAGATCTGAAAGAGGTCCTGTCCTCAGTAGATGCCAACCTATGGCAAGAAGTCATAAATGATGAGATGGACTCACTTGAGTCAAATAGGACTTGACACTTAGTAGATCTACCACCAGGCTGTAAGGCAATAGGGTGCAAATGAATCTTAAGGAGGAAACTTAGACCAGATGAGACTATCAACAAATTTAAAGCCAGGTTAGTAGCAAAGGGCTTTAGACAAAGAGAAAACGTAGATTTCTTCGACACCTTCTCCCATGACACTAGAATTACCTCTATTCGTGTCCTGTTCTCTCTTGCTGCCCTTTATAACCTCGTAGTACATCAGATAGGTGTAAAGACTGCTTTCCTAAATGGTGAACTTGAAGAAGAGATTTACATGGAACAACCTGAGGGTTTTATTGTCCATGGTCAAGAAAATAAGGTGTGTAAGTTAGAAAAATCTCTCTATGGACTAAAATAAGCTCCTAAGCAATGGCCTGAAAAATTTGACAACCTTATCCTATCTAAAGGTTTCAAGGTCAATGAAAGTGACAAATGCATCTACTATAAGTTTGATAATAACCTCTGCACTATTTTGTGTCTATATGTAGATGATTTATTGATCTTTGGGTCGAACTTGCACGTCATAAATGATATAAAATCAATATTGAGTGCGAACTTCGACATGAAAGACTTAGGAGAAGCTATTGCAATCTTAGGCATAATAGTAAATAGGTATGAAAAGGGATTTTTTTGGGATCAATCTCACTATATAGAAAAGTTTCTAAAGAAATATAATTACTTTGAGTGTAAACCAGCCTGTACTTCTTATGACCCTAGTGTAAAGTTGTTCAAGAACACTGGTGACAGTGTTAATCAATCTGAGTATGCGAGCATAGGCAGTCTTAGATACGTTGCTGACTGCACTAGGCCTGACATAGCTTATGCTGTAGGATTACTTTGCAGATTTACAAGCAGACCTAGTAAAAAGCATTGGAATGCTATAGACAGAGTAATGAGATACTTGAAGAAAACACAAAACCTAGGATTAAATTATCAAAAGTTTCCCGCTGTCTTGGAAGGGTTCAGCGATGTTGATTGGAACTCTCTTTCGGATGATTCAAAGGCTACAAGTGGCTATATCTTTAATATAGCTGGCGAAGCTGTCTCTTGGAAGTCCAAGAAACATACTATTTTAACCCAATCTACGATGGTGTCAGAAATGATAGCACTAGCGACGACTAGTGAAGAAGCAGGTTGGCTTAGAAGTCTGCTATCAGAGATTTCTTTATGGGAAAAGTCGGTACCAGCCATATCGATCCATTGCGATAATACTGCAGTAATCTCAAAAGTTCAGAACCGTTACTACAACGGAAAGAGACGTCAAATACATCGTAAGCACAGTACCATTAGAGAGTTTCTCACTACTGGTGCAGTTAGAGTGGATCACATACGAACTGATGAAAATTTGGCAGATCTTTTGACGAAAGGATTGGCCAAAGAAAAGATTTTCAGAACCTCAGAAAGGATGAGACTCATGCCTA
The DNA here is from genome assembly GCF_009727055.1 of Benincasa hispida. Lineage (NCBI taxonomy): Eukaryota > Viridiplantae > Streptophyta > Magnoliopsida > Cucurbitales > Cucurbitaceae > Benincasa > Benincasa hispida. The sequence goes on from NC_052357.1 coordinate 40,358,844, forward strand.
TAGAAAGATGAATCACAATGAAGAAAGCCCAACTTGTAGACTGGAGATCCTAAGAAATAAGTTCAATGTGTAATAACTGATCACGAGTGATATATAGTGAATCATGCTAAACCAAATACAGAGTTCCATTCCTATGACTTTAAGTCTGAGCATGATATCCTGAAGCGTAAGAAAGGTTGAAATCAATTCTTAATGAGATCTATACTTGATGACAAGTGGGGTACCTAGCTACAGGAGTACTCCTGATAGACTCACCTGTCTGAATGTGGAAGTGAGGGTCGCTTCCTATGAAGGTTTTAGGAAAACTCTCTAGAGAATTCACTAAACCGGGATACATGTGCGAGGCCTTAAAGCACGGGCTTTCGTACTACACCCTAATAACACTTTGTGTGAGATGCTGTTAAAGAAAGAGTTCAAAACCAAGGGTTACTCTAGTATATTCTGAATCATCTACACTACGTGAAGGTTCAAGTCGTAAGACACCTTTGCTTATGCACAATGTTGTATAGACTGAAACTGCTCGATGAAAATCTTTTCTCTCTTTCTCTTTTTGATTAAATTTTCAAGTGGGTGATTGTTGGGTGAAAATTTAACTTTCAAAACAAGATGGAACCAATATTTTTGTTGGAGGATCCCACATTGAAAAATTTAGTATTGGAAGTCTCCCTTATGTACTCCAATCTTGAGTTTTCGGTTTGGGCCCCAAGGAGTATTCATGTTTTGGAGGGAGTAAGGAAATAAACCAATGTGAGTTCGGTGGACGTCCCACACGTGTGCCACCGCCGTCCATCCATTCGTCCAGTTGAGCCTGGTGAGGCGAGGCACGACGCACGTGTGTGTGATTATTAATTTTTTATTATTTTATTTTTTTCTTTTAACCGAGAAAAAAAGGGAAAAGGTCCTCCCATTCGCGCTTCGTCCGATTCGTTCGCTCTATTCACGCATTGTCCACGCACGTTCTGAGGCTCACTGCCTTTTGCGCTCCCTACCGTTCGATGCTGAAGGCCTATAAAAGGCGTGGCCTTCAGTAGTTCAGAAACACAATTCATTCTTCACTTCTCATTTCATTTTTTCTCTCCTCTTCCATTTTAGTTTTTCGAGCAGTGGGTTTAGAAAGGGTGTGTGTTCCGATCGGTAACGATGCATTTTCGATCGGGTTTCTTTTGGCTGTTTTAGCCTGGGAATAACGGGGCAATTTTTAGACCTGCTTGCACACTTGGGCAGAGCCGTGAAACGTCTTAAAGAGAGCAAGCTCCGCGACTCAACCTATAACGAGTTTCTGTTTTGCAGGTTTTGCTCTTTGTTTGACCGTCGTGCCTTGACCATTTACTGTTCGTCGTTCTGAGGGTCCTGCCGTTTTCAACAAAAGTTGAAATCCAAGATCGATTAAGGTGGGTATACGAGAATATTTTATAGTTTTCAAATTAATTAGTTTTCTACCCATTATTGCTTAATTGTTCACTAATTTCTAGCACCTTAATTAATTGTTTTGGTTGAAATTTTAAGCTCTTTCCTTATCGTAAATTTAGAAGTGATTCTTTGCACGAGTCACAAATGTCACACAAGACATCCTAGTAAATCCAAAGACAACAACTAAGAAACAAGTAGTAAATCAAGAATGAACGCACAAGGATTAGTAACCTAGTTCGATGATATGCCATCCGTCTGGGAGACAGTGTACCCAAGAAAGATAATTCACTAATATTTAAACGTCAAGCATTTACAACGTTGTACTTATGTAAATAATGACGATTGCAGTGACACACATAGAGAAACTTATTTGATCACTTAGGCTCTCCATAAATGCGAGACTCCTAAGTTTGTGAATATTAATGATGCAACACTCATGCTCTCCCTAGATATCTTTCCTCCTTATAGTGAACTCCCTTCACGTGAGAACTTAGGCTTCCTCTAAGTCTTGAGAACTCCTTTTAGATGAATGATACTTTATAATCCTTCAAGGTTGAGAATCCCTTCTCTATCAACTTTGTCTTAGGCTCCCCCTAAGACCAAATAATGCTTCGCAATTGTAACATTCACAACAAGACCCACATGAATAATACATCGTCATTAGTTGAGACTAATTCTTCATTCTTAGAATATAAAACTCACAGAAAGTAATATGTCAAAACTCAATACTGTTGAGGTTTATGCTCTAAATCTCGTGGTTTGTAATGTATAAATAAATTATTTATTTAATAAAATAAAGAGTTATTTTAGACATTTAGACTTATGTAACTCAATCCAATAAACTAAGATCTAAGATTATTTCAGGTAACTTGAACAATATGTGGTTGATATACAGGTGGATCATGGTCAAGTGATAATCAAAATGGTCTATAGTATATGGATAAGGCTGGGTACATTATCCTGGTAACACTATGGATATAACCCATTTTGTAATCATTACAAAGGATTTGATCCAAATTGTTCATGTGGAGACATGCGAGTAATGGTATCCTATACAAAGAGTTTGTGTAAAACAGAACCGAGAAATAGAGATTAACATTTTACAGGATGACCATATGTAACTCGATCTCAATCTTGAGTGAGTTATAGGCTCCTGCCTGTGAGGACTTGTCCTTTGATTTGTATGAGTGAGAGTGGCCTTTGTTGTCGATTCAATAAGCCTACCATTTTGGGGACAAGACCAAGTAGGGAGCTAGGAAAATCTACACAAGATGGAATTCACTTCTTTCTAAATTTAGGGTAAAGTAGAGGAGTTATTCCCTTAAGTGCTGACTCCAGGTCTTGAACAATGGGGCCCCTCCCCTTCATTGGACCAAAAGGGATTTTTTTTATGGTAAGACCATAAACAAGTTGTTCATTAAAGGATCAGTGGTACTTAAGGAGCAAGAGATAATTACAGGGTAAAACGATAAATTGACCCAACTGTAATTACGAACGACTCGTGAAGGATCGACTTACTTGTAATGGTGATATCCATGTACACAAAATATTCTACAGTGCGAAGAGTGCAACTATGGGTATTTAGTGGAGTGACTCATAGTTAATGAATGTTGATTATTTAATTAAAGAGTTTAATTTATTAATCTTGGATCATTGGAACTTCTAATCTGTAGGTCCATTAGATTCATCTGCTAACTCACTAATAGGTAAAAACAAGGATCAAAGAGTTTTGGAAGAATTTGAATTTTTCAAATTAAATAAGGGAATGTGCACTAATGGTATAAGATACCATTAATATAATGTATATAAATACATTTAATATAAGGTTAATTTTTTAATAGGATTCAAAATTAAACTATATAATATGAAAGTGTAATGCATTTGAAAAAGATTCAAATATTAATTATGAATGAGATTCATATAAAAATTATAGGTTAAAATTAATATGAATGAAATTCATATAAAAATTATAGGTTAAAATTAATATGAAGAAGATTCATATTAAAACTATAAGTTATGAGAGAGATTTATAATTAATTAAATATGAGATAATTAATTAATTAATTAGATTTAATTTTGTTAAATTAAATAAATAAAAATAAGTGAATGGTGAGAGGGAGTTACAACTCTCTCTCACCTTAAATGCAGAGAGTCTGCATAATGGAGGGATGTAACTTAACATGAAGTTTCTTCTTCCCTCTCAAATACTCACTCTCTCTGAAAAAAGGTCTCACAAGTTTTACAGTGAAAACTCTCTGCCAAATTCCAATTCCACTTCTCTTTCTAAAAAGGTTTCCACATAGCCTGATCTTTGCTGGAGATATAGCGGGGAAGCCCTTGTAGTAATGTCTTGTTCAAGATTCAGAGGGAGGTTTGATTCGTGATTCACATGGAAAATTTGCTAAGAAAAATATCTAAAGAGAGTCTTTAAAGGTAATCATCTTTTCCCTCTATATTCCTTCTACAATAAAAAAGCATGCTTAATTTATGTTTATCCTTCCTATATTTTTTGTAAATACTAAATCATAAATAATGGCAAGGCGATCAGTCGCTTCCATTGAAGATTCAATCCCTTCCAATACACGATCTTACCCAATAATTGTTGGGTTGTATGTTCTAAAACTCGTAGTTTGAAAAGTTAAACATATTCTATTATCAATAAAATTGTTATTGAATCTATAAATTGCACTTATAAAGTCTAAATTCAATAAACTAAGATCCATGGCTATTATATGAATACTTGAACTTTACGTGGAGACATAAAAGTAGATCATGTTCGAGTAAATAGTCAAAATGATCTATAGTATACGAATAAGGTTGGGTGCCTTATTCTGGTAACACTATCGAATGCGGCCCACTCTGTAGTTGTTATAATTTATTGTAAGGTGCTACAAACGAAGTGATCCTGATTCGTTCATATATTGACATGAGAAACGGGGGCATCCTATGCAATGGGTTTGCGTAAGATCAGACCAAGAAATAAGTCACTCTTATTTTATAACGTTGTTTACTGTTTAAGACTAACTATTTTACTTATATGACCTAGGTAACTCAATCTTAATCTTGAGCTAACTATGAACTCTTGTTTATTTGGGATTATCCTTAGATTTGCATAGGTGAGGGTTAACTCAACAGTGCCGGCTCAATAAGCCTCCCATTTCAGGAGTAAGACCGGGTAGATAGCTGAGGATATAGGGTGCAAGAAGAAATTCACGCCTACCCGATTTAGGGATAGGAGAAACGTTGTTCTTTTAAGTACTGAATCCAGGTCTTGAAAAAGAGACCCCGCCCTCTCATTTTCCCGAGAGGGATTCGGTTTAGTGATTAGATCACAAACCAATTGTTCATTAAAGGATCAGTTGAACTTAAGGAGCAAGATTTAATATCGGGGGTAAAACAACATATTGACCCAGCTGATATTATGAATAACCTGTGAATGGTCGACTTACTGATTATGGTTAAATCAAGTAGACATAAATATATTTACAGTGAGGAGAGTGCAACTATCGAGCTATATTGGTGTGACTTGATAGTTAACGAATACTGATTAATTTGGTCTAAAGAGTTTTAGCCAATTAATCTTAAATCGTTGTAACTCATGATTTGTAGGTCCATAAGGTCCCCCTACTAGCTTGTAAAACATGAACACCTTGAATTAATAAATTGAGTGAATGTGAAATGATATCAATTTGAATTGTTCAAATTGAATTTCAGTTTAAAAATGTTCAAATTGAAATTAGGGTTTGAATTCGAATAGTTCCAAATTTAAATTAGGATTTATATTTTGATATAATTAATTAACTTTTAATTTATTGAAATAAACGAAATTTGAGAGTTTATAATATTTAAATATTGATTTAAATATTAATTATGTGAATATAATTTATGTTTTAAATTCGGTGTGTGATTAATTTAATATTTGATATTAAATTATTATTTAATTAGTTAAATTTATTTAATTAATTAAAATCCAAAATTGATTTTCATTTTGATTTCAAATTCAGAATTTGAAATGATTATTTAATTTTAGTTAATTGAGAATTAATTAAAATTAATTAAAGAATAAAATGAAAATTATATGAAAGTGGGAATTTCCCACTTCTTGATTGAAAGATAGGTGATCCTCCATGAATCACACACATTTTCCACTTGCTTCAGTAAATTGAAGTGTCAAGGTTGCTGAACTTGAGTACCTTCATGTTGGTAATGAATAAAAACTCTTAGATTTTGAAGGAGATGGCAGTTGAAAATATAAGTTTTGGACTGCTGTCCATCTTCTACAGATAACTCACCCAATTCCCTTCCAAAATTCACTCCAATCTGAGTTCTACAACTCAAATTCAAGTCTGAGAATAGTAGAAAATATCTCTTGGTGGTTCATTATTTGAATTGGAGCTGGAATTATGTGAAGAGCAGCTGGAATTGGGAGAATTCATCAAAGGTATGTTGTTTAAGAAACCCACTTCTTAAATTTCTATTTAAGCATGCTTTTAGGACTCAAATTAAATGTAATTAAAGTGTTTATTTATTCTGTTTGCTTCCGTTGCATGCTACTAGATCCTAACAATAATACATGTGACAACCCTAGCAATAAAACTCCTTGGGCTTTAATAGCACGGTAGAAAGATGGAAAATATCCCCACACAAAATGGACAAATTACCAAAAAGGAAAAAACCTAGAGAAAATAATCTGCATAATAATTTAAATAAAGAAAGAAATACTTTGCAGAGTCAACATCTTGAAGCACAATCTCTGAGACAAGTTCCCACCGATATGTAATCTAAGACAACCTAAGCAATAGCCTAAGGAATGATTGTGAGGAATCTTAAACAAATATATATAGTCAATAACACATATCTAAAATTAGAAAGTGATTCTATTAGATTGATAAATAATTTATTTTACCAAATAATATAGGTAGTTAAAATTTTCTCATAATCACTACTTAACATTATTAACTCAATCCCAAACGGAGCCTAAAAGGGAGAGAGAAATTATGAGGTAGAGGTGTTTTTTTTTTTTCTAACTAATTCAATCCTCCCAAATTATTATTATTAATTATTTTGTTCTTCACAAAGGGTTTGAGGGGAGGTTTCATCCTCTCTCTCTTTTTCTCAACAACATCGCTTGACCTAAGCCATCTCTCTCTCTTTTTCCACGACAAAACATCTTATTTCTTTTTTTGTCACTGTAAATTATTTTTTTCATCGCTTGACCTATATTTTGTCACTATAAATGACAAAGTATCTTGTTTCATTATACTTTAAGCATTACTGAAGAGACCAATCTGCACTTTAGTTCTTGAAAACGTATTTTTCAAGCTCCATGATAGCACCTTAAAATTTTTATCTAATAGCACATGAATTTTTTATCTCACTCAGTTTAATTTGAGTTCGTTCTAATTTTTAGCATATTAATTCGATGATTTTATAGGTTTTAAGCATTTAGAAGGTAGAATCAAGTTTCATGTTAAAATCAAGCTAAAACGAAACATTTGGAACCACAACGCTAGTAAATAAAAACTAGCATCGTGACACTACCTTAGAGCACAACGACGCTCTTAAGAAGATTCATTAGTTAGCGTTGTTCGACATTGCAGGGCGTTAGGGTTTTTTTTTGGTAGCATTACAACCCTCTTTTAGAGCGACGCGATGCTATCAACCTACTACAAATACATATTTTCATCTTTTTGGTCAATTCATCTTTAATTTCTTTCATCCTTCTTGATTATTTTATTTTCCACTATATTTTCTTCTATATTTGATACTTTGGGTTGTAATTAACCATCTTGGAGCTTCCATTAAATGGCTAAGAGGCTAAGGCAAGTTCTTTAGTTTAGGATTAGGATAAACCCAATTGTTTTGATTGTGAAAATTTTGTTTATATTTTGAAGCCATTTTTGTTGTGAACTTCATGAGTTCTTGATTTTCTCATTAACGCCTTTATTTGAATGCATATTGTTTGCTAAGATTTTGTTTGTGATACATAATTGTCTCACTGAAATCAAATAGTAACAAAGTTAAGAATATGTATATGTTAGATTAGATAGTTATTTCAAATGATTTATAGCATGCTCTAATTTGAATTTAGAATTAAATCATGCGATTATTTTAGGTTATTGAAGCTAATTACTCGTCGCAAAAATTACCCGTCGAGTCTAATGAAATCATTGAAGTTTTGATGGACCTATCAAACCCAATTGATTTAATTTGCTTAGTTTGATTGAGGGGTAATCTTGGTTAATAACTTGAGGACACTTGTTTTGGTCAACCAAACAAAGTTGCAGAGTGTTTGCATGATTGAATGACCATCATCTCTAGTGTCTTATGATCAATCAAGCAATTGGATGAATCTGAGTTCCCAAGCTAGACCCATTTTACATTTGTTGTTTACTTTTCATTCATGTACTTTTATTTTTATGCATTTTTCTTTCCACACACTTTCCATTACCGCTTTTATTAAAAACTTAGCTTGTTGAAACTATCCTTAAGCTTCCCTATGGTTCAACCTGATCTTGCTGCTAATACTAACAAGTTTAGTGGTTGTACATCAGTATTCTACAAATTTTATTTCATTGTAGATCTTTGATAAGTCTAATTTCAAATTGGCGACGTTGTTGAGGGAGCTAATTAATTTCACCTAGTTACTTTTCTAGTTAAAGCTTTCTTTTGTTTTTTATTTGTTTTTTTTTGTGCCTGTATTTTACATATAACATGATATATTATCATTATGTCAATCACTTGTTGTGTGGCTTCACTATTTCATTGGATTCTTGCAAGACCTAGTAAGAAAACAAATATTTATTTTAGAATTCAACCCTACACATCAATATTGACAATAACAATATTAAGAAGATTTACATTCTGAATGTCAACAATTTTCCAACTCATCAATCCTTCTCAAAACATCGATGTCATAACCTACTTCCACAAATATGAACATGCATAATCAAATAAACTAAATGGTTTGCTAGAGTACATCCCAATACATCCATGTCGACCATATGAACAATATTAAATCTTGTTTAGATCATATACTCTACCAGTTACTATTTCAATAATATTTAGGAAGATTCAAATTTTAAGATGGAGAAGTCATTGTCGAAGCATATAACAAATAGAATAAATCTATTTCAACTCGGAATATATTTTAGAGGCAAAGATCAACACTAACGAGATTCCACTAATTAAGTTGCATGCAACTAAACTTGCAACATTCCAAAGTTTGATTACTTACCTACATCAAGCAAAGCTAACTTACCTATCATGGAGAAGAAATTTGGATTGTGACATCTCACCCTCACTATAGATAATATGATATTTTTTAGTCTAGAAACGGTAGTAAACACATAATACTAAACGACAACTATTCTATATGCTCCTATTATAGCATCTCTAAACAAGGAACATAAAAAGAAAACTAAAAAATCATGACAAACAAATGATTTAGCCACATAGCAACATATAAGTAAATTAGAGAAAAAAAAATTAAAACCAACAACCCCTTGAATCTGGAGAAAATTGCAAATCAATACATTAATTCTACTAGAAGAATTACCTTATTCATCACATTCCACTATACAAGTTGTATCAAACAAACTTTTTCTCTACTTAGTGTCATAATATTTTAAATGCAAAAGAATGAAATTATATACCTATAACATTGATTATGAAAATTTATAGTTTTCTGAGGGGTGAGGGGGAGGTTAAAAAAAGGATAAAAAGACACGTACCTATTGGACACCAATAAGTTTTTGTTAAAGGAAAAGGAAAAGGAAAAGGAAGCCTATAGACTGTTTCAAACAAACCTAAAAAAAGGGTATGAAACGAGTGATTTTGATGGGCGTTGGAGTTGGAGTTGGCAGTTGCAACATTTCCAAGCCAAATGAAGGCTATAAAAGCCATAGCCTCATTGATTGAGAGGCACGCCGTCATTGCCACACCGTCATTGTTTATACCGGAGCTGTCAATTGGAGGTTTGGTTGGCCCTCTCCTCTTTTGACAGTTTCAAAGCATTAATCAATTCTCTCTCTGCTGCGCCTCTCTGGTAATTTCCTCTCAACTTCTTCCATTTCTGAGAGACGTTGCAGAGAGAGAATTCCTTCATTTCTTTCTTTTTTTTTCACCTATAACCTTCTTCTTCTTTTTAGTAATGGCGGTCGTTGCTTATAAGGTTCATTTTGGTGGCATTTTATTTGTTGTTGCTTTGCTTTTCGCTATGCTCTCCCTTACTTATGCTCATTCTTTGTCTCCAGCTCAACCTCCTGTTGCTAGCGATGGTTACTTCTACTTCTTCTTGTCTATCTTTTCCAATCCTACTTTTCATAAAAATTTGGAAATTTTAGATAAAAAGACGGAAAATTATTACAAATTGAAAAAGTACTGGAAATATTTATAAAATATAGCAAAATTTTAAAATCTATCGATGATAAATATTCTATCAATGTCTATCAATGTCACTGTAATTTTGATTTGCAGGGACAAACATAGATCAGGGGATTGCCTATGTATTGATGCTGTTGGCCTTCGTGCTCACCTACTTTATCCATTCAGCCGACCTCATTTTTAGCTTTTAAATCCACCCACAAAAATAATTTAGATTCAGATTTCATTGAGCTGTAATGTCAAATGGGGTTGAAGAATTTATCATAGGGGAATATGGTCTTTTCATTTTATTTTAATATGATGCCATGGACTAAACTTTACATGTAAATGAATGCAATGACATAAGGTTTTCCTAGAATAAAATGGGAATACTTAAATTAGTCAACTATGTATAGCAACTTAAATGTAATTTTAACATGTGATATAACACTTAATATCTCACCTCTATGCTAGTTTTTATTGCTCGATATGTGTCATTCTTCTTCCATAAACAATTTGCTACAAAATACACAACAAGTGCAATAAAATGTGTGTTTTTTATGCATGTATTTCATACGCAAAAATGGTGTTTCATGCATATTCAGAAAAAGTAAAATATCACATCTTATGCAAAAAAATATGGATGATCTTACAAATTCAGTTCATTCAGATCACAAATAGTCAAGGTCATCTTATGTGTAGGTAGAGAGTGCATCTTTCATTTGTAAAGAAGAAAATCAACTGTGACCGAAAGTACACTAAGATCTTAAAAATTGTTTAAAGTTGTATATGTTCTAAAATTGAAGTGTTATTTGACAATATTAAATTGCACACAAACTATATGACATAATAGATAGTTGCATTCCACCACACCCAATTGTTTAGGACATTGTGCATACAATATACAAAACAAAGATTTGGTAAATAAGGTGCAAATGAAATAATTTGTCACTCACTTGCATTGTGGTTTCACCTATCTTGACTGGCTTCCAAATTATTTCTTCTATTTTATGATGTTGAAGGACCTACGAGTGCATGCATGAATAGTAAAAGATTTTGTCTATTGCCATAAAATAGTTAGTCAATTGTTAAGAGACTGCACTTGATCTTTAGGCTTGACAAAACTCAGGCTCTATACGAATACCGGATACTACCTTGTTTATTCACACAAACACAAAACAATGTGTTGAAAGCACAATCCGTGTGAAGAGAGATCTCGACCTTACACTTTGATGGCTGAGATTATAATATGACACTTCTGCTGATTGTAGATTTCGAATGTCTAAACTTTTCTTTTCTTTGTTGCAGAGAAAAATGATAGAAAAGAAAAGAGAGAACTGGAGGAATGCTGTCAGAAAACGCAGGGGCAATGAGGCTTCAGTCGTTTAGGCGAAGGGATGTAAAGCTGGAGGTCGTCTAAACAATAAGGGACGACTTGTCTAGATGATGAAGGCTTTACTGAAGATCGTCTAGACGATGGGGGTTCAAGATGATGGTCGTCTACACGATAGGGATGCAAGTAAACGATCGTTGGCTAAAAGCTACACGATCGGTCGATCAAAAGTACATGATAGAAGAAGACGATCGTGAAGAAGATGAACCGACGGTTTTACGTGGTTTGGCCAAGGATAGCCTATGTCCACGGAGAAGTTGATGGGAGTTTTTATTAAAGATTGCTACAAGATAAGTCTCAAGTGTCACACCCCCTTCCAGATTACCCTCTTCATCTAAAAGAGGATATGACCGCGGTAGTTACTAGCCCTGCTGCTAGCACCCACCACTTAGCCCTCTAATCTAAATGGCAACCAGCTAAACATTAATAATGTATGAATATGGTATGCCTCCCTAAAAGTTCAACAAAATATTATATAAACACATGCATATAGCTATGATATAACATCTAAGGAGAGAAACATTCACAGATGGGCCCAAACATCTCTAACAGAGCCCTAGTCTCTCTCAAAACATGTGTACATAAATAGATCAACAACCTAAGTTCTCTTAATAAGCCGAATCTTTCAGTGGCAAGCAGCAGCAGGATCAACCCTGAGGAATCTGACCGCTACCTGAGAAGGGAAAAAACAGAAATTCCGTGAGCTAAAAGCCCAGTGAGCGACTATAAAATCGTATAACATTATGCATTACATTACTATAAACATGTAAATATACTAATGAGTATCTCAAGCAATTGTCTCTAAATGTAGCTTTAAACCATTCTTAGATATCATAAAAAAAAAATCATTATTCCCTAGTTGAGAACGAGCCTAAATGCTCTAGCTCCCAACGTTTATTACCGACCAAGAGACTCATACTTTGGCCTCTCATTCAGAATTGCCTACGTGCACGTGGCCATACTAAGTACTGTCATAACCTTAGGTACTTCCGCTCAGATACCTTCTCAAACCTGTCCTTCAGTATCGAGCTACTAAGATACCTTCTCAAATGTCCTTCGGTATCAAGTTAGTCAGGTACCTTCTCAAATGTCCTTCGGTACCGGGGTATTTAATAGCATCAAGTTAAGTTCCATTGCCTACCATCTACACAAGACCTCATTTTCTCATAGCCTTCCTCTAGGAAGCATATTTCAACATTGGAACTTAACTATTGTAATGACTACATGACATACCTTGGCCTGTGCTACACATATACAAGCCGGGAAACATACGTTAAGCTATTCTCCAACCATTTGTTGCTTGAAGGAGTATAAATTCATCATTTATGTCACTGTAACTTACTTGATCTTATATGTATAAGTACTGGAGACATTAATTCACTTAGTCACTCACCGCTCATTAAGCTCTTAATGGTTTATACGCCCCTCCTAGCTCTTCTTGGCCTGAAAGGACATAATTCCTAGTTAAACTACTTGGAATTCTTAGTAAAATACCTCAATTAATTCATTTATTAAAGGAACTTTCATCAACAAAGACAGCTTTACTGGCGAGATCCCCATGAGCGAGGTCAGCGAGATCCTCTAGAGTGAGATCAGCGAGATCTTCTAGAGTGAGATCAAGCCTTTCCTGGCAAACTTTCATCTTAGCGATACTCACCTTTCCAGCGATACTTAGCCCAATTCCTAGCGATATTTCCTTCTATAGTGAGATCAGTGAGATCCTCTAGAGCAAGATCAGCGAGATTTCCTTTATAAGTGAGATCCTTATCCCCATATCTCGCTATAACTCCCACGGTGAACTGTTTGTTTGTTCTTCCCAAGCAGCTGTCTGCTTATATACCGATTCCCTGTTATAAATTCAAAAATTAATAACTCAAAATCCATTGCTCTTTTCAAGAAACTTCCTTTTACAAACTTGTTTATAATTGAGTAACTTTCTCACCTTAAAATTTCAGCCAAGAATTCCTTATAGTTTGGCCTAGAACTTCCAATATTCACCTCGAGCCCTGATTAACCCAAGATTTTTCCTCCTCTGTACTTTCTTCACTTCCTGTGCAATCTTCCTCCTGCAAAACAACCTTGCAAACTAGATTCTCTCAGTTTTCGAATGGCACCGATTTCACTAAATTTGCTCATGTCAATTGTCAAAACCATGCTTTTAAAGTTCTTCTTCCAAAAACTTCCCGCCACCTCCAGAGTTCAAGGGTTAATTGCCACGTCACTCCCCATTTCATATGTTTTTCGTTCCCTTTCATCATAATTCCTATAAGTAAACATGAATTGCTACTTAATAAATATATAATATAACATTTCTTTGGCTAAACGTGCTTATCTAGGATACCTAGAATTCAGGGTTTACATCAAACTTCTTGATCACTCTATACAATTTTTCTCTCTCTTGCTTTACAATTAGTTACACAATGTATTTAAAGGTAGCTTGAATGTAACAAATTTGTAACTAATTTGAAGTTATTTTTCATCTTTCTGTATAATAATCTCCACCTTGAAAAAAAAAAACTTCAAGTTTTCTTCAGCTTCTCTGATCTGACTATCTTCTTTTTTAACCTTTGTCCCTCAACTGAAACCCTATTATATCAAGGCACTTCTGAAGTTTGAGCTGAGTGATTGTCTTTGTCAACATGTCGGAGGCATTCTCCGAGGTATGTACTTTCAAAACTTCAATCTGTTTTGCTTCTATCTGCTGTCGAATGAAATGATATTTAACATCTATATGTTTAGTTCTGTTTTGGTACTGAGGATGCTTAGATAAATGTATTATATTCTGATTGTCACAAAATATCTTCATTGTATTCTGTTTAATTCCGAAGTCACATAGGAGACCTTTTAGCCATAGGCCTTTCTTCACTGCCTCTGAAAGAGTAATGAACTCTGCTTCAGTAGTAGAAATGGCTACTACTGATTGTAAAGTAGTCTTCCAGCTTAGGATACACCTTCCATATAGGAAGATATACCCTGATAATGACCTCCTCTTGTCTAGATCTCCAGCATAATCTGAGTCAACATACCTAATCAGCTCTGGTTCACTATTTGGAAGCTGTTGGTACATTAGTTTAGCATTAAAAGTACCCTTAAGATACTTCATTATCCACTTTGTTGTCCCTCAGTGCCTCTTACCCGGATTAGCCATGTATCTACTCACAAGGCTAGCAGCATAGGCAATGTCAGGTCTTGTAGACACCACTAGATATATTAAACATCCCATAACTTGGGAATAGGGGACTGTTGACATTATCTGCTGATGTTCAATATCTGATTCTCTGGGTGAATTTTCTGCTAAAAGTTTGAAATGGTTAGCAATAGGAGTAGTCACTGCTTTAGCCTCTGTCATTTGATACTTTTTTTTAACAATTTATTGCAATATTGTGATTGATTAATGCTTAGAATACTAGTTTTTCTGTTTTTAATAATGTCAATGCCTAGTATTCTTGTTGCATTTCCCATGTCTTTCATTTTGAACTCTGACTTGAGTAAATCTTTTACTTTATTCAGTTCTTTCATAGTTGCTTCTGATAAAAGCATGTCATCCACATATAGTAATAAGTAGATAGGATGAGTGTAGGATTCTTTATTTATGTAAACATAACTATCATAGGAGCTTTTACAAAAACCATTCTTCTGTACAAATCACTAAATCTTTTGTTCCAGCATCTAGGGGACTGTTTGAGGCCATAGATAGACTTTTTAAGTAGACAAACATAGTCTTCCTTCCTTCTGACCTCATACCCCTTTGGTTGGCTCATATAGATAACTTCCTTTAGAAAGCCATGTAGAAAAGCTATTTTAACATCTAGTTACTCCAGCTCTAGGTTATTTTGAGCCACAATAGACAACAATAATCTGATAGAAGTCTTCTTGACCACTGGAGAAAAAATCTCATTAAAATCAACACCTGGCCTCTGTGTAAAACCCTTAGTAACCAGCCTAGCTTTAAATCTAGGTCCTTGATCATTAGGGAAACCATCCTTCAACTTGTACACCCATTTGGATGCAGTTTGCATCATTTTGGAAAAGGTGTCAACTCCCATGTGTTATTTCTTACTAGTGAATCAATCTCTTCATTCATAGCTTCTATCCACATCTTAGCTTTAGAACAACTCACTGCTTCTTCAAAGGTTGAGGGTTTTGTATCATTAGATAAATCAGAAGCATTCAAAGCTAAGTAATCTTCATACCTTGAAGGTGGCACAATGTTTCTTCTCTGCCTATCTCTAGCTAGGCTGTACCCTCTCAATTCTGGTTCTTCTTGCTCGGGATTAATAGTAGCATCTTCTACCTTTTCTTCTAGATGAGGTAGTTGATCAAAAAATGATTAAGAGCTTGAAGGATTAGAAGTAGGGATTAGAACTTGCTCCACCTCAATTTTATCATTCTTCACTCGAGGTACTAAAACATTAGGATTAGATCTCTGCATATACATTTCATCTTCTCTAAAAACAACATATCTACTGGTGATGCATCTTTTCCCAGTAGGGTGCCACATTCTAAACCCCTTAACACCTTCTGTGAAACCCAAAAACATACACTTCACAGCTCTGGTAGCTAATTTCCCTTTACTCTGATGAACAAAACCAGTGCAACCTGACACCCTTAGGTTATTCAGGTTAGGTGGCTGTTTAGTCCACCTTTCTTTAAGGGTTAGAAGGTTAAGAGATGCATGAGGGCATCTATTCAGTGTATAGACAGTGTATGAGGCTGCCTCTACCCAAAATTTATCAGGAAGTATAGCATCAGAAAATAGGCTTCTTACTCTTTCCATTATTATTCTGTTCAACCTCTCTGCCACCCCATTTTGCTGAGGTGTATACCTAACTGTCTTGTGTCTAGTTATACCATACTGTCTACAAAAAACATTAAACTCCTCTGCACATTACTCAAGCTCATTATTAGTTCTTAGACACTTAATTTGACAGTTAGATAATTTTTCAACCATGATCTTCCATTCTTTAAACTCTTCAAAAACTAAATCCTTAGATTTAAGGAAATAGATCCAACTTTTTCTTGAATAGTCATCAACAAAGGTTAAGAAATACCTGGCTCCACTTAAGGACTGAAAAGGTGAAGAACCCCATAGGTCCGAATGCACATAGTTAAGGATGGCCTTGGTTGTGTGCTGAGCCTTCACAAAGCTTTGCCTAGTAGCCTTTTCTAACACACATAGGCTCTGATGAACTCCCTTAGGTAGAATTCCTTGGTTGGCAAGAGCTTATGACCTTTGGCACTAATATATGAGAGTCTTTTGTGCCATAGATCTCCTTTAGTAGGCTGCTTCTGAGTCACAATCAAAGCTGAGTGAACTTTATGAACTCCTTGAACAATATATACTCCATTAATCTTCACCTGGATAAGTTTACTGTTCTTCAAAACTTCATAGTAATAGAATCAAGCATGCCTAGTGAAATTAAATTTCTTTTCAACTTAAGCACATGTCTGACATTTCTCAATAGTTTGACTGTTCCATCTTCTAGCTTTAGTGAGATTGAGCCAATCCCAACCACTGGACATGAGTTATTGTTTCACATGTAGACTGATCCTCCATCCAACTATCTGTAGGTACTAAACCAGTCTTTATAGGGTGTCATGTGGAAAGAACACCCTAAATCTAGAACCCATTCTAGGTTCTTATTAGCTTCTTCTTCTACCTTAAAATTGGAAGTAGCCAAAGCATCAGAATAGAAGTAAGAGTCCTCATAAACTGAGGCTTCACCTGACCGATTAGGTTGGATTTTGGGTTGTGGTTGTGATTGCTTGTTTTTCTGCTCATTCTTCCACTTCAAAGTTCTGCAATCTTTGATTAAATGTCTAAGTTTTTTACAATACTTGCATTTGACCTTGGACTTCTCTTTCCCTTCTTCATTTGAGCTCTGTTTTCCTTTTTCCTTATTGTTCTGTTTTGACTTGCCCTTTACAAATAAGCCCTCTACACTAGGCTTGTCTTCTTTGCCAGTAATCAGCTCTATTTCTCTGATTTTTAGAGCAAAAATTATGATGTCAGTAGTTAGGGAATCTCTCCCATATTTTAGGGCAATCTTCACATCTTTATAGGAACCCGACAATGAGTTGAGAAGCACAAAAGCTTCATTATCTACCCCAATATCTTCTCCTTGAGTCTTGAATTCGATAGTTATCCTCTTGAAATCATCTAAATTCTGTTAAGGACTTAGAAGCACTCATTTTGAAGGTAAAGAACCTTTCCCTTAGGAAAAGTTTTTTGGGTAGATTTTTAGTCTCATATAGCTCATTCAATTTGCTCCACATCTTAAAAGTTGTCTCTTGATCAATCGCTTGCCTTAGGACACTGTCAGACAAGTTTAAAACCAGTGTTCCATGAGCAATTAGCTCCATGTTTTCTTTTTCGTCTTCTATTGTAGTGCTCGATAGCTTCGCTGGATCGTTCCATGAGCAATTAGCTCCATGTTTTCTTTTTCGTCTTCTATTGTAGTGCTCGATAGCTTCGCTGGATCTTCTAGGGCCTTATGAGCCTTTTCTTGTCCCAAGATAGCCTTGATTTTGGCTTTCCACAAACCAAAATCGCCTTTCCCATCAAATTTCTCAATGTCATACCTTGCTACTGCCATATCTGTTTCAAATTTCAACTGAAAGGCTCCAAGATTTTGCTTCTTTTTGAATCTTGACTAATCTTGAACTTTCTTACAGGCTCGTATACCATTTGTTGGGCTTGATAAGAGAAATATAGGCTGAAATAACAGACTGCACTTGATATTTGGGCTTGAAAAAGCTCAGGCCCTATACGAATACCAGATACCACCTTGCTTATTCACACAAACACAAAACAATGTGCTGAAAGCACAATCCGTGTGAAGAGAGATCTCGACCTTACACTTTGATGGCTGAGATTAGAGTATGGCACTTCTGCTGATTGTAGATTTCGAATGTCTAAACTTTTCTTTTCTTTGTTGCAGAGAAAAATGAGAGAAAATAAAAGAGAGAACTGGAGGAATGCTGTCGGAAATCGCAGGGGCAATGAGGCTTCAGTCGTCTAGATGAAGGGATGTAAAGCTGGAGGTCGTCTAGACGATAAGGGACGAGTCGTCTAGACGATGAAGGCTTTACTGAAGATCGTCTAGACGATGGGGTTCAAGATAATGGTCGTCTACACGATAGGGGTGCCGAAGTAAACGATCGTTGGCTAAAAGCTAAATGATCGTGATCAAAGGTACACGATAGAAGAAGACGATCGGAAAGAAGATGAACCGATGGTTTTACGTGGTTCAGCCAAGGATAGCCTGAATGTAACAGATTTGTAATTAATTTGAAGTTATTTTTCACTTTTCTGTATAACAATGACCTTATCGTAGAAGTGAGCCTTGGGTTTGGAGCACTTAGAAACATGCCTCCAGCGGCTACATCAATATTACTTTTATCTCTGCAAAAGACCTTCATAAAAATACTGCACTAACAATTGATCAAATATTTGATGATAAGGGAAACTTGCACAAATACTTTTGAAACTTTCCCAATATCCATAGAGCATTTTCCCATTGATTCTGAATAATGCTGTAAATCTTCTTTCTGATGCTAATGGCTCAGAAAGCTGGAAAGGCTTTTTCTAGGAATTGTTTCTTCATCTCCGCCCATGTTGTAATGCTCCAAGCCAGTAGGCAATAAAGCCAATCTTTAGCATCATCATTAAGTGAGAAAGGAAATGCTCTCATATTAATATGCTTTTGTGTTACTCCATGTGGGTGGGTGCATTCCATCATAGACAATGTCGAATTTCTTTAGATCTTTGTGCAGGTTTTCACCTACACATCCATGAAAGCTTGGCAGTAAGTGGATTAAATCAGTTTTCAACTCAAAAGTACCTGTTATCTCAATATATGTGATGCATAGTGTTTGTTATGTTATGTTTGGTGCTGCCAACTCTCTCAATGTGAGCTCAGGTTCCACCTTTTCTGCTTCTTTTTCCAACTCTTCCATTGACTCTTCGTCTGGTGTGTCTTCTACATAGGTTTAATTGGTTCACATTGCTCGCCCACTAACTTCTCTTATGAGTCTCCTCTCCTCCTGGTATATTTATGTAAAATACAAAATTCTAGAATATTTGGGGAAGCTAGTGATTCATCAAAAGAAAACAAGTGAGCAATTAAGAAACAACAACTCTTTTAAATGAGAAGCTCAAGGTTTCTGGCCACCAAAGGGTGTCGAATTCTCCGATGGATAAAATGATGTTCTATTCCTACCTTAATTCTATAGAGTGGTAGTATGAACAAATTCACAAAGAGTCGTTGATGTTGTCAATTAAAAAGCTTCGTGTTCCTAGGTAGCGAGGGGGGGGGGGAGGTGATTATTGTTTGCAAGAAATTAAAATTGCATGAAATTAAATTTTGCAATGGATTTAAATGTAAATGATGCAATAGTAAAATTGGGAGTAGTTCTTATGCTTGAGCAGATCTAACTTGGGTATTGTCGAAATTCCTTTTAACTATTAACTTGATCATTGAGCACATTAGTTTATTCAACATATTTCTCATGCTTAGCCAAATTAATTAAAAATGCTAATTAATTGCCCAATGCACTAATTAGCCTAAAATGAGAAGATGAAATGCATACTCATCACTTAGGCTAACCACATTAAGTTGAG
This sequence comes from Benincasa hispida, assembly GCF_009727055.1. NCBI lineage: Eukaryota > Viridiplantae > Streptophyta > Magnoliopsida > Cucurbitales > Cucurbitaceae > Benincasa > Benincasa hispida. The sequence continues at coordinate 40,378,634 of NC_052357.1, forward strand.
GGGAATACTAAGTTGAACAACTAATAGGAAAATGCCTAGATGCTCATTATTGTTTTTCCACTTAGTTGGTTAATCAATGTTTTCATTGATGGCATGCCCAAAAATTTATAAGCTAACCTCACTAATTGCTATTAAACGATTCACTTACTTAATAATTACAGATTAAGGGTGAGTCTATAGCTATCAATCATGCTAAATCAACTAGTTTGTTAGACAATCTCGATAAAATATGATCATAAGGTTCAATCTCAGAAAAAAAAAAAACCCATAAATACAAATAAAATTAGTTTGACATGGACAGAAAGTCTCACAAGTGACATAGAAAAGAAGAAATCCCTAAGACCTAAGCTAGTCTCACAAGTTACATAGAAAGAAGAAATCTCTAAGACTCGAGCTAGAACTTACGTAGTGTTGGGATTGGTGTCCCAATTCTCCCGGAGTCTCGTAGTTTGTAAATAGTTTGTACACATTGTTATTAATAAAATAAGAGTTATTTTATTTGTATTTACTCAAATCAAATAAACTAAGATCTGTGGTTATTTCATGTAAACTTAAGCATGTGTGTGAGACATACAAGTGGATCATGCCTTAAGTAATAACCTAAATGATCTGTAGTATAAGGATAAAGGAGGAATACCATATCTTGGTGACACTACAGATACGACCCACTTTGTAGATAGTTGCAAGTGTTATAACGTGCTACAAATGTTTTGATCCTGACCATTCATGTGAAGACATGCGAGCGGGGATGTCCTATATAGAGAGTTTGTATAAGACCGGACCACAAGATTATTAGTCTCTTTATATAACATCATTGATAATTGGGACTTGCATTTCATTAAAACAACCATAGGTGACATGACCTTAATCCTGATTGTTTTGGGAACTTCTACCTAAGAGGACGGTCCTTTGATTAGTATGGATGAGAGTGGCCAGATTGCCAACTCAACAAGCCTACCTTTTTGGGAATTTGCCTGATTGGGGAATTGGGAACTCAGTTACACAAGATGGAATTCACTCCTTTCCTGAAGTAGGGGTAAGTAGATAGATTGCTTCCTTAAGGGCTAATTCCGGGTCTTGAACATAGTGGTCACACCCTCTCTTTGAAAGAGAGGACTCAGTCATAGTAGGACTATGACTTATTGTTCATTAGAGGAATCAGTGGTACTTAAGGAGTTAGATGTAACTACAGGGGCAAAATGGTAAATTAGCTCAACTGTACTTACGAGAGATTTGTGTAGGGTTACCTCACTATTGATTGGTTAATATGGACACAGAAACATATCTATAGTGAGAAGAGTGCAACTGTTGGTCTTTAGTGAAGTATCCAGAAGTTAATGGATGGTGGATCTCGTGACTAAAGAGTTTAGTCAGTTATTCATGTACCGTTGGAGCTTCAAGCTATATGTCCATAAGTTCCCCTTGGTAGCTCAATGGGTTCAAGTTGAGAATAAGATTTTGGGTTAGTTTGAAGTGTTCAAATTAACAAGAGGAAATTCAATTATATGTGATATAATTGGTGCGATGTATTAGATACATTATTTGAAGGATTTGATATAAATATGATTTATATCAGGTACCATAAAATAGAAAAAGAACTATGGTTTATATGTTTCATATGGTGAAATATTAAAATTATAGGTTAGAAATATAATATGATAAGTTGGTTATCATATTTATTTATAATATATTAATTATATGATAATTATTTCTTTTTCTCTAATAACCAATTGATGGGAGGTTATTGGAAGTTTTATGATAACTGTGAAATAAAAGGAAAATTGTTTTTCCTAAATTTGGGAGTTGCCTCATTCGGAAAGTACTCACGGAAAAAGCTATCAAGTAAAAGAGTTTTATTAAGCGATAGCGTTGATAGAGACTAAACGATTGTGTAGAGTTGACTATACGATAGTCATTCAGCTAATTTTTGCTACACGATCGAGTAACAAAGTCTATGTTATAGGCTTCTTTTACTAAATGATCGAGCACATCGTCTATACAATAGACCAACTTCTTATCTCCCACTTGCTCGATCGTCTACTCGATCATAGACCTCCAGTCTTTTCCTAAAGCCAAGATCATACAGAACCCACAACTCCTAGATTCTCACACCGCCAATGTAACACTTGTGGTACTGTCTTTACTCAATTCGTGAATCGAGTTGGACTCGATTGGGTTCAAGGAGCATCCGAATGATCGTAGTGTTCGTGCTATTGGTGTTTCTTTTTGTTGCATTCGAGTGTTGCTAGTTTTGGATGCATTGGACTTCGATCAAGAGATTCTTGAAGAATGGTTCTTCAAAGGTACGCATACTCTATCCCTTGGTTCTATTATAGCATGTTGTAAGTTTTGTATATGCATGACTTGTTAGTTTCCGTTTAAAGACTGTAATTTTTTATGTTCAATCGGATTGGAATTTAGAACGATTCATTTTCGCTGCTCATGGAAATCCTCGTGTTAGATTTCCTTCAATTGGTATCAGAGTCAGGTTGTTCTGATATTCCAAATTCCATTATTGTTTTGAACTTCTTTTATAGTCGTGGTGGGGTTTAAGTTTGTTCTGCATTGTATTTAAGAGTTAAATGTGTTTGAGGATGTGTTGATGAATGTTTACGAGATGGTTGCCTCTGTTTAAAACTTTCTTTAAGTTTACAAAGTGTTAATTTGTAAGGGCCCCTGCATTTTAGGGCATAATTAACAAGCAATTGAGTCTGTTTTCAAAGTGTTTGAGGTTGTTTGAGTCTTTTGTGATGAAGTTTCAAAGCATGGAGATGCAAATCTCATCTAGGAAGAAGAGCAAAGGTTGGTCGTATCGTGTAGCCCAAGGTAAACGATCGTTGAGATTTGATTAAATGATCATGTAGAAAATTCATATGCAATCGTGTAGTATTTACTAAATGATCGTTTAGCTAATGTTGAACGATGGGGTAAAGAGTTTACTCTATCGCGTAGCATTGGTTGCTCGATCGCATGGATGCTAGAGCTAAACGATCACATAGAGTTTTGACACTCATCGTTTAATAAAAGGCCCGTGACTAAATGATTGTGTAGCTCAGCATGCTTCATCGCATAGTCGTTGACTATACGATCACCCGGTATACGATACCTTGTGCTTGCTCAACGATCATTTAGACGATTATGCTTCACCACATCGTTGTCGTTTACTTGATCGCTTAAGGCTTGCGTTGCACGATCGCGTGGCCTTCATGCTTCATCGCATAGTCAAAGGTACATGATCGTTGCTAAACAATCATTTATGCTCTTACAACGTCGCTAAACAATTGAGTAAAGAGTTTACTCTATCGTGTAGGCGATCACAAGGATTTGTTACACAATCAAGGAGATGCGAGTGAGAGACCTGGTTCGCCTGTTTGAACCGGTTGACTCATTGCCCTTTGTAATAATTAGCTTTGTTTTTTTAGGATTTGAGGCTAATTATCCCGGTTCATCAACCTTTATTTGATGTACATAAGAAGTATGTTGGTTTATATGCCATAGTATATGATAAATAGATTTAAAACCCACCTTAGGTTATGTATTTTATTCATGCATCATATATTATAAGTGTTATAATATAGTTATTGGCATGATGAAATTACAAGAAAGCATGCGCATGCATCATGAAATATAAGAGTTATATTTATGCATGCATTAAGCATATTAATGCATCATCTTTTTATTATAAGAGTTATAGTATAAGGGTGTACGGAAGTATGTATGTGAAAGAATTAAATAACATGCAGCGGAAGTATCAATGATCCATAAGCATTCAAATTCACTAATTTTGGCAGAAATTAAAGCATGTTTTTCCTAAAAAGTGGGTTTTAAGATCATACCTTTAAAGAACTCTCCAAGAATTCGTGTGTACAACAACAGTCTTCACTTGATATCACCGTGAACCACCTCAAATCCTTCCCTACTATCCTCTTAGAGCTTTAGGCAGAGTTGTGGGACTCAAGAACAGCGTGAAGAAGTGAAGAACCAAGAAGAACTCACAGCAGCCGATCAAAGAAGACAGTCTCTTCTCACAGAAATTTCTCTAAAAAATTCTGCATTCATCCCTCTCAAATGACTCCAATCTTCTTTATATATAGTAGATGACATGCAAAGAAATGGAGTGCATGGATTACAGCTCATGCTTGGAGAATCAATGTAGAGAGGATAATGGAGAAAATTCAATCTCCATTTTGTGCAACCATGCAAAACGATTTTCCATTTTTCTTTTAAAGCATAAAATGATTTTAAACCATTTTAATTCAAAAATGATTTTCTTAAATTAATTTAATATTAAATATTAAACTAATTTTTGCACAATAATCATCTTCATATATTTAAATCATATTTATATATATATATTCTCTTGTTCCGTTTAATTTGAACGTTTCAAATTAATTTCTCAAGCTACCCTAAAGGTTATCCATTTACGAGCTAGTAGGGGGACCTCACGGACCTACAGATCATGGGCTCCAACGATTCGAGATTAATCGACTAAACTCATTAGTCCGATCTAACCCCTATTCGTTAACTAATGGGACACTCCACTATAGCCTATAGTTGAACTCCCCTCACTGTAGATATATTATGTCCACTTAATAACTATAATCAATAAGTCGATCCTTCACAGGTTGTTCGTAATCACAGCTAGATCAAAAATACCGTTTTACCCCTGTGAATACATCTTGTTCCTTAAGTTTCTACTGATCATCTAATGAATAATTCTGATTCATAATCTCTATGAATCAAATCCTTTCTCTATTATGAGAAGGTGAGGCCCCGATTGTTCAAGACCTAGAGTCAATACTTAAGAGAACAACCTATCTGCTAAACCTAAATAGGGTAGGAGTGAATTCCATCTTACAAGGCCATGTCCCCATCTATTCAGTCGGTCTTATCCCCAAAATGGTAAGCTTTTTTAGCAGTGCTGTAGGAATATTCTCACCATTTGTAGATTAAAGAATAATCCTGAACAAACAAGAGTTCATAGCTAGCTCAAGATTAAGATCGAGTTAACCTAGGATATATAATAAATGAAAAAGTTAGTTTTAACAGTAAACAGTCATTATAAAGAAAAGTGACTATTTTCGTTGTCCAGTCTATATGCAAACTCATTGCATAGGATGCCCCCACTCTCATGTCTCAACATGAACGATCTGTGGATCACATCGTTTGTAGCACTTTACAACTTCTTGTAACAACTACAGAGTTGGCCGCATCCAATAGTGTTACCAGGATGAGATACCCAATTTCATCTATATACTTATTAAACCATTTAGGCTATATACTATCAACTTGATCCTGTTTATGTCACTACATAAAGTTACAGCATTTAGACTATAGCCAAGGATGCATTTATTGGATTTTCATAATAAGATGCAAAATCAACAAGTCATTATTATTGATAAAATAGAATGTTTAACACGAACTGCGAGTTCTAGGACATTCCCAACAGTATGCTTGGTTCATTTCTTTGTTATATAAGTGTTATATAAATGTAGCAATGAATGAACAATGCATGGAGTATGACACTTAGGCTTGAGTTATGAATGCCTTGTATGTATTGCTTCACATTGTGGATGGTTTTAGTTGTTTCCTTTTATAAGTGTTATAATGGAAATTAGAACTAAAATCAATAAGAATGAGTTGCATGCGAACTTAGGTGAACACATGTTTTAAAAGGGTTTTAAAATTGGATTGAGATAGACCTAAGTTCAAGGTTCTAATGAGATTAGATACCTAAGTTTAATCTTTTGAATCGGTTTAATAGGATTAAATTGATTTCCATAAAAAATTAAATTTGTATTAAATCTATCTATAAGGGATCTTTTGTCTAAGGTGGGTTCTGTCTAGGCTGGGGTATTTAAGCTGATAGAAACGGAACACCATACCTGGGAACCTACATGAAAAGGTGAATTAGATAGATTTTCTGCTAGCATGCGACAATTGATCAAAGACTTCGTTAAAGAGTTTTAATGAATGATGATCAAAAGTTGTTCCACTTTCGAAAGTAAGCGTTACTTTTGGGCAAACCTAAAAAGTCACTTAGTTAAAATCATTAGTCGTGTTTTTTCTAAGTAAATTAAACCCTAGGTGATAAAATACTCAATGGGAGGAAATGATGTATATGATATGTCAATTCCACTCACGTTTCTCCCTGAATGTTCATGCCATGAGATTCATGCTTGGCCTTGTGGTGCCCTAGGATCATCCCCCTTCGAATGGTGTTTGCATGAGTCAATATCAAGGTGGACGGAGAGAGTGTTTATAGTAAGTGGGTGAAGGATGTGTGTCAACATGTCCTATGGTCTCCTTCATTAGTTTGCACTGTGAGATCTCCTTGCACTGTCTCATGGCACCCTGGGAGCGTCCCCCATCGGATGGCTTTTTTGCGGTTGGTCAATATCAAGGTGAACTCCAGAAATAGAAAGGGTTGCTTTAGTTTTTGCCCCAATCAGATTTTTTTCCTTTGGATTGGCTGCTTGAGGCAGAACTCTAGGATCTAAAATGAAGGGTCACACTTACGGGAAATTGTTAAGCAAGTTAATGATTTCTTGACCAAATCAATGATGGCTCGTTGTTATAGGAACAAGAGTTGTTCTAGTATTAATGACTAGTTGAGAGTATCTCAATTTAGAGGAGGGATAAATTAACTACCTTTTGGTGGCTTTTGTCCTAAACCACTGAAGCATAATTGCGAAACTACATGTCACATAGGGTTCATTATATTTTAGCAAATACTCGTTAAAAAAACATCCAATAAGGTTGCTTGCCACTCCTCGATGGCTCTGATGCTCATTCAATGCCCTAGGAATAGGATCTCCGTCTTTAATGTAGATCAATGTGTTTGTTTTTTCAGGAGCATGAATGATTTTTCGTTCGTTGCCTTTTTTACTTTGACCGATACATACATTGAAAAGAGTCTCTTAAAACATACTTCTGGTAAACGACCTCGAGTTTGTCATGGTTGAGAAGTGTCCTCAAGTCCTGACCCTTAATGCACCACGAAATGTTCATAATGTAGAGATGTGGATGAAGGCTAACTCGTTGACCTAACTTCACATTTTGGCTAACATACCTGATGTTTTGGCCAAAACAGTTGAAAACATGATCATGGCACGTAAGATCATGTACTCATTGCATGAATTGTTTGAACGTCAGTTCTCACTTTTTGAGCACAAAGGAATGGATGACAAAGAAACCAGTAGTATCAGTTCCCAATATAACCTCCAATCTTTCTTGAATGTTAAAGGACTAAAAGAGAAAGCAATTGTTGCTGACTCTGGAAAAGTTCATCGACACAAATTTTCTCTGAAATGGAACTTGGAGATTGTTTAGATTATGATACTGATCCCGCTACTCTTTAGAAGAGGAAAACGTCTAAAGATAGTAAATGTGATTTATTTGTCTTGTTGATGTATTTGGTAGAGAATGATGATTCTGCCTGGATACTTGATTCAGGTGCTACTAACCACATTAGTTCTTCTTACCAAGAATTTAGTTCCCGGCAAATGTTGCAAGAGGGAAAGTTGACTCTTCGAGTCGGTATTGGTGAGGTTGTTTCAGCTGTTGCTGTAGACAGGATAAAGTTATTTTTGGACAAGAAACGTTATCTGTTACTAGATAATGTTTTGTAGTTCCTCATATCAAGAGGAACATATAATCTCGGTTTCTTGTCTGATTGAACAAGGTTATACCGTCTCCTTTTCTGAAAGTAAAGTGTTTATTTTCAAGAATGCTATGATGATTGGTTTTTGGTTCAATGGAAAATAAATTATATGTACTAAGGTCGTTAGTCATAAAAGCCTTGCTTAATACTGAAATGTTCAGAACAATGACAACTGCAAAAAAACCAAAGATTTCTCCTAAGGAAAACACCCATCTTTGGCATCTAAGGTTAAGTCACATCAACCTCAATAAGATTGAGAAGTTGGTGAAATGTGGACTTCTAAAGAGTTTAAAAGAAAACTCCTTGCTGGTATGTGAATCATGCCTTGAAAGCAAGATGACCAAAAGACCTTTTACTGGAAAAGGCTATAGAGCCAAAAAGACCTTTGAGCTTATATATTCAGACCTCTATGGTCCGATGAGTGTTAGAGCTTGAGGTGGGTATGAATATTTCATCTCTTTCATAGATGATTATTCAAGATACGGGTATCTATACCCAATACAACTTAAGTCTGAAGTCCTTGACAAGTTCAAGGAGTATAAGGCTGAAGTTGAAAACCTATTAGGTAAGAAGATAAAAACACTACGATCTGATTGTGTTGGAGAGTATATGAACCTCGAATTCTAGAACTATATGATAGAACATGAAATAACGTCCCAACTCTCGGCCCCAGGTACATCTCAGCAGAATGGTGTATCATAAAGAAGAAAAGGAATCCTCTTGGACATGGTTCGGTCTATGATTAGTTATGCTCATCTTTCAGATTTTTTTTGGGGATTTACAGTGGAGACTACATGTTACATTTTGAACAATGTTTCCTCGAAAAGTGTTTCTGAAACATGTTTTGAGCTGTGGAGAGGCCGTAAAGGTAGTTTATGCCATTTCAGGATTTGGGGATGTTCGACCCACGTGCTTGTGGCTAACTCGAAGAAGTTGGAACTGCGTTCGAAAGTGTGCCTCTTTGTAGGCTACCCTAAGGAAACGAGGGGTGGATACTTCTATGATTCGAGTGAGAATAAGGTGTTTGTGTCAACAAATGCTACCTTCTTGTAAGAAGACCACATCAGGGATCATAAACCACGAAGTAAGCTTGTTTTACATGAGATTTCTAGTGAGACTACTGAGGGTTCAACAAGAGTTGTTGAATAGACTGATAGATCAACAAGAGTTGTTGATGTCGGTTCATCTACTCAACCATCTCAAGAGTTGAGATTGCCTCGATGTAGTGGGAAGGATGCGAACCCACCAGAACGCTACATAGGTTTGACTGAAGCCCAAAAATGTCTGATGATGGGGTCGAGGATCCATTGTTTTATAAGCAAACAATGGAGGATGTTGACAAAGATGGGTGGATTAAAGCCATGAATCAGGGAATGGAATTTGTGTACTCCAATTCTGTTTGGGAACTTGTGGATTAGCCTGATGAGGTAAAACCTATAGGGTGTAAGTGGATCTATAAGTGAAAACGAGGTGTAGATGGAAAGGTGCAGAACTTTTAAGGCTAGACTCGTGGCAAAGGGTTATACTCAGGTCGAGGGAGTGAACTATGAGGAAACATTCTCACTTGTTGTCATGTTGAAATCTATCAAGATACTTCTGTCCATGGCCACATTTTATGATTATGAGATATGAAAAATGGACGTCAAGATTGCCTTTCTGAATGGTAATCTTAAGAAGGCCATCTACATGGCTCAACCAGAGGGGTTTATTGTTCCAGATCAAGAGTAAAGAGTTTGCAAGCTTAATAGATCCATTTATAGGCTGAAACAGGCGTTTAGATCATAGAACATTAGATTTGATAGTGCGATCAAATCGTTTGGCTTTGATCAGAATGTTGATGAGCCTTGTATTTACAAGAAAATCATCAACAGCTCAGTAACTTTCCTGATACTGTATGTAGATGATATCCTACTCATTGGGAATGATGTAGGTTTTCTGATTGCCATTAAAAAGTGGCAAGTCGCCCAATTCCAAATGAAAGATTTGGGAGAGGCGCAGTATGTTCTAGGGATCCAGATCATTCGGGATCATAAGAACAAAAGTTTGGTCTTGTCTCAGGCATCGTACATTGACCAAATGTTAATCAGGTAAAGGATACAAAATTCCAAGAGGGGTTTATTACCCTTCAGGCATGGAATTGTTTTGTCTAAGGAGCAGTGTCTTAAGACACCTCAAGAAGTTGAGAAAATGAGACGGATTCCCTATGCTTCGGCTGTTGGAAGCCTCATGTATGCAATGTTATGTACTAAACCTGACATTTGCTATGCAGTAGGGATTGTCACTCGATATCAATCCAATCCAGGATTTGATCACTGAACGACGTTCAAAAGATTCTCAAGTATCTTCGGAGAACAAGAGACTATATGCTAGTGTATGGAGATAAGGATTTGATTCTTACAGGATACAGAGACTCTGACTTTCAGACTGATAGAGATTATCGAAAATCAACATCAGGGTCAGTGTTCACTCTGAATGGAGGGGTTGTAGTTTGGTGAAGCATCAAACAAGAATGCATCGCAGACTTCACTATGGAAGCCGAATATGTAGCCTCTTGTGAAGCTGCTAAAGAGGTTGTTTGGCTTAGGAAGTTCCTTACAGATTTAGAAATTGTTCCAAATATGTCTTTGCCATCACACTCTTTTGTGATAACAGCGGGCTGTGGCAAATAGAAAGGAACCTTGGAGTCATCGTGGAGGCAAGTATATTGAACGAAAGTATCATTTGATCAGGGAGATTGTGCATCGTGGTGAGGTAATAGTCACAAAATCGCGTTGGAGCACAATGTTGCTGATCTGTTTACAAAGGCTCTCACGGCTAAGGTGCCGATATCCTGTGTAGGAAGGGTTCCTATAGGTGGTTGAAGCTCTTTGTCACTTTACAAAGTTATTGCACTGATTTTCTCCCTGGGATTCACTTCAGGTTGTGATGCGAGCTTTCCTGACTACCTCTCCAATTTTCTTACAGAGATGGCGAATTGGGAAATCTGATTCCCCACCTAATGATCACCAAAAATCTCTCTAGAATTTGCTTCTTTATCTAACTTGATCCAATTTTTTCAAGATGAACCAAGCCTTTACACTTGCTCTTTCGATACAGGTGTCTGAATAAGAGGTGAGAAACCCTCCTTATTAGTTCAACATGACTTATGCATAAATTTTTCGTAAGGTTAGATTGCACCTGCAAGGCTGTCACATCCTCAATGCAATTTCTACACTTTCCAGCTACTTCTCTTTTTTCATCTATTGTGACTTTGACAATTTTCTATATCAACGAAAAAAAGCATAAGAACACATCAAAACTTGACTATGTTTACACTTATTCACTATATTTCACTAATCAATACTAAGAACACATGCTCAACCTAATTTTTATTTAAATAAACTCATGATATGAAATATACCAAAAGATCTTGCTGTCCAAATACTAAAGGGAGTCTTAAGAGCAAAATAACCCTCATAAATGAGACTTGTCAATTCTCTAAGGTTGAAACCTCCTAAACCATGGGGTTATATTATTCTTCCTTAACTTTCATCGCCATTTTTGTTCTTTTCTACATTTTCTTCTTCATCGTTTCTTAACTCCTCCAAGCTTCTAATTTACATGATCTGAAATATCAAACATATTGGTGAATTAATTGCTGTAAAAGTTGAGGTTACGTGTGTGGCTATGATGAATTTGCAATGTGTTAGTGTTTTTTTTTCTTATGGGCCTCAATAGGTAGTAAGCCCAACAAAAACTATGTTGATATGATGACAAACAAAAAGAAAATGATTTTTTTCATTTCAACATCTTGGATTGGTTAGAAATTAAGGTTATACTTGAATTGACTTTCTCAAATTGACTTTCTAAGTATTTTCAAACACTCTTTTCTACTTGAAAATATTTTCTAAATTCTAAAAATGTTAATTCAAATATACTCTAAAATTCTAAAAGGGGATGATTTCAATTTGACAATAAGTATCGGATGTTAGTGCAAGACGAAAAAGATAGAGCAACATTAAAGTTTGTAACCTTGAAATACAACCATAAGTATTTCTAGATATCACAAAACCGAAAAAATTAGACATAGTATAAATTTTAGTAGAACCTATAATTTTGGAAAATTAGACGTAGTCTAAAGTTTGAGACGAATGATAGTACAAATTCTATTGGTTTTTATTTCTCTATTTCCTATTATATTTCTTCTAAGGTGTTCATTTTATCTATGCATTATAGTTCATAGGTAAGTCCACTTTGAAACGCACTCCTACATTTTCCAGCTAATTCTACATAATTCAATCTCAATCATATTATTTTTCTATCATAAAGATCTTAGATTTTCAAATCCTTTAAATCAAAGAACCAATGTACACTGATAGGCAAATCGAAACATAATCTAAAATGAATCTTTATAGTACAAACATGCATTTCGATTAATTTAAATCAACTTTGACCTTCGTGATATCCCACTATTAGAAAACAATTCATATATCTAACACACATAGTTTTTTAAATAAATTCTCTCCATCAATCTTCCAATAGTTTGTGAGGTAAATGTTGGAGTTGATGTCCTAAATCTCGTGGGTTCTGTAGTTTGTAATTGTAATGTACAAACATTTTATTTATTTAATAAAATAAGAGATGTTTTATCGACATTTAGTAGCATTAACCCACAAACTAATAAACTAACATCCAAGGTTATCTTCTGTAGTTTACACATGTATGTAGAAACATACAGGTGGATCATGTTTAAGTGATAACCTAACTGGTCTGTAGTAGATGGATAAGGCTGGGTACTTTATCTTTGTGACACTATGAATACGACCCGTTTTGTAGATGTTATAGTTGTTGTAAAGTGCTATAAATGATCTAATCCTGATCATTCATATGGAGACATATGAGTGAGGGTATTCTATACATACGAGTTTGTATAAGATCGGACCACGGAATGATTAGTCTCATTATATAATACCATTAATAATAGAGATTTACATTTCACAAAGATGACCATAGTTGACATGACCTGAATCATGAGTGAGTTGTGAACTCCTGCATATGAAGACAGTCCTTTAATTTGTATGGGTGAGAGTGGCCAGAATGCCGACTCAATAAGCCTACTATTTTGGAGATTCTTCGGATTGGAGAGCTGGGAACACAGCTACACAAAATAGAATTTACTCATTCCCTAATGTCTGGGTAAGTAGATAAATTGCTCCTTAAGGGCTGATTCCGAGGTTTGAACAATGTGGTGCCACACCCTCTCTTAGCCTAAGGTTTAGTCATAGTTGAACTATGACTTATTCTTCATTAGAGGGATCAGTTGCACTTAAGAAGCTAGATGTAACTACATGAGCAAAATGATAATTTTGGTCCAACTATACTTATGAGTAATTTGTGAAGGATCATCGCGCTATTGGTTAGCTATATCTAATGGATATAGAAATATATTTGTAGTATGAAGAGTACAATTGTCGTTTTTAGTGGAGTGACCGGTAGTTAATGGATATTGAATAATTTAATTAAAGGAGTTTAATTAATTATTCAATCCCTCTGTAGCTCAACAGAGATTATTGAAAATTAATTTTGAATTAATTTGAATTGTTCAAATTAATTGAGGGAATTTAAATTAATTATATATGATATAATTAGTATAATGTATTTGATACATTATAGTATAAAATTTATCTAGAGAGGAATTAAATTTGAATATGATTTAAATATTAATTATATGGATGAGATTCATATAATTGAATTTAGTATAAATGTGATTTATAAAAGATACCATAAATGATAGAGAGAATTAAAACTATAGGATATATTGTATGTAAAACCCCGCACATTTTTTAGTAACAATGTAATTTCAGTAACTTTATTAATTGGAATTTCAATAATTGTTATTAGTTGGAGGGTATTTTTGGAATTTTGGACTTCAAGTGTAAGTGCGGGAATTTAATTGTTGGCGTGAAATTATTCAAATTGGAAATTAATGACAAGAATTAATTTTCTTTTGAAACGGAAATGAATTTAATGTATAAAGTGGAATAAGGAAAGAAATTAAATGTAATTATACTTATTTCCTTTTTTATTTAATTATTATTATTATTTTATAAAAATCAAACTCCCCCTTTCTTCCTTACGCAATCCGGCGCCCCCTTTCTCAAAATTTCTCTCCTTCTTCAACCTCACCATACGTGCCCTAGTCGACCCCTACCCCTTCATTGCGTGGCCGCCGTCGTTGCTGCCCAGCCGACCACCATTCGTCGACTGCTGGCCTAGCATTGCCTCCCTAGCTCGAGCCGCCATCCTTCGTTCACGGCTGCGTCGCCCAGTAGAGGGCGTTTCGTTCATCAGTCGCACATCAGATCCATCCGGCTCTGTCGCTGATTCGATCCGTCTAGCCGAGCAATCGTCTAAGCTACCGTCGCCTGAGCCCAAGCCAGTCTCTGCCGCTGCTCGTTGTCGTTTCCAACCAGCCGTCGGTTTGACCTTCGCCATCATTCCGTGGGGTTTTTACTAGAACTTGGAATCTGGGGTAAGATTTAAAGTTTGTATTTTCTTGGATGAGTTTAGTCACTCTTTAGGTTTGGATTTAATTTAGTATAATGTTTATCTTGTGAGGCTTGGATTCAAGTTTCAAGGTGTTAGAACCCACTGTCCAATAAGATTATAGTTCGGCTCTAGGGAATTTTGGAGCATGTTTGATAAGTAATGTGAACTTGAAGCTCTTCGGAATGGGTTAATATGTTGGAAATTGGTTTTAAATTCAAAAATTTGGGTTATGAATAGATTGGTATCTCCGTGCTAAGCTTGGAACAGATTTTTGAATCATCACATAGTTTGGGTAAGTTGTTTTGTTGCATATGAGGTACTTTCGTATTTGGAATTTAATCCTAAACGTCAGACTTAATTCTGATTTTGATTCAGGGTGTGATTCAAGAATTTTACTAAGTTAAAGGAGGGTGTGGATTACTTTTTGTTAGATTTTGTTTCGAGATAAGTAATCTTACTACTGGGACTGCCCACGGGCCAGACATTAGATGTATGTAGCATGATAAATGAATGTATGGCAGAATGACAACATGATAGATTGATAGTATAACATGATCAAAGTATGTTCTGTTATAAGATCCGAATTATTTATTTATGCACATAGACACTTAAATGCTAGTATGAGATGGTATGTGCTTCCATGGTTGAATCTGATCTGATGATGTTGAGGTATACATGTATGTTGTAGAACTATGATGTTGACGTATATGTGTATGTTGTAGAGTCATGATGTTGAGGTTTATATGTATGTCATAGATTCGTACAGTGATGATTATGATGTTGAGACTGTGTAAATGTCCTTACTGTTAGTTAGATATCCATTAGAGTTTATGTTTCCTTCGGGATTCACCAATTTTTGTTTCCTTCGGGATTCACCAGTTTGTGTCTCTTTCGGGATTCACCAGAGGTAGTGGACATATTTAACTACAGTAGGATAGGACTCAGTCTCCTTCTTGTTTCATGTGTATATGTGTCCCATGAGGAATAGAGCAGTTTATATGTTTCACCAGAGATGGGTATCTAGAGGACATAGATGCCCAGCGTGACCCCAGTAGTGGGGTTACTTACTGAGTATTTTATACTCATTCTTTCTCATGTTTTTGTTTCAAGTAAGGGTAAAGATGCACCAACGATGGACAAGCGATATTTGTGATCAAGACACTGGGACTAGTTTTTACGCTTCCACATCATGAGATTTAGAGTTCTTTTCATGTTTCTCTTAATTTTTTGTTTTGATGTTTAAAACTTACTTTTAAGAATCGTTTTTCAGACTTATTTATTGTTCTTTATGATTTATGGGTACCCTACTATTGATTTAGTATTTGAATTTAATGAAAGTCTTTTTAACTTACCTTATTTAATTAGCATTTTGAGTTCCATGCATGCATGTATTTAGTAACAGCCTAACCTAAGTCCTAGGGGGTCAGGTCGTTATATTGTATTTGATACAATATAGAAACTATATGTTATATGTTATATATATAACATATAATTATATATACATAAAATAAATTAGTTATTATATATAATTGTTATTTAAATTAAAATTATTTTTAATTTAATTTTCAAAATTAAAGGGAGGGAAATAACTTCCTTCCCCTTAATTTTCTTTAAGAAAACATAAGGAGTGGGACAATTGAATGAAAGTGTTTTTTTCTTCTTCTTCACAAAAGGTTCGTGGAATAGGATTGTAGATGCTCTCTCCCAATTCTTCTCACAAAATTTTTCTCTGAGAAATTTCCCCTTTCAAAATCTTCTCTCCCTCTTCCAAATTTTTTCAGAGCCAACACACTCCTGATATTTTCACCCTGAGGAAACAATTGTGGTGGCGTCCTCTTTGTCAATTCTTGGTTTGAGGGTTCGTGATTGGTCGTGATCAATTTAGAGAAGAGGATTCGTGAAGAAATTTGGTTCTTCAAGGGTATGTTATGTCTAATCCCAAATTTCTTCTTCAATTGCATGCTGTAATTTTTCTGAAATTTTGCATAATCTTGTTATGTGAGTTTTTTTATTATGTGAAAATTAAAAAACTGGGACGATCCCACTTTCGCAATGGAACTTCATCATTCTTTCAATTGGTATCAGAGTGTGGTTTTTGTCCCAATTTTTATTTTTTTTTTCTAAAATACTTTTACAGTTTTATAGTGGCTATGCATTTTGTAAATTTTGTTCATGAGATGAATAGTTTTGTGAATGGTTTGCAATTATTGTATAATTTCGAGAGTGGATTCTTGTTTTACTACTTTATTTTTATAAATTGGTCTGTAAGGGCATGGTGTTTTGAGCATTTAATTGCAATGGAGTCTGTGATTTAAATGTTTTGAGTTGTTTGTGATCATTCAGGTGTTTTTTTTTGGAGAAAACGAGGCCAAAATTGGAGAATGATTGACGAATTTCGCAACTGTACAATGGCTACTGTGTACAGTAGCATTGCAACGATGTGCCCTAGCGTTGCAACGATGTGAATGACGAACAGAAGAATTTTTCGTAGCGTTTCAACGCTCCGAGACCATTTTTTTTCGATTTTCGCACGGTTTGGTTCAAGTTGCATCGGGTTCGTGTCTGGTTTGTTTGGTTCGAGCAGTTCGAGGGCGGTTGGGTGTTGGACAGTCTAGATCGTGCGATTTAAGGCCCGGTTCACCTATTTTGAACTGGTTGGCTATTAATTTTGTAATAATTAGTTTTTTAATTAATTAAATTAATATAAATATAATATTAATTTAATTAATTGTTTAGGAGTCCGATCTTGGTCTAATAATTGTTGTTTAAATTATGCATATGACGTATAGTTTAATTTATATAATTATATGTCATAATATATGCTATATAATAAAATTCCACCATAGGTTATGCATTATTCATGCATCATTTATATTATAAATGTTATAATATATAGTTGCATGATTTAATTTTATAGCATGCTCATGCATCATATAATATAAATGTTATAATATATGTTTGCATGCATTAATAACATAGTCATGCATCATTTATATTATAAGTGTTATAATATATAGTTGGATGTATGGATGTTTGTATGTTATTAATTATTTCATTATTTTAGTATATAAGTGTTATGTATGTTAAGTAATGAAATGGAATTATATGAAGCATGTCATTACTTTAGTTATTTTATAATTGTTATAATTTAACTAAATATGCTTTATCACATACAATGATTAGTTTTAATTTATTTCATTTCTTTTATAAAAATTATAATTAAATGAAATTAAAATTAAAATCAATAATTCAAAATTGCATGCAAACTTTAGGTTAAAAATCCTTTTTAAAATAGTTTTAAAACATGATTCAAATAGACCCAAGATCACATTTCTAATGAGATTAGAAATAAGATTAATCTTTAATCAGTTTACAAGGATCAAATTGGTTTTAATTAAAAGATTAAATTTGCAACAAATGTATCTATAAGGGACCTTTTATCTAAGGTTAGTTTTGTCTAGGTTGGGGTATTTAAACTGAAGAAAATAGAACATCCCTACCTGGGAACTGACCTGGAAAGATG
Organism: Benincasa hispida; assembly: GCF_009727055.1. NCBI lineage: Eukaryota > Viridiplantae > Streptophyta > Magnoliopsida > Cucurbitales > Cucurbitaceae > Benincasa > Benincasa hispida. The sequence continues at coordinate 40,396,348 of NC_052357.1, forward strand.
AATTAGATAGATTTGCTACAAGCATGCAGTTATTGATTAAGGTTTATTAAAATGTTTAATAGACATTAATCAAAGTTGTTTAACTATCCAAAGTATTGTTACTTTTGAGCAAATTTAAACAATCACTTAGTAAAATAAATAGCCATATTTTTCTAAGTTAAATAACCCTAGGTAAAACACTCAGTGGGAGGAAAATATAGTATATGATACTTCATTTTTTTATTTTCCTGTTTCTTTTTATAAGTTCATACTCTGAGATCTATACTCTGTTTTGAGGCACTTTGCTTGTGGTCCCCTATAGATAATGTTTGTATAGGTCAATACAAAAGTGAATGGAAAGAGTGTTTATAGTAAGTGGGAGCGGGATGTATGTCAACACATCCCCTAGTCTTTCTCATTAGTTTGTAGTAAATTTTCATGCTCGGCCTCAAGGCACCTTTTCTTGTCCCCCCTACGGATGGCATTTGCATGCCTTTTTACTCAAACTCCAAAAAGGTTAGGATTGCTTTAGTTTTTGCCCTAATCTGTTTTTCCCTATGATTAGCTCATTGGGGCAGAACTCTAGAATCTAAAATGAGGAGTTACACTTACAAGAAAATGTTAAGCCAGTTAACAATTTATGGACCAAACAATAGTGACTGATATTTACAGTAATAATGAGTTGTTTCATATATTGGTTGAGATGGTCTCATTTCAATGAAGGGTACTTGATCACTCTATGAGGGCTTTTACCCTGCCTTACTGAAACATCATTGCAAAGTAGATGTCACATATGATGAATTAAATTTATTTTGCTAAATTTGATTGGTTTTTCCAAATGGGTAATGCTTGAATACTAATATAAATAAATTGTATGTTTCAAAAAATTTCATAATGACTTCCGCAACACTAAATTTACTCGCCACCGACAAACTTACGGACAAAAATTACACTACATGGAAAAATATAATCAACACAATATTAATCATTGATGAACTAAGATTTGTCCTAATGGAGGATTTTCCTCATGTTTCTACCGAAAATGCTTCTTGAAACATTCGAGAAGCATATGAGTGTTGGATACGGGCAAATGAGAAGGCCCGAGCGTATATCTTGACAAGCCATTCTGAAGTCTTGGCCAAGAAGCATGAGCCCATGATCACAACACGTGAGATCATGGAGTCCCTGTGAGGGATGTTCGGATAACCATCTGCACAACTAAGGCACGACAGTCTGAAAAACATCTTCAATGCCCGTATGCAAGAGGGGGCATCTGTTAGAGAACACGTTCTCAAAATGATGGTTCAATGCCAACGAAGAGGTTCACCATTTGAAATGATGGAGAGAAGGAAAAAAGGGTCACTTTAACGTGGTAGAGATGAATGATTCTGTCATCGACAAGGTCAGTCAGGTTAGCTTCATACTAGAATCTTTACCTGAAAGTTTCCTTTAATTCCGTAATAATGTTGTTATGAACAAGATTGACTACAACCTGACCACCTTGCTCAATGAGTTACAAACTTTCCAATCCTTGATGAAAACCAAGGAACAAAAGGGTGAGGCAAATGCTGCCTCATCCTTTAAGAAGTTCTATAGAGGTTCGACCTCTGAAACTAAGCTTTTGTCTTCTTCTTCTGACACCAAAAAATGGAAGAAGAAGAAAGGTGGAAAGGGAAAAACTAACCCATCAGTTGTTGTCCAAAGGGGCAATAGGGCTAAGTCTGCAAAGAGAATCTATTTCCATTGTAACCAGCAGGGACATTGGAAAAGGAACTATCCCTAATACTTAGCATAAAATAAGAAAGCCAAGCAAGGTAAATGTGATTTACTTGTTTTGATGACTTGTTTAATGGAGAATGATGATTCGGCTAGGATAATAGATTCAGGCGCCACTAACCATGTTTGCTCTTCATTTTAGGGTATTAGTTCCTGGTGGCAACTGGAGGCTGGGGAGATGAGAATGCGTGTTGGAACTGGGCACGTCATCTCAACTTTGAAAGTGGAAGAACTCCAACTTATTTTACAGAAAAATTATATTTTGTTAGAAAATGTAAATGTTGTTCCTGAATAAACAGGAACTTAATTTCTTTAAAGTGTTTACTAGAACAAAAATATTATGTTTCATTTAATGTAAATAAAGTGTTTATTTACAAATGGTATAAATATTTGTTGTGCTAAGTTAGAAGATAATCTTTATGTGCTAAAACCATTAGCAACTAAAGCCTTCCTAAATACTGAGCTATTTAAAACTTTGGCAACTCAGAATAAAAGACTTATTCTCCTAAGGAAATTGCCCATCTTTGGCACCTGAGATTAGAACACAAAATCTCAATAGAATTGAGGGGCTGGTCAAGAATGGACTTCTATTTGAGTTAGAAAAAAAGTTCATTACCTATGTATGAGTCATGCTTTGAAGGAAAAATGACTAAATGATCTTTTACTGGAAAAGATCATAGGGCCAAAAAACCCTTAGAACTTGTACATCCAGACCTCTGTGGTCCGATGAATGGTAAGACAAGAGGAAGGTTTGAATATTTCATCAATTTTACTGATGATTATTCTAGATATGGGTATATTTATTTAATGCAATATAAGTCTAAAGCCCTTAGAAAGTTTAAGGAGTACAAGGCTGTAGTTGAAAACACATTAAATAAAACCATTAAAATATTTTGATCTGATCAAGGTGGAGAGTATTTGGATTTAAAATTCCAAGACTATTTGATAGAACATGGAATTATATCCTAACTATCGACACTTGGTACACCTCAATAGAATGATGTATTAGAAAGGAGAAATCGAACCCTATTGGACATGGTTCGGTGTATGATCAATTATGCTTCTCTACTTAACTTGTTTTTGGGTTATGCAGTATAGATTGCAGCTTACATTTTGAAATGTATTCCATCTAAATGCATTACTGGAACACCTTTAGATTTATGGAATGGTCATAAAGGTAATTTACGCAATTTCAGGATTTGGGAATGCCCATCACATGTGCTTGAGGAAAATCCTAAGAAATTGGAACCTCGTTCAATTTTGTGCCTATTTGTAGGTTTCCCTAAAGGAACGAGAGGTGGTTACTTCTATGACTGTAAATTGTGTCGACAAACACTACATTTTTAGAAGAGGACCACATAAGGGAGCATAAGCCCCACAGTAAGAGTGTGTTAAGTGAACTTTCCAATTAAACTACTGAACCCTCAACAAGAATTGTTGAAGAATCCAATACCTCAACAAGAGTTGCTGAAGTTGGATCATCTAGTAGGTCAAATCCTCTTCAAATGTTAAGGGAGCCTCGATGTAGTGAAAGGGTTACGAATCCACCTGGTTGTTATATGGGTTTAACAGAAACACTAACTATCATAACTGCCAGAGATGTTGAGGATCTATTGTCTTACAAATAGGAAATGGAAGATGTTGATAAAGATTAGTAGATCAAAGCTATGGATCTCGAAATCAAGTCTATGAACTTCAATTCTGTTTGGAATCTTGTAGATAAACTTGATGGGGTTAAACCTATAGGTTGCAAGTGGATCTACAAGAGAAAATGAGTGCAGATGGAAAGGTGCAAACCCTCAAAGCTAGACTTGTGGTAAAGGATTATACCCAAGTTAAAGGAGTCGACTATGAGGAGACGTTCTCACATGTTGCTATGTTGAAGTCTATCCTAATACTTTTGTCCATTGCCTCATATTATGACTATGAGATTTGAAAAATGGACGTTAAGATTTCTTTTCTAAATGGCAATTTTTAAGAGACCATTTATATGGAGCAACCTGAGGGATTCATAACCCAAGGTCAAGAGCAAAAGGTTTGCAAATTGAATCGGTCTATTTATGGATTGAAGCAAGCTTCTCGATCTTGGAATATAAGATTCGATACTGCGATCAAATCTCATGGCTTTGATCAAAATGTTGATGAATCTTGTGTTTAAATGAAAATCATCAACTGTTTAGTCGCTTTTCTTGTATTGTATGTAGATGATATCCTACCCGTTTAAAATGATGTAGGTCTACTAACTGAAATTAAGAATTGGCTAGCAACCCAATTCCAAATGAAATATTTGGGAGAGGCGTAGTTTGTTTTGGGCATTCAGATCTTTAAAGATTGAAAGAACAAAACACTAGCCCTGTCTCAAGCATCGTACATTGACAAGATGCTAATCACATTTTTAATGCAGAACACTAAGAGAGGTTTACTCTCTTTCAGGCATGGAGTTATATTGTCGAAGGAACAATGTCCTAAGACACATCAAAAGGTTGAGGAAATAAGATGGATTCCTTATGCATCGGCTTTTGGTAGCCTTATGTATGTGATGTTATGTACTATACTTTGTTGGGAATGTCCTAGAACTCGCAGTTCGTGTTAAACATTCTATTTTATCAATAATAATGATTTGTTGATTATGCATCCTTGGCTATAGTTTGAATGCTGTAACTTTATGTAGTGATATAAACAGGATCAAGTTGACAGTATATAGCTTAAATAGTCTAATAAGTATATGGATGAAATTAGGTATCTCATCCTGGTAACACTATTGGATGTGGCTCACTCTGTAGTTATTACAAGAAGTTGTAAGGTGCTACAAACGATGTGATCCACAAATAGTTTATGTTGAGACATGAGAGTGGGGGCATCCTATGCAATGAATTTGCATATAGACTAGACCACGAAAATAGTCACTTTTCTTTATAACGGTCGTTTACTGTTAAAACTAACTATTTCATTTATAATATAACCTAGGTTAACTCGATCTTAATCCGGAGCTAGCTATGAGCTCCTGTTTGTTCGGGATTATCCTTTGATCTGCAAACGGTGAGAGTAGTCCAACAACACTGCTCTATAAGCTTACCATTTTGGAAATAATACCGGATGAATAACTGGGGACATAGCCTTGCAAGATGGAATTCACTCCTACCCTATTTAGGGTTAGCAGATAGGTATACTCTTAAGTACTGACTCTAGGTCTTGAACAATCGGGGCCCCGCCTTCTCATGATAGATAAAGGATTTAATTCATAGAGACTATGAATCAGAATTGTTCATTAGAGGATCAGTAGGAACTTAAAGACCAAGATGTATTCACAGGGGTAAAATGGTATTTTTGACCTAACTGTGATTACTAACAACCTGTAAAGGATCGACTTACTGATTATGGTTATTAAGTGGACATAATATATCTACAGTGAGGGGATTTCAACTATGGGCTATAGTGGAGTATCCCATTAGTTAACAAATGGGGGTTAGATCAGACTAATGAGTTTAATCGATTAATCTCGAATCGTTGGAGCCCATGATCTGTAGGTCCGCGAGATCCCCCTACTAGCTCGTAAATGGATAAGCTTTAGGGTAGTTTGAGAAATTAATTTGAAACATTCAAATTAAACGGAACAAGAGAATATATATTTAAATATGATTTAAATATATGAAGATGAATATTGTGCAAAAATTAATTTAATATTTGATATAAATTAATTAATATTTTAAATTAATTTATGAAATTAATTAAAGAAAATCAATTTTCAATTAAAATGGTTTTAAAATCATTTTATTTTTTAAAAGTAAAATGGAAATTCATTTTGCATCTTGCACAAAATGGAAAATGAGTTTTTTTCCACTACCTTCACCTTCATGCTCACACAAAGGCCATTATCCTCTCTACATTGATTCTTCAAGCATGAGTTGCAAGCCTTGCACTCCACTTCTTTGCATGTTCATGTACCATATATAAAGAATATTGGAGTCATTTTAAAGGGATGAATGCATAATTTTTTGGGAAAAATTTCTGTGAGAAGAAGACTGTCTTCTTTGTTCGGTTGTTGTGAGTTCTTCTTGGTTCTTCACTTCTTCAAGCTGTTCTTGAGTCCCAAAATCTACCTAAAGCTCTAAGAGAATAGTAGGGAAGGCTTTGAGATGGTTCACGGTGATATCAAGTGAAGACTACTGCATTTTCTTGGAGTTCAAAGGTATGATCTTAAAACCCATTTTTTTAGAAAAGCATGCTTTAGTTTTTGCCAAAATTAGTGAATTTGAATGCTTATGGATCTTTGATACTTCTACTGCATGTTATTTAACTCTTTCATACTTGGCATCTACTATGCAGTGGGGATAGTCAGTAGATATCAGTCTAATCCAGGATTTGATCACTGGACTGCTGTTAAGAACATCCTTAAGTATCTATAAAGAACAAGGGACTACATGCTCGTGTATGGTTCTAAGGATTTGATCCTTACAGGATACACATAATCTGATTTTAAAACTGATAAGGATTCTAGGAAATCCACATCAGGATCAGTGTTCACTCTTAATGGGGAGGCAGTAGTTTGGAGGAGCACCAAGCAAGGGTGCATTACTGACTCCACTATGGAGGCTGAGTAGGTAATGACTTGTGAAGCTACTAAGGAAGTTGTGTGCTTCAGGAAATTTCTGACTGATCTGGAAGTGGTTCTAGACATGTCTAAGTCTATCACCTTTTATTGTGATAATAATGATGTTGTGGCTAATTCCCAAGAGCCTAGGAGTATCATCTCACTCAAGAGATTGTTCATCGAGGGGACGTGATCGTCATGCAAATAGCTTCAGAGCACAATGTTGCCGATCCATTTATAAAGGCCCTCACGACTAAGGTGTTCGAGGGTCATCTGTAGAGTATGGGTCTAGGGGACAGGCCACATCTAGTCTTGGGCAAGTAGAAGATTTTGTACTTGGCGCGTATTATGCCCTAGTTTATTGTTTTGTGTGTACTTTTATATTATTGTGACTTTCATATTGTACATCCCACTAGCTTTAGGACAAGTGGGAGATTGTTAGGGTTGATGCCCTAAATCTTATGGGTCTTGTCGTTTGTAATTGTAATGTACAACCATTTTATTTATCTAATAAAATATAAGATGTTTTATTTGATTTAGTAGCATTAACCTACAAACCAATAAACTAACATCCAAGGTTATCTTATGTAGCTTAAACATGTAGGTAGAGACATCCTATTATTAATAAAAAAGTTATTCAACATTTCTTCAATAAAGTTGTTATTGATTTTTTTTTTTTAAATTGCATTCATAAAGTCTAAATCCAATAAACTAAGATCCATGGCTATTACATGAATACTTGAACTTTATATAGAGACATATAGATGGATCAAGTTCGAGTAAATAGCCAAAACGGTCTATAGTATACAAATAAGGTTGGATGCCTTATTCTGGTAACACTATGGGATGCGGCCTACTCTGTAGCGGTTACAAGTTGTTGGTGCTACAAACGAAGTGATCCTAATTCGTTCATGTATTGACATGAGGAGTAGGGGTGTCCTATGTAATGAGTTTGCATAAGATAGGACCAAGAAATAAATCACTCTTACTTTATAAATGTTGTTTACTATTTAAGATTGACTATTTCGCTTAGATGACCTAGGTAACTCGATCTCAATCCTAAACTAAATATGAACCTCTGTTTATTTGGGATTATCCTTAGATTTGCATGGTTGAGGGTTGGCACAACAGCGCCGACTCAATAAGCCTCCCATTTTAGAGATAAGACCAGGTAGATAGCTGAGGACATAAGGTGCAAGATGGAATTCACACCTACTCGGAGAAATTTTGTTCTCTTAAGTATTAAATCCAAGTCTTGAATAAGGGGCTCCACTCTCTCACTGGCTTGAGAGGGATCGGGTTTAGTGATTGGATCATTAACCAATTGTTCACTAGAGGATCAGTCAGAACTTAAGGAATAAGACGTAATATCGAGGGTAAAACAACGTATTGACCCAGCCGTTATTACGGACAACTTGTGAAGAGTTGATTTACTGATTATGGTTAAATCATATGGACAAAAATATATCTACAGTGAGGAGAATGCAACTATTGAGCTATAGTGGCGTGACTTGATAGTTAACAAAAATAGATTAATTTTGTCTAAAAAGTTTTAGCCAATTAATCTTATATCGTTGGAGCTCATGTTCTATAGGTCCATAAGGTCCCTCTACTAGCTTATAAAACATGAATATCTTGAATTAATAAATTGAGTGAATTTGGAATAATATCAATTTGAATTGTTCAAATCGGATTTTAGTTTGAAAATGTTTAAATTAAAATTAGGGTTTGAATTTTAATAAGTTCAAATTCAAATTAGGGTTTGTATGATTATATTTGAAATAATTAATGTTTAATTTATTGAAATTAAATGAAATTAGAGAGTTTATAATATTTAAATATTGATTTAAATATTAATTACATGGATAGGATTCATGTTTAAAATTAGGTGTGTGATTAATTTAATATTTGATATTAAATTAATTAATTAATTAAATATATTTAATTAATGAAAAAAAATAAAATTGATTTTCAATTTTAGATTCAATTTGAGAAATTGGATTTTGAAATTTTTAGATTTGATTAATTGAGATTTAGTCAAATTGTTCTAATTAATATTAAAATTAATTGGAATAATAAAATAATTGAAAATTAGAAGTTTGGCGGTTAAGTGAGTTTTTCCCACGTCTCCTTCTAGGAGGAGGTGTCCTACCATCTAATTGACACCAAATTCCACCATGTTTTTTGAAACAGCTGCTGGCTTTTGGTTTCAGCATGAGTGCTTGCATGGATAGAATTGTTCAAAAGCACTGAAAATGAAAGAAGAAAGATAAGATTATGTTGAAAAATTGGTTTTTCAGACTTCATCTTCTTCCTCCAAAAAAAAAAAAACCCAATAACATTCACCTCACAAATCCACTCAAATTAGAGTTCCACCACTCAAATTCAAGGCTGAGAATAGTAGAGAAGATCTCTTGGTGGTTCACCATCAATTTGAATCTGAATCAACGTGAAGAGTAGCTTGGATTAGGGAGGATTCATCAAAGGTATGTGAAACTTGAAACCCATTTGTGTTTTTCTATAGTAGCATGCTTTTGAACTCAAATTAAATGTAATTAAGAGTATTTATTGATTCTATTTGCTTTCGTTTGTTACTTGTGTATCGCATCAGTAAAGTGCTATAAATGATTTGGTTTTGATCATTCATGTGGAGACATGTGAGCAAAGGTATTCTAAACAAAGGAGTTTGTATAAGTCCGACCATGAAATGATTAGTCTCATTATATAACACTATCAATAATAGAGATTTACATTTCACCAGGATGATCACCATAGATGACATGACTTGAATCTTAAGTGAGTTGTGAACTCCTACCTATGAAGGTGATCCCTTGATTTGTATGGGTGAAAGTGGCCAGATCGCCGACTCAATAAGCCTACCATTTTGGAGATTCGTCTGATTGGGGAGCTGGTTACACAGCTAAATAAGATGGAATTCACTCTTTTCCTAACGTCTGGACAAATAGATAAATTACTCCCTTAAGGGCTGATTTAGGGGCTTGAACAATGTGACGTCACACTCTTTCTTGGCCCGAGAGGGGTTTGGTCATAGTTGGACTATGACTTATTGTTCATTAGATGGATCAGTGGTACTTAAGAAGTTAGATGTAATTACAGGGGCAAAATGATAATTTTGGCCCAATTATACTTACGAGTAATTTGTGAAGGGTCATCGCGTTATTGACTGGTCATATCGAATGGGCACAAAAATATATTTGTAGTGCAAAGAATGTAGCTGTCGGTCTTTAGTAGAGTGATCGACAGTTAATGGATGTTGAATAATTTAATTAAAGAAGTTTAATTAATTATTATTCGAATACCATCGAAGCTTCAATCTATAGGTCCATAAGGTCTCCTCTATAACTCATCAGGGATTATTGAGGATTAGTTTTGCATTAATTTGAGTTGTTCAAATTAATTAAGAAAATTAATTATATGTGATATAATTAATTTAAATTAATTATATGTGATATGATTAGTATAATGTATTTTATACATTATAGTATAAAGTTTATTTAGAGAAAAATAAAATTTGAATATGATTCATGAATTTAGTATAAATGTGATTTATATTAAATACCACAAATTATTAAGAGAATTAAAACTATAGGATATAGTGTATTTGATACAATATAAAAACTATAGGTCATATGTCATATATGATATAACATATAGTTATATATATAATAAATTAGTTATTATATATATAATTGTTATTTAAATTAAAATTAATTTTAATTTAATTTTAAAAATTAAAGGGAGTGAAATAACTTCCCTCCCCTTGAGTATCTCTTGAAAAAACATGAGGAGTTGGGTAGTTGAAATTTTTTTTTTCTTCTTCTTCACAAAAGGTATGTGGAATAGGATTGTAGAAGCTCTCTCTTAATTCTTCTCAAAAAATTTTCTCTAAGAAATTTCTCCTCTCAAAATCTTCTCTCCCTTTTCCAAATTTTTTCAGAGCCCACACACTCCTGATATTCTCACACCACCCTAAGGAGAATACAGAGGAAACAATTGTGGTGGTGTCTGCTTTGTTAGTTATTGGTTTGAGGGTTCGTGATTGATCGTAATCAATTCAGAGAAGCGGATTCGTGAAGAAATTCGATTCTTCAAGGGTATGTTATTCTAACCCTAAATTTCTTCTTTAATTACATGTTGTAATTTTTCTGAAATTTTGTGTAATCTTGTCTTTTAGTTTTTTATATTATGTGAAAATTAAAAAATTGAAACAATCACGCTTCTGCAATGAAACTTCACCGTTGTTTAAGTAAAATTGCAAACGCCATGAGAAAACCTAGTGCTTTAGTTGGACCCATTCATCTAGCTAATGGTCAATTTCTCAATTATTTTCTTCTATAACAAATGCCTTTATCTAGCACATGGATTCATGCTGCAAGGAGATTATTATTGCTTCTAGAAGCGACTTAATAATTCTATAGACTTGAAATTTGAACTCTTGGTATAAGAAGCCAATTTAGTACCGGCTATTATTATTTAAATAAAAGCTTCGCATTGGCACCTATGTTATATTAATTTATATGGTCAATAAATATTTTATAGGCATTTTTTTCTTTTTATTTAATTTTTTTATATTGGATTTTAAAGTATTTTGACTATCAAAATCAATTACAATTAAATACAATTCAAAATTTGAATGATTAACAACATATTTCGATGGGATTACATACATATTTACAAAAATGATTTTAACTATTACACTCTATCAACACATTCTAAATATTTGAAGCTAGCTAAAAAAAAAAAAAGTTTAAATGAAATTAAGAACATTTTGTCGTTTATACAAAGTTGTTAGGCTACAACATTATTTACGTATTAAACCAAAATCCTTCAATTTTAGAAATAAAATGAAATAAATATAAAATTTAGACATTCAAATTATTGGTATAGTATATGAATGTAGGTAATAGCAGAGTTCAAATTTAAAATTTCAACTTCTAACTTTACTAGAAAAACACATAAATAGTTACCAACTACCTATTTAATTGACTCTTTTTTTTAAAAAAAATCAAATTTGTTTTACAATGACCATGTGGGTTTATGGTGAGGTCACTCTCATGCCCATTTAAACCCATCGTATACATCATCCCACAAACACAAATTAATTATTTTCCTTTTTACAACTTTTTTTTCCCAAAAGAAATAAACTCATCATTTCTCCATTGAATACAAATTTCTTAGCCAACATGCATAAGTTTCAAATCTCTCCTAATTTACCCACTACCCAAAATAAAGACACATCTTAAATGACCCTTAACTTTAATAATATAAAATATGACACACATGCAATTTTCCTCAAAGAAAACTAAACAAAAACAAGAGTAAGATCCTCTCACAATATACATCTATATAATTTAAATCATTTTAAAATACAACTTTATTTTAATATTATATAAATAAATAATTTTGCTTAGGAATAATAGAGTTGAAAATTCGAATCATAACATATTATCTCTATATTAGTTGAAAATCTATATTCCACGAAGAATATTGTCTATTCGTGTATCTACCTATTTGTGTATTCTAGAACCAACGAAATTAGGAAACAATAGCCATGTGGGAGCAATGCATGTAAAGTTGAAATTAACCTATCAAAATTAGTTGTATATATTTAAATTTCATCTATAAAGAAGAAGCAATTTCTATGAGACAAAACCAAAGTACCATATGGTACCAATGAGAGGTACTAGTCAAAGGACAAAGTAATTAGCTTTTGTTTGTACTTAAACATATAGCTCTATTGGGTCCTTTTCAAAAATAATTTTTACTAGAATAGTTTTTGGACAACTATTTCTTGGTGCATTTGAAGTTATTACTCATACATATGTGCTTATATATATAAACTCAAACCTATCTGATACTAGAAGTAAAAACACAATCTCAATTCTTTTCAAAATTACATGTTTTTGCAGAGGAAAAGAGTGATATATGTATATAGTTTTATTCATATGTGCTTAACTTTTCAGTTATTTTCCAAATTATAGATGTTTGTACTATTAAGTTTAAAGTCAGAAGTTCGATTCTCTCATTTATATATCGTCAAAAGTTATATATTTAGGCATTGAAGTGACGCTACTACTAAAAGATATGCGAAATTTGATCAAGAGCGAACTTTGTTTTGGATATATAATCCTAATCAAGAGTCACTTATGTACTTCCCAAAAGTTCTTTTGAATCTAAAAAAAGGAGGTAATTAAGCGAAGAGCCAAAGCCTCTACCATTTTTTAAATTAATAAGGGAGAAAGTTCTTCTACACAAATAGTTTGGAATTCTTAATTAAAAAAAAAAAAAAACTATTTGAAGAGGAAACCTATAGATGTTGTGAGTGAAATTACTTGAATTAATTTAAAATTTTATATGAATACATGCAAATTAATTTTATAATAAGTGGTCAAGCTTAAAAACAATTATATGAGAAATTAAATCCCATGGTTATTAATGTTATGGTAATGTTAGGGGCGTTTTGCGTGCAGTTGGGTAATTTGTATTTTTTTTTTCTATTTTTAGAGGTTATTTTGTAGAATGTACGACCTCTAGTGTATCATAAATTAATTTTTATGATAATTTTGAATGAAACATTTAATATATTCATTTTAAAATGAAATTTTATCTTTTGTAATACTAAATTAATTCATTTTTTCTATTAATTTTCATAACAATAATGTAGAAATGATACTGATTTAGTTTTTTTTCTATAACAAATTTAGTTTTTGGTAACAAAATAAAACAACTTTGAAACTTAGTTTAATAACAAATCAACAAAAAATTTAGGCACGGTTAGAAATCATTTTGTAAATGACCACCGAGCCTCCCATCAAACAGTCATCCATTCGTCTAACATGCTCCACTATACATCTTTGTTCTACCGAGCATGGTTAATTCATGAGCATGACTCTGATATCACTTGATAGGGGACAACGACCCTCAAACTATCTCCACAATGGTATGATATTGTTCACTTTGGACATAAATCCTCGTGGCTTTGTTTTTTATTTCACCCCAAAAGACCTCATACCAATGGAGATAGTCATCCTCACTTACATACCCATGATTCTCCTCTTATCTAACCAATGTGAAACTTTGGTCGCATTCCCAACAACTCTTTATATTTTTTTAATTACTACCTCGAAGCAATTGTAAGATGCTTTAAACCACTTTCATTCGTTAAGTTTAAACATTATCCTAAATCTTAAAAGTTCTTTTATTGAGTAAAACTATCAATATTATTCTTCAAGGGGAATGGAACTCACTTAAATTAATAATGGTTTTGTAGATGTGTTTTAAGTCTTGGGAGATAGGCTACAGCTGAATGAATCCTTCTTAATTATTTTCATAAGATATTTTTCTTTTTCTGTCTTTGTCTATTTTTTAACGGGCATTTAGTTTGATATTTTACCACATGTCCATCAATAACATATACCTGAAAATAAGATGTAATGCTCAAGTTCGGGAAGAGTACATGAATGCACTAAGATCGATCTTGAAGATATAAAAGAGAGATTACGAAAGGTTTGACATAATTGATAGTTACTACCTAAACCAATATGGTACACCTTCTTTTTCAGTGACTCAATCATAGAAACTTTAAAGTTAAGTGTCCTTAGCTTTAAACAATTTTATGTTGGATGGCCTCTTACGAAATTTTCTAAGAAACATGTAAATGAGGACAAAACACGCTGAAAGGATTCGTGTTAGTTTGAGAGGATAATCTCCACTGTTATAAATTGTTTAAGACAAAGCAAGAATATATGACATTATTGAATCTTGGTTCGAATCTCGGGCGTCAATGATACATAAAATGTCTAAGAATAAGATCATATGAAATTGATTTTAGAAATCTTACATAATTATGAAATATTATTATAGAATAATCAAAATTAATAGTTAAATAATTATAAATAACCAATGATTAAAATTATTCATTATAACATTTTTTAAATCCCTATAATAGATTATTAATAATGGTAACTAATTGATTAAATATATTATGAATTAATGAGTTCTTTGTTTTCGTAATTAGTTGTATAAGTTTCTATGAAAATTACACACCATTTATTACGTGTAAAAATTAAGTGTATATTCTTATAAATTAACTTATTGATGTACTAAAAAAATTAATTTATTGCAGAATAATTAATTTAATGCACTAAAAAATAATAATGAAAATAATGTGTTTTTGTTGATAAAAAATTTAATTAATTGTATTAACTAATTTAATTTAATTTAATAAAATAAAATAAATACATACATAAAGAAATAAAGTACTATATTAAAAAGAGAGGAAATGTGTTAAAAAGAGAGGAGAGGAGACTCACTCTTTTTTTTGGAAGGGAATAATTTAACATCTTCTTTCATGGGATAACAAAGAAATAAGTTCATCTCATTCTCAATTACCCAAACATTGTTTCAAATAAGGAAATGTGTTACTCTAACCTATTTCTATCCTAATTTTACATTGTTTTTTTTTTTTCATTACAAACAGCCTGAAGAGATGACGTAATAGATGTTCGGAGCATCGTGCGTTGATGCATATTAAGATTTAGGCAATTAGGAAAATCTCATCAAACCTTTACATGGAGTAAATTTGTAATTTGGAGAAAATATGACCTAAAAAAAGGCTCCAAGACTAAAGCAACGAGGGAGAATAGTAAAATAACGAAGTCAACAGTTTAATTAACTCTTGTGGATTATAATAATGTATTTACTTGAAGAATGACCTTGTGTTTACCTATTTCTTTTAGGATTAGAATCAGGTTACGATGCCTTTTTTTTATCCTATAAAATTTAGGATTAGATCTTGACTCAATGATTAGTCGATACTAAACTTATTTGAGCCTAACTCTATATTTATTATTACTATTTTTTTCATATTTCATCAAATGAATTTCCATCTACAACATTGTGGGTTTTTTTTTTTTTTTTTTAAATTTTATTTTTTGCATTTTGGTATGCTATCTTATTTCCATATATTACCATATTTTCAATAGAATAATAAGAAAACTTCTCCTCTTCCCTATTTTCAAAATCTCCATAGTCTAAAGAAAGTAGTCTCTTGATTTGCCACAACCATCCTTTTATATATATATATATATATATATATATTTTAGGAGAAAAACATTCATAGAAGTGGGTAGTTGTTTTAGAAAGCTTTTGACCAAAGCCACCTTGGTTCCACTTTGACACCCTTCTTTTCTGAATTCATATTATTGGAATTAAGTCATCAACATATTTTTGTGTTTGAGGGCACACAAATAATTCCAAATACTTTTACAGAATATTTGAATTTGAATATTACTTGTGAGCTTGTTACTCTCTATTTTCATTCCTAAATATATGTGAGATATTAATTTAGGATAATACATTTTGGTCTGATCTTACTTTTAAGGCTGGAGTTATTATTTAAATGTCTTGTTATTTTCTAACCTATTTGCTAACTTTGCTTAATTATAAAATTATCTAAATCTCAAGGTCAATTTGTCTTTATGTTATCGCTAATACACTATTGCTTGTGAATTTCTCCAATAAATCCTTGATTCTCATATTATTGATTGGGTGACTCACTTTTTCATTGAATTGACATGCTTTATATATTGTGTCTTTAAAACTCTAGTTAAGTTTACATTTACCTATGGTTTTTGCTTACTCCAACTTGAGTTACTGATTTAATTATGAGCTTCGGGTTTAGAGTGAATGAGTGAATATTTTTTGATTGAGTGAATGTGAATGTGAAGAGTTTGTAATCTCTCTCTTCTTCTTCAATAATGTTTGAATGAAGCTAAACTATAAATCCTAATGTATAAGTGCATTGCCAAACTGCTATAATTCTTTGCATTCTTTCTTCACTCATTTGTTTGCTTGAACTCTATCTTTTTTGCTTACCTAAAGATTGTTTTTTAACACATATATAGTCTCATGCCAAATAAAACTTGCACACCTCAAACTAAGTTCATTATAAATTTTGATGGAGATTTTGAAATGGCTAACTATCCTCTTAAGATTTTTCATCCCACTACTAAGAAAACCCTCTCCTCTTACTAATTTAATACTTTCCAAACTATATCCTCAACAAAATTGAAGATCTAGTGTTTCTTTGTAGACTGAAATGGTAAACCTAGATATTATTTCAAAGCTTTTGTAGCAAACATTTTAACATAGATCTGACGAACTATTCCACTTTGACTTCTATTTTTTTTTCTTTCCATAAAATATTGACTCGTCATAATTAATTAATAGTCGGTCAAATTAACAATTATATTAATTAGATATTATGATTATATAGATTTTATACAACCTCTTTTGTTTTCTTCTTTTGGAGTTCAACAAGGGTGGAGAGACTATAGAAACAAACGTCCTAATAAAAAAAGAAATGATTTTAACAAAGTGGATTTGTGTTTGAGTATTCATATAATAAATATGATATATCTATATTTTAAAAAGGATTGACATTGAAAAAGCAACATGGTCCATTTTTATTGATGAATATAAAACATAAAAAAGATACACAAAAGAAATTTGAAGTTGAAAAATAATGATGGTGAAATGGAGCAATAGAGCATGGGGTACGTGGACAAGTAAAATTGGTCTCTTTAAAAGGTTCAAAGCACCAAAAAGTCCATGGCATGATATGACTTGTCACTCACTCACACAACCATAGTGTTATTGGAGACAACACAAACTCAAAATGACCAAACCCTAGAGAGAGATAATTGGACCAAATCCAAACCCTTTTAAGTGGTCTAAATACAATGGCCTTTCATTCATGCTTTTAAATGTCTCTTTTCTATTGGATATCATTTTTTTATACTCTTTTCTCTCTCTTAAACTTCTACGTCGATTTCGAGAATCGAGTATCTCTATATTAGTTATTTTATCAGACCCGTCGATCGGTCCCCTTTAATTTAGATACTTTATATCAATTTTTCGTTCGATTTTGAAGTTTCCAAATTTTTTGTTTTATTTTAGATATTAGGTGTTTAAAATTTGAAAAGGTTCCAAATAAGAGTTGATTTTTTTTTTTTTTTTTTTTTTTTTTTTTTTTTTTTTTTTTTTTTTACATATTTGACTATTCAAAGATGGTTCCATGTTGAGTGAGAAACTTTGGTGGAATTTTACCCATTTTGGTTTCTTACAAATGGGGTCTTTTTTATTGGAGGGAAAAAAAAATTGGAGAGTGAATGAAAAAGGAAATATGTCCATAAAAGCTAGGCATCATGGAAAGGCATCAAATTAGAATATTGTATTTTATGCCATATATAATTGTACTAAGCTAGCTGTCTATGAGAAATTTAACCCACCAACAAAAAAAAAAAAAAAAAAAGGAAAGAAAAGAAAAAAAAAAAAAAAAAAGGAAAGAAAAGAAAAGAAAAAAGAAATAAAGAGCATATCTTTACCTTGCAAAAGTCTATATTATTTTATATTGTACAACTATCTCTTGCATTATAATTTTTTGAAAATCATAAATCTTCAAATTTTGATTTTCTTTTGTATATATGTCATGTATTCTTATCAAATAAATCACTTGTTAACCCAAATATTGTTTGGTTAACATTTATGTAACAATATATATATATATATATTGTAATAAGAAGCAAAATAGAAATTAAAATTTAGGACATCATTGGTGCTTTTTAAATTTAGAACTTTTTAAAGTAATATTTGGGAGATTTATCAATTAAATAAAGCAATAAATTTCGAACCCGACCTTTAAAATAAAATTGCATTACAAGTTTAAACTTTAATCCATAAACTTTTATGTTTGTATGTTTGTATTTACCTTTGTTCTTGAACATTTAATTAAGTTTTCTAATATGTTTGTACCTATAAGAACAAATAATTCACTGTTATTGTCTTTATCAAACAAAATTTAATTTTTATACATTACGGATCGAATAAATTTTGACAATTGTCGAAGATGACAAAAAAATTTATTGTATTCAAAATTAAAACTTAATAATCTATTAGATATTTAAGTTTAGAAATCTATTAGACATACAATTGAAAATTTAGATACTTTAAAAGGTTGAAGTTGTAAATAGTAAAATAGAAAACGGAAAACAAAAAAAAAGTGAGATAATAAACAATAAACAAGGGAGAATGTAATCAAACGTGTCATTTGTTTCTTTTCTTCGTAGAAAACTACATGAGGTGGAGATTAAACCTTTGGTCTCTTAATCAAAAGTACACGTTTTATATGTCAATATCGTTGATACATTTGTCTTTTGTTTGTACTTTATTTCTCCACTAAAATTTTGAACAAACTTAGTTCTAAAGTAATGTATTGTGTAAAAAGCTAAATATTAAAAAAAAAAAAAGGATTAAAGAGTCAAAAAAGCTCACGATCTTATCCATTTAGCTGAATTAGAATTTAATCGTATGTTTCTCTTTCAATTATATGCTTCTCTTCGAGTTTTAAATTTAGTAGCGAACATGAGTGTTAAGGATAATGACCTCCATATATCTCTACAATGGTATGATATTATCCACTTTTGGCATAAACCTCCATAGTTTTACTTTTGGAAACACCCCAAAAATTCTCATACCATTGGAGATAGTTATCCCCCCATAAACCTATGATCATCCCCTTATTTAACCGATGTGATTCTTTGTCTTCATTCCCACCTAAAAAAAAAATTATTTAAATAATATTGAAATCTACATCCCAGTACCTCTACTTTTTCTCTGTTCTCTACTTCAATTTCTTATCTGTTTTTTACGATATGTGGTACGAGGGAATGGAACCTCTTACCTCGAAGTTGATAATACATACTATATGCCAGATGAACTATGCACATTTTGACATTTTTTCCATCTTTTAATACCCTCTTAATTCGCTTAATTATTTCATTTTTCAATCGCTCTAAGACTTCCCAATCTCTCATCTTTTTTGTCCTTCTTCAAAATGAGAACTTTAAATAAACAAGATGAGCTCTTTCACTTTTTAGGATGCAAAATATGAATATAAGAAATTAAATACAACCTAGCACATTCTTTTGAAGTTCACTTGAATTTGGAAAGAACCTAATTGAAAACAACTCATATAGATACTCTCGTTTTCTTTTTCTCTATTTGTCCAATCTTGTGATGCATATTTGTTTCTTTTTCCTTTTTTTTTTTTTTTTTTCCATAGTTGTCTTCAAAATTATTATCCAAATTCTAGAGGTCTTTCATTTTTGTGTGTAAACACCAAATGTAATAATTCACACTCAACTTCAAACATACAACCTTGTTAAAACATATATTTAAGTCCTAAGATCCCTGATGTTTTTTATTTTTTCTTCTTATTATATAACTTATATAGACTGAATGAATGTGGCAATTTAAAAAAATTGAAGAATGGAAGAAGGGGAGTAAGATGGTATCAAGCATAATGAGGAAGAAATGAAATAGGAAAAGTGTTAAATCATAGATTGAAGGGGAGAAAAAAAAAAAGGAAAAGAGAAGAGATGGGGTGTAGTTAAATGATTTTTCTTCCATAACTAATGGTAATGACATTTTAAAAATATAATAACTTTTTTAATTTTTAAAGTTTCAAGGTATTTTTTAAATAAGGTACTTATAGCTTTCATCCATATACTAACGATAAAAATATTAATTTATGATTTTTTAAGTTTAAAGTTATTAATGAAAATTTTAAAATTGTTGGAGTCTTTTTTATATAAAGTACAAAGTTCAAATGTATTTTCTATAATGAAACCTTAGATCTAATACATAAAATCATCAAATCAACAATAAAAGCATCGACTATAGCATCAAAAGAATAACACCCGAAAGTAGTCTCACCATAATTAACGGATCCAAAAAATCATGCTAGGGGGTATAAGTTCATATAATGTTAGGAAGTTTACCCTATAATCTTTTAGAGATTATTTCGTCTCATACATATTTGAAAAATGTTAAAAATTAAAGGTATGTAATAGAATACATATTTGAAAGTGATATAATAATCCTTTATTGTTATGAAAACTGAGGAATACAATGGAAATACAGATATGAAAATATAATATAATAATAATAAATAAATAAAGCTAAAATTATAAAATAAAATAACTAAAACATAAAATAACCAAAATAATGAAATTGGATAATATGAAAATTAGTGGAAGTGGAATTCTCACCAATTTAGGCGTGTTCTTAAAATCTACCAAATGCCACTATTTATAGACAAACTAGCAAGTAGAATGTGGACTTACATGGACACCAAACATGAATAACTACATGACACATGGACAACATGAATGGTGACACATGGCCTTTGGAACACCAAGCAATGAGCATCTATTTTCTATTATAATATGCATAATACTCCCCCTTGGATGCCCATATTTTATATATATATATATATATATATATATATATCTATAATATGCCTCATTAGAACCTTACTAGGAAAAACCTAATGGAAAAAACCCTAGTGAAGGAAAAAGAGTACATATTTCATATAATACATACTCCTAAAAAATACAATATATTTAAACCCTTCATGAAAACATTACTTAAGATCTCTGAGTTACCACATTCCAATATCGTGCACCAATATTTTAAAAGTTGCGGTTGGTAATGCGTTTGTAAATAAGTCTGCCAGGTTATCATTTGAACAAATTGTTGTATAGTGATGTCGCAATTTTCTTCAAGATCATGAGTGTAGAAAAGTTTCGGTGAAATATGCTTTGTTTTATCTCCTTTAATATATCCTCATTTGATTTGGGCTATGCAAGCTGTGTTGTATTCGTATAATATTGTTGGAAAGTTTTTATTAGAAGACAAGTCACACGTTTCACGAATGTGCTAAGTCATTGACCTTAGCCATACACATTCTCAGCTAGCCTCGTGAATTGAAAAAAAATTCAACATGATATGAGGAAGTGACCGTTCTAGTCTGTTTCACCGATCGCCATGATATAGCAGTTTCTCCACATGTTAACAGATAACCTGTTTGAGATTTAGCTTTGTGTGGATCAGATAAATATCCAGAATCTGCATAACTAACTAGATCAAAATTTGATTTATTTGAATCAAACAAACTCCTATCGATTGTTCCTCGGAGATAATGAAGTATATGCTTAATTTCGTTCCAATGTCTTTTTATAGGTGAGAACTATATCTAGCTAATAAATTTACTAAAAATGCAATATCTGGTCTTGTATTATTAGCAAGATACATAAGTGTACCAATTGTACTAAGATATGGTATTTAAGGATTAAGAAGTGCTTCATTATCTTCTCGAGGTCGAAATATATCTTTATTTATATCCAATGAATGAACTTCCATTGGAATATTTAATGGATGTGTTTTGTTCATATAAAATCATTTAAAAAAATTTCCTGTATAAGTTGACTGATGAATAAATATTCCATCTACTAAATGCTCAATTTTCAAACAAAAGCAAAATTTTATTTTTCCGAGATCTTTCATCTCAAATTCTTTCTTAAGATATTCGATTGCCTTTGAAAGTTTTTCAAGAATTCCAATTATGTTCAAGTCATCAACATATACAGTTATAATAGCAAATCCTGATTGTTATTTCTTTATAAAAACACACGGACATATTGGATTATTTTGATATCCTTCTTTCAGTAAATATCCACTCAAGCGATTGTACGACATTCGTCCTGATTGTTTCAATCCATATAATGATCTCTGTAACTTTATTGAATACCATTCCCAGGAATTTGATGTATATGTTTCAGATACCTTAAATCCTTCTAAGATTATCATATAAATATCGTTATCAAGAGATCCATATAAATATGATGTGACTACATCCATAAGATGCATATCAAGACTTTTATACACAGTCAAGCCGATTAAATATCTTAATGTAATTGCATCCACCACCGGAGAATACGTCTCCTCAAAATCAATACCAGGTATCTTTGTGAAAAACCTCGTGCAACTAGTTTTCCTTTATATCTTATGACCTCATTATTTTCATTTCTTTTCCTCACAAATACCCATTTGTATCCCACAGGTTTAACACCTTTTGGTGTTTGGACTACAGCTCCAAAAATCTGACATTTTGAAATTGAGTTTAATTCTACCTTGATTGCTTCTTTATACTGAAACCAATCTTTTCTATGTCGACATTCTTTAACAGATTTTGATTCAGTATCCTCATTTTCAGATATAATATCAAGAGCAACATTATAAGCAAAAATGTTATCAATAATTACATTAGTTTGATTCCATATTTTTCCTGTCATGACATAGTTTATTGAAACCTCATTATCTTTAGTTTCACCTTCATCACTAGTCATGTCGAGGATTTCTTTATGGGTATTTACATCATCAACCAAGTCTTTTTCACTATTAATTATTTTTCCTTTTCAAGGATTTTTATCCTTGGAAGCCACTGGTCTACCACGCTTCTAGCGTGTTCTAGACTCATTAGTGACAACTTGTTGTGTTGGGATATCAATTTTTATGGAAACTTTGCAGTTGGTATATGTGACTTAGTTACTTTATTTGCATCTATAAATGCATCTGGTAATTGATTTTTTATATTTTGCAAATGAATTATTTTATGAACTTCAAGTTCACATTGATCTGTAAAGGGATCTAAATGAGACAATAAGGATGCATTCCATGTAATTTCTTTTTCCAACTTCTTAATTCTTCTCCCTAATATTAGAAAACTTGTCTCATTAAAATGACAATAAACAAATCGTGCAGTAAATACATCACCCGTCAAGGCTCAAGTTATTTAATAACTGATGGGGAATCATATCCAACATATATTCCTAACCTCTTTTGAGGCCCCATCTTAGTGCGTTAGTGTGAAGCAATTGGAACATATACTGCATCAAAAAAATTCTCAGATGGGAAATATTTGGCTCATAACCATAAGCTAATTGTAAAGACGAGTACTTATGATAAGCTACTGGTCTAATGCGTACAAGTGACGCTTCATGCAGAATAGCATGTCCCCATGCAAATGAAGGAAGCTTAGCTCTCATAAGTAATGGTCTTGCAATTAATTGCAAACGTTTTATAAATGATTCTACTAAACAATTTTGTGTATGAAAATGAGCTACAAAATGTTCAACACATATCCCAATTGACATACAATAATTATCAAAATCTTGGTATGTAAATTCACCAGCATTATCGATACGAATGGTCTTAATTGTATAATAAG
Source organism: Benincasa hispida (assembly GCF_009727055.1). Classification (NCBI taxonomy): domain Eukaryota; kingdom Viridiplantae; phylum Streptophyta; class Magnoliopsida; order Cucurbitales; family Cucurbitaceae; genus Benincasa; species Benincasa hispida. The sequence continues at coordinate 40,419,846 of NC_052357.1, forward strand.
GAAATTGTGTTCTTAACCTAAATATTTGAGTAAGTAATCTTGCAAATGCAAGATTTCGATATGATAATAAGCACACGTGTGACCATCTACTAGATGCATCTATTAATGCTATAAAATATCTAAATGGTCTACTTGGTGGGTTAATAGGTCCACATATATCACCATGAATTTATTTTAAAAATGCAGGTGATTTAGTTTACCACTTTAGCTGGTGATGATCTAATTATCAATTTTCCTTCAGAGCAAGCATCACATGATAATTCATTAGATTGAAGAATCTTCTAGCTCTTCAATGGGTGTCCATTTGAATTCTCAATAATTTTCCTCATCATTATAGATCCTGGATGACCTAATCGGTCATGCCAAATTGTAAATATGTCTGGATTCATGAACTTCAGGTTTATTGTTGCATATGTTTCAATTACTCGTATATGAGTATAATACAATCTAGAAGATAACTCAGGCAAGTCTTCTAATATACGTTTTTCGTTTGAGACAGCGGATATAATATATAAATATTCCACATTATTCTTACTATCAGTCTCAATATGATAACCATTGCAACGTATATCTTTAAAACTTAGAAGATTTCTCTTTGATTAAGTAGAGAACAATGCATTGTTAATTGTAAATTTTGTTCCTCTAGACAAAATAATATTTGTTTTTCCAAATCCTTCAATCAGGTTTGTAGAACCTGATATTGTATTGACTTTTGCTTCCAACATTGTTTGTTTAGAAAAATATTTTCTACTTGTAAGTATTGCATGTGTAGTTGCGCTGTCTGCCAGACATAGCTCTTCTTTACTCATTTTTAGTCACCCATTATATAAAAATGATCCAGGTTTCTTCATTAAAAGAAAATAATTGCAATAAGACAAACAACATTTGGAATATACAAAGGTTAACATCTATTAAGAGAAGAAAAAAATATGGAGATGAAAAAAAAAACATTAAATCTAGATATTTTCAAAGTCAAAAGAAGCACTTGATGTGCCACCAACTGTACCAATCTTCTTTTCAATCTTCCCTTCAGGAGGTTCAAAGAAGTCCGTCACATCCAAATTTATCATATAAGATGGGTCAAATATGTCATTATCTTGATATGCAAAATTTGCTTCCACATTTTTCTCTTTTTCCTTCAGAGAGGCTTGATAGAGGTCAACTAAGTGTTTTGACGTACGACAGGTACGTGACCAATACCCAATCATTCCGCATTGGAAGCATTTATTTTCAACACTCTTTGAACTTTTATCTTCTGGAGTTTTTCCTTTGTGGTCATCATTTTGTATAGTTCTTTTGAAATTTGAATGATTAGAACGACCACCACGAAAATAATAATTATTTTTTCCTTTACCACGGCCACGACCTTGACTGCGACCACGACTACGACCTCGACCATGATTATTATTAAAATTCACAGCATTCACTTCAAGGAATGATGTTGTTTTGGTTGGTCGAGACTCATGACTTTTCATCAATAACTCATTATTTTGTTCGGCCACAAGAAGACATGAAATTAATTCAGAATATTGTTTAAAATCTTTCTTTCGATATTACTGTTGCAGGAGCATATTCGAGCATGAAATGTAGAAATATTTCATTAAAAGAAATTGTAACAACAAGAAAAATAAAAATAAAAATAAAAATTTAGGACATCATTAGTGCTTTTCAAATTTAGAACTTTTTAAAGTATAACGGATAAACAGAAATATTTAGGAAATTTATCAATTAAAGAAAGCAATAAATTTTGAACCTGACCTTTCAAATAAAATTGCATTACAGGTTTAAACTTTAATAATCCATAAAATTTTATGTTCTAATTTGTTCTTGAACATTTAATTAAGTTTTCTAGTATGTTTGTACCTATAAGAACAAATAATTAAATGTTATTGTCTTTATCAAACAAAATTTAATTTTTATACATTACGGATCGAATAATTTTTAAAAATTATCAAAGATGACAAAAATATCTATTGCATTCAAAACTAAAACTTAATAATCTATTTGATATTTAAGTTATGAAATCTATTAAACATAAAATTGTAAATTTAGACACTTTAAAAGGTTGAATTTGTAAATAGAAAAATAGAAATTGAAAAAAAAAAGTAAAATAATAAACAATAAACGAGAAGGGAGAATATAATCAAACGTGTCATTTGTTTCTTTTTCTTCGTTGAACTACGTGAGATGGAGATTAAACCTTTAATCTTTTAATCAAAAGTATATGTTTTATATGTCAATCTCGTTGATATTTTTTGTTTGTACTTTATTTCTCCACTAAAATTTTGAACAAACTTAGTTCTAAAGTAATGTCTTATATAAAAGCTAAATATTCAGAAAAAGGAATTATAGAGTTAAAACAGCTCATGATATTATCCATTTAGCTGAATTAGAATTTATTTGTATGTTTCTCTTTCAATTATATGCTTCTCTTCGAATTTTAAATTTAGTGCAAATACGAGTGTCAAGGATAATGAACCTCTATATATCTCTATAATAGTATGATCTTGTCTACTTTTTGTATAAACCTTTATGGTTTTATTTTTGAAAACACCTTAAAAAGTCTTATGCAATTGGAAATCGTTGTCCTTCCTCATAAATCTATGATTATCCCCTTATTTAACCAATGTGGAACTTTGATTGCATTCTCACCTAACAATCCTCCCCTCGAAAAAAGGACCATCGATCTTTCCTTCAAACAATCATCTTATCTCCATGTTAACTCAATCACGGAGTAGTCATCCATTCGAATTACACTTGAGCACACTGTTCATCTGAAGGCTCAACTACTCTAAACATGACTGCATCTTGTTCGATAATTAAGGATTTTTATTGATGAGGCATGGCTCTAATACCAATTTTTTAGGGACAATGGTCCTCTAACTATCTCCACAATGGTATGATATTGTCCACTTTGGGCGTAAACCTTCATGACTTTGCTTTTGGAAGCATCCCAAAAGGCCTCGTACCATTGGAGATAGTTGTCCTCCTTTATAAACCCATGATCATCTCCTTATTTAATCGATGTGATACTTTGATTGCATTCCCACCTAACAAAAAAAAAAAAATTATTTAAATAATATTAAAATCTACATCCCAATACCTCCCTCTCTATATTTTTCTCTGGTCTCTACTTTAATTTGTAGTCTAGCAATTCTCTTTTTAAATATTTTCCCAATTTTTTTAACGATATGCAGTGCAAGGGAATGGAACCTCTAACCTCGAAGTTGAGAATACATACTAGTCAGATGAGCTATGCGCATTTTGGATTTTTTCCATGTTTTAGTGCCCTCTTAATTCGCTTAATTATTTAATTTTTCTATCGTTCTAAGACTTCCCAATCTCTCATCTTTTTTATCATTCTTCAATATGAGAACTTTAAATAAACAAGATAAGCTCTTTCACTTTTTAGGATGCAAAATATGAATATAAGAATTTCAACAAAGCCTAACACATTCCTTTGAAGTTCACTTGAATTGGGAAAGAACCTAATTGAAAATAACTCATATAGATACTCTCATTTTCTTTTTCTCTATTTGTCCAATCTTACACTAATTTCTCGGTAACTAAAGACTTAAAGTTAAATGATGAGTTGCGAAATACAAATAGGTCTAACTAATGAATCATCTTTGATCATATTGGGGAATTTTTTAAATGAAAATCACAAAAAAATAGATAATTTAAACTACAAAAATAATCAACAAAATCTTCATCTCTACAAATCTTGTGATGCATATTTGTTTCTTTTTTTCCTCCCACTAGTTGTCTTCAAAATTATTACCCATATTCTAGAGGTGTTTCAATTTTTGTGTATTAACCCCAATTGTAACAATTCACACTCAACTTCAAACATATAATCCTGTTAAAACATATATTTAAGTCTTAAGATTCCTGATGTTTTTTATTTTTTCTTCTTATGATATAACCTATATAGTTTGAATGAATGTGGCAATTTAAAAAAAACTCGAAGAATGGAAGAAGGGGAGTAAAAGATGGTATCAAGCACAGAGAGGAAGATATGAAATAGGGAAAATGTTAGACCATAGATTGAAGGGGAGAACAAAAAAAAAATGAAAAAGGGAAGCGATCGATGGAGTGTAGTTAAATGATTTTTCATCCATACACTAATGATAATGACCATTTAAATATTTAAATATATATATATATATATATATATTATAAATTTTAAACTTTCAAAGTATTTTTTAAGTAAGGTACTATAGTTTTCATCTATATATTAACAATAAAAATATTAATTTATATTTTTTTCTAAAAGAAGTTTAAGGTTAATAATGAAAATTTTAAAATTGTCGGAGTCTTTTTTAAATAAAGTACAAAATTCAAATGTATTTTCTATAATGTAACTTTATATCTAGTACAGAAAATAATCAAACAAAGTACAAAGTTCAAATGTATTTTCTATAATGTAACTTTACATTAGTACAGAAAATAATCAAATCAACAATTTAAGCATCCACAATAGCATCAAAAGAATAACACCCGAAAGTAACCATAATTAGCAGATCCAAAAAATCATGCTAAGGGACAGAAGTTCATATAATGTTAGGAAATTTAGCCTATAATCTTTTAGAAATTAGTTTTTATCTATATATGATCCTTCAACTTTGGAACTATTTAATAAATTTTAAATATTTTATTTTATCACTTATAGGTTTCTAAAATTTTAATTTTGTAACGAGTTAGTCTCATACCTATTTGAAAAATGTTAAGAATTAAAGGTATGGAATAGAAATACATATTTGAAAGTGATATAATAATCCTTTACAAAGTTATCACTAAACAAAGAATGAAATTTGAAATATTAATTAAGCTTTTTTTTTTTTTTTTTAAGAAATAAGCCGAAGTTTTGTATACAAATTAATTTTCTTAAAATAATTTACTAAAGATTAAACAAATTTTTTATGATTAGTATGTTAAATTAGGTGTAATGTAGATGCCCATTATTAGTGTCCATTGGTCATGTGTAACTTATCCATTATCCTATATGTTATCTATGTATCTCAAGATTACACACTATTAGTGTTCATGTAATTCTATTCCTACTTGTCAAATTACCTATAGATAGTGGTGTTTGGTGGATTTTGAAAGACAAACACATATTGGTGATCAATCCAAAAAGATTGGAGAAAGGGGAGAAATTCATATTTTGTTATTTTATCTACTTTTGTTATTTATTTATTTTATTATATATTATTATTATATTATATTTTCTCTATATTCATACTCCGTTGTGCTCCCCAATTTTACAACACGTTATTAGCACGAGCGTTTGTCATTTCCACTGCTAAAGGTAGATCCTAGAGGTATGTCGGTTTTTTCCTCTTTGTTATAATTAATAAATTAAATGTTGTTTTATGTATTTGATATGTATTAAATTTCTAATATTTTTGTGATAGTGTTACTATGAAAAATATTATAAAATTAGAATTTGTAGCATTTAATATTAATGATAATAATTGTTTGTCATTAGTGCTTGATGACAAAATACATGTGGATGCCATAAAAATATGATAATCAGAAAAGAAATTTTCTTCCTAAAGTTTGTCGTAAATGGAGGCACTTGAGGCTCTAAAATTTTAAATCAGTATGTTAGAGAATACATATTTCTACATTTCAAAAATGCTCCTGCAGTAGCAATATCGGGAGAAATATTTTAAAAGCATTCTCCACTCATATGATGTCTTCTCGTGGCTGAATGAAATAACAAGTTATCAATTAAAAAAATATATGAATCTCAGCCAACTAGAGTAACAACATTTCCTGAAGTGAATGTTGTAAATTTTAATAATCGTGGATGAAAAATCATGAATCTCAACCAACTAGAGCAACAACATTCTAGAGTGAATACTGTGAATTTCAATAATAGTGGTCGAGATCGTGGTCATGGTCGAGGTCATGACTATGGCAGAGGAAGAAATAATTATTATTTCATGGTGGTTGTTTTTATCATTAAAATTTCAAAAGAACCACATAAAATGATGATAAAAAATTGTTGAAAATAAATGATTCCGATGCGGAATGACTAGACATTGGTCACATACCTGTCATACGTCAAAACACTCAGTTTGATCTCTATCAAGCCTCCCTGCAGAAAAAAGAGAAAAATGTGGAAGCAAATTTTGCATAACAAGAAAATGACATATTTGATCCATCCCAAATGACTAATGTAGATGTGGTAGACTTCTTTGAATCTCCTAAAGAGAAGATTGGCACAGTTAATAGAACATCAAGTGTTTCTTTTGACTTTGAGAATATCTAGACTTAATATTGTTGTTTTCTTTCATCTATCTTCATTTTTTTTTAGTAAAACTTAACTTTTGTATATTCTAAGTATTATTTTTCTTCTTGTAATTATTTTCTTTTAATGAAGAAACATGGATCATATTCCTATGTTGGGTGACTAAAAATGAGTAAAGAAAATCTATGTTTGGTAAACAGTGTAACTACACATACAATACTTACAAGAAAATATTTTTCCAAATTGACAATGCTAGAAGCAAAAGTCAATACAATATCAGGTTTTGCAAAACTAATTGAATGGTTTGGAAAAGCAAATATTATTATGCCTAGAGGAACAAAATTTAAAATTCACAATGCATTGTTCTCTAGTCAATCAAAGAGAAATCTACTTAGTTTTAAAGATATACGTTGCAATCGTTATCATATTGAGACTGATAGAAAGAATAATACGAAGTATCTTTATATCATATCTACTTTCTCATATGAAAAATATATACTGGAAGAGTTGTCTGCTTTATCTTTGGATTATATTATACTTATATACGAGTAATTGAAATATATGTAACAATGAACCTGAAGTTCATGAATCCAGACATATCTACAATTTGGCATGGCAGATTAAGTCATCCAGGGTCTATAATGATGAGAATAATTATTGAGAATTCAAATGAACATCCATTGAAGAGCTAGAAGATTTTTCAATATCTAATGAATTATCATGTGATGCTTGCTTTTAAGGCAAATTAATCATTAGACCATTACCAGTTAAAGTGGGGACTGTATCACCTCCATTTTTATAACGAATTCATGGTGATATATGTGAACCTATTATCCCATCAAGTGGACCATTTAGATATTTTATGATATTAATAGATACATCCAGCAAATGGTCACACATGTTCTTATTATCATGTCGAAATCTTGCATTTGCAATATTACTTGCTCAAATAATTAAGTTAAGAGCACTAATTATACAATTAACATCATTCGTCTTGATAATTCACGTGATATTGATAGATGCAAAGAAAGTAACTAAATCACATATACTAGCTGCAAATATTCCATTAAAAATTGATATCCCAGCACAACAAGTTGTCCATCATGAGTTTGGAATACGCTAGAAGTGTGGTAGAACAATGGGTTCCAAAGATAAAAATTCTCGAAAACGAAAAATAATTAATAGTAAAAAAGACTTGGTTGGGGATGCAAATACCCATGAAGAAATTCTTGACATGACTAGTGAGGAAGATGAAATACCTAAAGATAATAATGAGATTTCAACAAACTATGTCATGACAGGAAAAAGATGGAACCGGACTCATGTAGTTATTGACAACATTTTTGCATATAAAGTTAATCTTGATATTATATCTGAATATTCTAAACCAAAGCTTGTTGAAGAATGTCGATATAGAAAAGATTGGCTTCAGTAAAAAGAAGCAATCGAGGTAGATTAAACCCGCTTTCAAAGCGTTAGGTTTTTGGACCAGTAGTTCGAACACCAGAAGATGTCAAACCTATAGGATACAAATGAGTATTTGTGAGGAAAATATATGAAAATAATGAGGTCATAAGATATAAAGCATGACTAGTTGCACAAGGTTTTTCACAAAGACTTAGTATGATTATGAGGAGACATATTCTCCAGTGGCAGATTCAATTATACTAAGATATTTAATTGGCCTAACTGTGTATAAAAGTTTGGACAGGCATCTTATGGATGTAGTCCTAACAAAACCTTCCTTCAAGGAGTAGCTAGAATCACTTCAAGTGATTAGTTTTCATGAGAGTCATGTAATAAAACCACTCTTGATTGAGTGGAAAAGCTAGGGCAATTGTTGAATTGTTGAGTTTTGAAAGTTGAAGAAGTTGTTCTTCAACAAGCTGAAAAAGCAGAAAACCATTCCTCTAATTAACTTAACTTCAAGCTTGTTTTGAATCTTACAACTCAACCTAAGGCTCCTAGAGAATAGTAGGGAAGCTCTAGTGGTGGTCCACAGCCTAAATTTGAGAAGATTGTAGCTATATTTCGTTGAAGAAGAAGATCTTCAAAGGTATGCAATGAAACCATCTTGATACCCATGGACATGTTTAATTTGATGTCAAAATTGAGGAATTAGGATGCTTAATGATCCTATTTTCTTCTGCTGCACACTTCTGTAAACCAATAGTCACGACATATTTATATGGATCTCTTGATAATGATATTTGTATGAGAATTCCAGAATGATTTAAGGTACCTGAAACGTATAAATCAAAATTTTCAGGAATTGTATTCAATAAAGTTATAGAGACCGCTAAATGGATTGAAACAATCAGGACGAATATGAGACAATCGTCTAAGTGGATATTTGTTGAAAGAAAGATATCAAAACAATCCAATATATCCATGTGTTTTTACAAAGAAATCACAGTCAGGATTTGCTACTATAACTGTATATATTGATGACTTAAATATAATTGAGACTCTTGAAAAACTCTTAAAGTCAATAGAATATCTTAAGAAAGAATGTGAGATGAAAGATCTAAAAAAAAATAAAATTTTACCTTGCCTTGCAAATTGGGCATTTAACAGATGGAATATTTGTTCATCAGTCAACTTATACAGGAAAAGTTTTGAAACAATTTTATATGGACAAAGCAAATCTATTGAACATTCCAATGGAAGTTCGTTCATTAGATGTGAAGAAATATATATTTTGACCTCGAGATGATATGAAAAACTTCATGATCCTGAAGTACCATATCTTAGTGTAATTGGTGCACTTATGTATGTTGCTAATTATGCAAGACCACATATTGCATTTTCAGTAGATTTATTAGCAAGATATAGTTCTTTTCCAACAAAAAGACATTGGAACGAAATTAGACATATATTTTGTTATCTTTGAGGAACGATCGATATGAGTTTGTTTTATTCAAATAAATAATTTTTGATCTAGTTGGTTTATGCAGACCATAGATATTTCCCAGTTCGACACAAAACTAGATCTCAAACGAGTTATTTGTTCACTTGTGGAGGAACTGTTATATCATGGCAATCGATGAAACAGACCATAACAATCAATTCCTCAAACCATGTTGAAATTTTTGCAATTCACGAGGCTAGTTGAGAATGTGTATGGCTAAGATCAATGACTCAACCAATTTGTGGAACATGTGATTTGTCTTCTAGTAAAAATTTTCCAACGTTATTATGTGAAGACAACACAGCATGCATATCCCAAATCAAAGAAGGATATATTAAAAGAGATAGAACAAAACATATTTCACCGAAGTTTTTCTAAACTCATGATCTTGAAGAAAGTGGCAACATCACAATGAAGGGATTGAATCCTGCAACAGAACCAATATGTCAGAATGCATTGGATCTTACAATTCAATTTTTACATAAACAAATTCAGTATAATAAAATAGAATATAAACATGTAAATTAGCATGCTTTAGGGTAAAAGATTAGAACCATTCTTACCTTTGTAGATTCCTAAGCTTCACGAACAATCCTCTTTATGTTCCAATGAATGACTCCTCCAACGATCTTGATCACCAACGATTTCTTGAACATCTCGAACACTACCATGAGAGTAACCTCATTATTCTCTAGGATTGAAATATAAGGATAGGTGGTATCCAACTATTGGGAGAGAGAGAGGAGAAAAGGGTTTTGGAGATAATAGAGAGGATTCTCTTTGTGGTATGTTGTATGTTGTGTATTGTCAGTCTTTGTGTCTCCCAAAGGGGCCATAGAGAGGTTTTTATACAGAGAAGGATCAAACCTTTTTCTTAGTCCTTTTCCCATTTCCCTTTTCCACAATTGATTAACTAATTAACACTTATTTAATTAATTAGCCTAATTAATTATATAACATTTATTTATTTAATTAGCATAATTAAATAACACTTATTTAATTTAATTTTCACATTAATAAATAACTATTTATACATCGTATGTATACATCTCTATTAATTATTTCTTTATGATTCTAATTCACTTGAATTAATTAATTGAATCTTATTCAAATATTATTTTCCAATTTAATTTGAATTGTAGATTATATCTATAATCAATTATATATTAATCACATTAATATATGGTCCCCTCAAATTAATTTTGAACAACTCAAATCATCCCTCTTAAATATTCTCAAGTGAGCTAACAAAGGGATTTGGTGGACCTGTAGATCAGAAGCTCCAACGATATGTGATTAATGGGCTAAACTCATTAACCAAGTTAATCAATATTTGTTAACTGTGGGTACACTCATATTCGTTAAACTGTGGGTACACTCCACTAAAGACTCACAACTGCACTTTTCTCACTACAGATATATTTCTGTGTCCACGGATATAGACCAATAACAGCAAGTTAGTTCTTCATGAGTGTTCGTAACTCCAATTGGGCCAAATTACCATTTTAACTTTGGGTTACCTCTGATTCCTTAAGTACTAATGCTTCTGTAATGAACAACCTATTTATGGTTAAACAAATAAACAAAAACCCTCTCAGGCCAATAAGAGGGTAGGACCCTTTGCTCAAGTCCCGGTGACACAACTTGAAGGAACACTCATTTACTTACCCTTAAGATGAGAAGAAGTGAATTCCATATTGTATTATTATGTTCTCAACTCCCCACTTGGTCTTGTCCCCAAAATGGTAGACATATTGGGTTGGGAACTGGACATCTTCACCCATACAAATATAAGGACAATCCCTCATGAACAGAAGTTCATAATATACTCAAGATTAAAGCTAAGTTGCTTAGGTCATCCTATTGAAATAGGAACCTAACTAGTTAACGGTGTTACATCTAGTGGTTACTATTTCACGGTCCGTTCTTATGCAAACTCATTGCATAGGATACCTTCACTTGCATGTCAACTAAATGAACCATTCGATCATTGTGTTTGTATCAAATACAAAGTGAGTTGTATCCATAGTGTTACCAGGATAAGGTACCCAGCCTTATCCCTAAACTATAGACCCTTTAGGCTATATCTTAAACATTGATCTCTATATGTCTCCACATACAATTCAAGACTCATAAGGCAGTCTTGGATGTTAGTTTATTGGATTTAGAGTTATTAAGACAAAAATAGACAAACAACACAAACAATAACATTTATTAAATTAACTATTGTGCAACTTGGATCTTTCGATGTTAGTTTATTGAATCCAATTATCTCATAACCGCCTAATTAATTAAATAATGAATATAATCATATTATATTCTTAACCTATAGTTTTGATATAAATCATATCATCCAATTTCCTCCAAAATAATATATCTCATACATTTAGTCAATTATATCATATATAATTAACCAGTTTAATTAAATCATATATAATCGAACTCCCTCTTGTCAATTTGAACAATTTAAACTGACCCAAAAACTGATTCCCAACTTTATCCAAGCTACTAAAGGGACCTTATGGACCTATGGCTCGAAGCTCCAACGATACGTGAATATCTGATTGACCTCTTTAGCCACGAGATCCACCATCCGTTAACTGCCAGGCATTCTACTAAAGACCAACAGCTGAACTCTTCTTACCACAGATATATTTTTGTGTCCATCGAATATAACCAATCAAGAGTACGATGACCCTTCACAGATGCTTGTAAGTACAGTTAGGCAAATTTACCGTTTTCCCCTATAGTTACATGTCACTCCTTAAGTACCATTGATCCCTCTAATGAACAATACAACATAGTCCAACTATGTGTGAACACCTCTCGGGCTAAGAGAAGAATTGTGGCGTCACATCATTCAAGCCCTGGAATCGTCCCTTAAAGGAGCTATCTATCTACTTGCCCTTGCATCGATGAAGGAGTGAATTCTATCTTGTGTAGTTGAGTTCTCAGCTCCCAAATCAGACGAATCCCCAAAGTGGTAGGTTTGAGTTGGCAACCTGGCCACTTGCACCCATGCAAATCAAAGGACTGCCCTCAATGGCAAGAGTTCTCAACTCACTCAGGATTGAGGTCATGTTACCTATGGTCATCCTAGTGAAGTGAAGTCTCAGTCATGAACCAGGTTATATAACGAGACGTAAACACTTGTGGTCACGGTCTGTAACAATACTCTTTGTATAAGATGTCCCCGCTGCACTGTCCCCTACACAATGATCAGGATGAGACCATCTACTGACAAGGTCACAACACTTGTGACCATTCTACAAAGCGGGCCACATCCGTAAACATTAGCCAGGATACGAGGTTTCATCTTCTATAATCCATATACTCAAGACCACTTTTGGTATCACTAGAACATGATCCACTTGTATTCACACATAGCATGCTTAAGTTACATATAGATAAACTAGAGATTTAGGTTTATTGGTTTGGTGATAAAGTAATAACATTTCATCTGAGCAAAAACAAGAATTTAAGAATATATCATATATTATACATCACAAGATCGGAAAAATTGTTACAAACAAGAACTGAGACTTTAGGAATCAACCCCAACAACTATGCGTCAAAGAAATTTATACAAAATGGAGCATACAAGCATCAGATCAAGACCTACGAATTGCCACAATCAACAAAGTTTCTCAAGTAAGTTTTATGCTTAACGAATGTAAAAAAAAAAAAAAAAAAAAAAAAAAAAAAAAAAAAAAAAATCCTTATCGCAAGAGCCTAAGTTGTTTGTTGCTTCTAGCCCACATGAGCTTAAAAGGTGAACGACCAAAAAAAAAAAACTCTTTTTGAACTACATAATGACTTGATCCCTATTCATTGTAAAGGATATGTAGGCAGCTTGAAATAAACTTTAAGTTCAGTCCGAACAAACAAAAAAACTTTAAACTATGTCATGACTTGATCACTTTCTTCAAGGGTATGTAGGCAACTTAAAGAAATTTAAGTTCAGTTTGTCAGAAAGGGTACCACAACCACCTAAGTATGACACTATAAGATTGATGTTGATCATCTGCGTTAAAGAATGACACTTCAGATTGAAGATGTTCATCCCTAAGGGGCAACACAACAAATTAAAGATGTTCATCCCTCGTAATAAGCTAACACAGTAAATTAAAAGCACACACTTAGTATGACACTTTGCTTCCTCTTTGAAGTCAAGTTTGGAAGTGTCACCACTTTCTCGTTGAAGTCAAGTTTGGATGTTTCGTTGCTTCCTATTCGAAGTTCAAGTTTGGTGAGACTTCCCTACTTCCTCTAAGAAACAAAATGAATATTATTCCTCGCAGATTCTTTTCTTCTCCAAAAGTTGTTACAGTTCTGCCTTCTCTATAAAGATGTTGGTGTTGCTGCTTCTTCATCTCCAAGTTCGAGGATCAGACCGCTGTTTTAATGGTTGCATCGCTATTTCTCCATCTGTGAATTTGATGGTTTCATTGCTGCTTCTCCCTCTCCAAGTTTGAGGGTTTCACTATTGCTTCTACAACTCTAAGTTTTACGGTTGCATTGATGCCTTTCCATCTTCAAGTTCAAAGGTTTCATCAATGCTCTTTTGTCTTCAAGTTTAGAGGGTTTACTAATGCTCTTCCATCTTCAAGAGGCTTTATTGATACTCCTCCATCTTCAAGTTCACATGCTTCGTTGATACTCATCTGTTTTCAAGTTTAGAGTCTTTGTTGATGCTTCTCCATCTTCAAGTTCAAAAGTTTCGTCAGTGCTTCTCCATCTTTAAGTTCAGAAGCTTCGTCAGTGCTTCTCCATCTTCAAGTTTAGAGGCTTCATCGATGCTGCATCTTCATGCTCAAGTTTGGAGGCTTTGCATTGTCATCTCCATGCTTAAAGTCGCAAAATCAAGTTAAAGTGGAAGATTCACCGATGCTTCGTCAAATTCAAATGCAGAGGATTCCCGATGGTATGGAGGATTCGCCAATACTTTGAGCTTATATGCCGAATATTCGTCGATGTTTCATCAAACTAAGAGGCTTCATCGATGCTTCTCCATCTTCAAGTTTAGAGGCTTCGTCGATACTCTTCCATCTTCAAGTTCAGAGACTTCGTCGATGCTCTTCCATCTTTAACTTTGGAGGCTTCACCACTTCCTTTTCAAAGTTAGGTTTGGATGCTTCGCTCCCGCTTCAAAATATTGGTGCGACTTCCTTCCTTCTTCAAATTGTTGGTGCAATTTTTCTTTCTCCCCCCTCTCTAAAAAAAAGGACAGGTAACGCTTCGTTCCTTCTTTAAAATGTTGGTGCAGCTTTACTTCTTCCTTAAAATGTTGGTGCAGTTTCGCTCTCTCTCCAAAAATGTTGGTATGGCTTCAGCTCATATGCGAAATCAAGTTTACTACGTTTGGCTTCGCCTCACATTTGAGATCAAGTTTGGTCCTCCTGGCTCTGCCTCATATGCGAGATCAAGATTGGTTTATCTAACACCGCCTCATATGCAAAATCAAGTCCGATCCCCTTGCCTCTGCCCGAACTACACAGACAAATTCGATTTGCCTTGCTTTGCTTCATCTGCGAGATCAAGTTCAGTCTACCAGGTTCCACATTCAGTCTGCTAAGCTTTGCCTTATATGCAAGATCAGTTCGCATATTAAGATCGAAACCAATAAAGGGCAGAGATCAGAGCAGTTAGATCACTAAGTTGGAAACCAACGGGATTACCACCCGACAGGGAGGTGGAGTTAACTATTGACTTAGTTCCAGGAACAACTCCCATATCGCAGGCACCATATAGAATGGCGCCGACTGAGTTCAAAGAATTAAAGGTTTAGTTGCAAGAGTTAATTGACAAGGGATACATTCGACCTAGTGTATCGCCTTGGGGAGCTCCAGTATTGTTTGTGAGGAAGAAAGACGATACACTTAGATTGTGTATTGACTATAGGCAGCTGAATAAGGTAACGATTAAGAATAAATATTCGTTACCACGCATTGATGATTTGTTTAATCAGTTAAAAGGAGCCACAGTGTTTTCGAAGATAGACCTGAGATCGGGTTATCATCAACTGAAAGTGAGAGAAGCTAATATCCCTAAAATATCATTTAGAACGAGATATGAACATTATGAGTTCCGGGTAATGCCTTTCGGATTGACAAATACCCCTACGGTATTTATGGATCTCATAAACAGGATATTTCATCCCTACTTGGACCAGTTCGTGATAGTATTCATTGATGATATACTGGTGTATTCTGGTAGTAGGGAGGATCATATTACCCACCTGAGGATAGTATTACAGACATTGCGAGATAGGTAGTTGTATGCTAAATTCAGTAAATGCAATTTTTGGTTAGATCGGGTAGTATTTCTTGGACATGTTGTTTCAGCAGAGGGCATTAGTGTAGATACCCAGAAGATGGAAGCAATAGTTAATTGGGAACGACCCATAACCGTTTTAGAAATATGCAGTTTCCTAGGGTTGGTAGGTTATTATCGGAGGTTTGTGGAGAGTTTCTCTAAGATAGCCCTTCTGTTGACGAACCGGACCAAGAAAGGTGTGAGGTTTGAATGGTTGTTGAAGTGTGAACATAGTTTCCAGGAGCTGAAACGGAAACTAGTATCAGCACTAGTGCTTACCTTACCTACTCCAGGTAAGGAATTTGAGATTTATTGCGATGCATCCCGACAAGGATTGGGATGTGTGTTGATGCAGGATGGGAAGGCGATTGCATATGCCTCTCGTCAACTTAAGAAACACGAGGGCATTTATCCCACGCATGATCTGGAATTGGCAGCAGTTGTTTTAGNATATGGACATTATGAATTCCGGCTAATGCCTTTTAGATTCACAAATGCCCCTGCGGTATTCATGGATCTCGTAGACAGGATATTTCATCCCTACTTGGACCAGTTCGTGATAGTATTCATTGATGATATACTGGTGTATTCTGGTAGTAAGGAGGATCATATTACCCACCTGAGGATAGTATTGCAGACGTTGCGAGATAGGCAGTTGTATGCTAAATTCAGTAAATGCGATTTTTGGTTAGATTGGGTAGTATTTCTTGGGCATGTTATTTCAGCAGAGGGCATTAGTGTAGATACCCAGAAGATGGAAGCAATAGTTTATTTGGAACGACCCACAACCGTTTCAGAAATATGCAGTTTCCTAAGGTTGGCAGGTTATTATCGAAGGTTTGTGGAGGGTTTCTCTAAGATAGCCCTTCCGTTGATGAATCTGACCAAGAAAGGCGTGAGGTTTGAATGGTCATTGGAGTGTGAACATAGTTTCCAGGAGCTGAAACGAAAACTATATCAGCACCAGTGCTTACTTTGCCTATTCCAGGTAAGGAATTTGAGATTTATTGCGACGCATCCTTAGAAGGATTGTATAGCGCCCTAGTTTGTTAGTACAAGGATGGGAAGGTGATTGCATATGCCTTTTGTCAACTTAAGAAACACGAGGGTATTTATCCCACGCATGATCTGGAATTGGCAGCAGTTGTTTTAGCTCTGAAGTTGTGGAGACATTACCTATTTGGAGAGCGCTGCAGGATATTTACAGATCACAAATGCTTAAAATATATCTTTGATCAAAAGGAGTTGAATCTAAGACAACGAAGATGGATTGAATTAATTAAAGATTATGACTTTTCCATCGAATACCACCCTAGTAAGGCTAATGTTGTGGCAGATGCACTGAGTAGGAAATCCTCGGGACCCAAGGCTATTATTGGTTCAATAAGAGGAATGCTATTGCAGGAGTTCAGGAATTCCAGAACCGCCTTATCAGTGGAACCGTCAGGAGGAATGATAGCTACTTTCCAGATAAGGCTGACCTTAGTAGAAAACCTTAAGCGGGATCAATTGGAAGACCCTAATTTTCAGAAGATTGCTGATGATGTGAATAAGGGCATCAAGGTTGAATTTCAACTAGAAGCAGACAGTGTGTTAGAAAAGGAGGGGAGAATGTGTGTGCCTAACAAGCTACAGTTTAAACAAGCCATTTTAGAGGAAGCACATAGTTCCACTTATGCCATGCATCCAGGTAGCACCAAGATGTATAGAACTTTAAAGAAATATTACTGGTGGCCTGGGATGAAGAGAGACATAGCAAAATATGTGGACCGATGTATAGTCTATCAACAAGTAAAACCTGCAAAGACCAGCAGGATTACTCAATCCATTTTCAGTGCATGAGTGGAAGTGGGAGCATATGACAATGGACTTTCTATTTGGTTTGCCTAAGACACCCTCAGGATTTGATGGCATTTGGGTAATAGTCGATAGACTAACTAAGGCGGTCAAGTTCATACCAGTAAAAGTTACTTTTACCCTAGACCTTCTAGCTAAGAATTATGTGGATAGGATAATCAGTCAATATAGAGCCCCAGTGTCGATAGTGTCGGATCGGGACTCGAGGTTCACTTCAAAATTTTGGCCTAGTTTACAGAAGGTTATGGGCACTAAATTGCATTTCAGTACGGCTTTTCATCCGCAAATAGATGGACAGTCGAAAAGACCTATACAGACACTAGAAGATATGTTAAGAGATTGTGTACTACAATTCAAAGGAAGTTGGGGTAGACACTTATCGTTGATTGAATTTGCCTACAACAATAGCTACCATTCTTGTATCGGAATGGCTCCCTATAAAGCATTGTACGGCTGACCTTGCAGGACTCCAGTATACTGGAACGAAGTCGGAGAACGACAATTACTGGGTCCAAAATTAGTTTAACAAACAGCAGAGAATGTGAAACTTATCAGGGATAAACTTATTAGGGATACGCTTGTTGCTTTACGATTCTATAGTCACTCACTGAAAGACTCGGCTTATTAAAAGACTTAGGTTGATAATTTGTTTATGTACACATGTTTTGTGAGGGACTAGGGTTTCTGTAGGAATGTTTGGGTCACCTGTGAATATTTTTCTATAAAAGTAATGTCTTGGCTGTATGCTTGTAATTATGTAATCTTCGTAAGAACTTAAGAAAGGTTAGCTGTTTGCGTATATTAATAATATAGATGAACAAGTTGGTATCTAGATTAGAAGGTTTGGGTGGTGAGTATTGGCAGTAGGGCTAGTAGCTACCACGGTCATATCCTCTTCCAAAATAAAAGGGTAATCGAGGAGGGGGTATGACAGCTCAAGTCAAAGATTGAGGCAGGAACGGACGGAATCCTCAGGCTGCATACTAAGATCGAAGTCAATAAGGGGTAGAAATCAGAGCTGTTAGAGCACTGAGTTGGAAATCGACGAAATGCTCAAAGTCAAAGATTGAGGCTAGAACCGACGGAACCCTCAGGCGTGTACAAGATCGAACCAATAGAGGCAGAGTTCAGAATCGTTAAAGCACTGAGTTGGAAACCGATGGAATTCTCAAGTCAAAGACTGAGGCTGGGACCGACGGAACTCTTAGGACACATACTAAGATTGAAGACAATAAGGGACGGAGATCAGAGCTCTTAGAGCACTAAGTTGGAAACCAACGGAATGCTCAAGTGAAAGACTGAGGTTGGAATGGACGGAACCCTCAGGCTGCGTACTAAGATCAAAGCCAATAAGGGGTAGAGATCATAGTCGTTAGAACACTGAATTGAAAACTGACGAAATGTTCAAGTCAAATTGAAGCTAGAACCGACGGAACCCTCAGGCTACGTACTAAGATTGAAGCCAATAAGGGGCGGAGATCAGAGCCATTAGAGCACTGAGTTGGAAACTAACGGGATGCTCAAGTCAAAGACTGAGGCTGGTACCGATGGAACCCTCAGGCCGCGTACTAAGATCGAAGCCAATAAGGGGTGGAGATCAGGGCCGTTAGAGCATTGAGTTGAAAACCGACGGAATGCTCAAGTCACAGACTGAGACTAGAACCGACGGAACCCTCAAGTTGCATACTAAGATCGAAGCCAATAAAGGGTGGAGATCATAGCCGTTAGAGCACTGAGTTGGAAACCGACGAAATGCTCAAATCAAAGATTGAGGCTGGATCTGATAGAACCCTCAGGCTGCGTACTGTTAGGATTGGTGTCCTAAATCTCCTGGTAGTCTCGTAGGTTATAAATATTTTTAGACTATGTTTGTTTGTAAAAGCTTTAACGAGGAAAAAAAAATATTCTAAGTGTAGGAGGTAATGCTCTCAGGTGCTTAGAGGGCAGGAAAATATTCTAAGTTTGGATTTGTAGTTTTTTGCTAGCCTAATACATTTGGGTCATTTATTATATTCAGTGGATCTCTCTCTTTTTCAGCACATTTATTTGGTTTCTTCTTGGGCTTGATCTACTCTTTGTAGTCTGCAGGGAACGCATATAATTATTATTCTTATTAGGTCCATTTTTGAGCTGGTTTTGAATGAGCTGGAAGAAGGAATATTCCTCCACAAATTTGTTACAGAAGGCTTCAAGGGATTGGCTGAGTAGTTGAGGTTTTTCACCTGAATTCGTTTCTCTTTCCAGAGATTATTTTCATGCGTAAAAGGGACCCAACTCAGTTTAAAAGGTTGGTATCAGAGCTTTTAGTACTGGGACGCATGGAGAGAAGTTAAAACTGGAGTCCATTGCAGCTAAGTTTCAGATCGAAAGATTTGATGGAAAGGGAAATTTCGCTCTTTGGAAGAAGAAGATGAACGGCCTGTGTGTTCAACAGAAAGTGGCAAATGCTCTAGATGGGCAGATAGATCTGTCAGCAACCATGAAGCCATAAGAAATTATTGAGATGAAGGAAATAGCTTATAGCACCATCATTTTGTATCTTGCAGACAATGTTTTGAGACAAATGAATGATGCAAATACCACAGTTAAGGTATGGAAACAACTTGATGCAATTTATTTGACAAGATCATTCACTACTAAATTGTATATCAAGGAAAGGTTCTTTGGTTTTAAAGTGGTTCCCACTGTCTAGAATATAACCTAGATGAGTATAGTCGGGTTTTGTTGGATCTTAGCAATGTTGGTGAAACTATGTCGAATGAGAATAGGGCCATAATATTGTTGAATTATTTACCTCATTCTTATAATGAAATTAAAATGGCTATATTAATTATGCCAGGGATAGTCACACAATGGACATTGTTTTAAATGCCTTAAGATCAAGAGACTTAGAAGTAAGGAAGGCTAAATGAAAAGAACCCGAAGTCTTAATGACAATGGGAAGGTCAGAGAAGAAATCCAACAAAAATTCAAATCGTGGTAGATTAAAGTCTTAAGGAAAAACGAAGAACTGCTTCTATTTCCATAAGTAAGGTCACATTAGGAGAAATTGTTTTGAGCTGAAAAATAAAAGGAAAAATGAAAATAGAAAAGAGGATGATACACAAAATTTCAATGTGACAGAGAACTACCAAGAAGCTGAAGTCCTTACGGTTTCGGATGGCAAGTTCAAATCAGAATGCATTCTTGACTCTAGATGTTCTTTTTATATGAGTCAAAACCAAGATTGGTTTCAACATTTCAAGGAGATCAATGGGGGAAAAGTTCTTCTAGGAATAATGTTGTTGAAGATTTTTGATGGACAAATCAGGGAACTCACCTTAGTAAGGTATGTTCTTAATTTGAAGAGAAATCTTCTTTCTTTTGGAGTTTTTGGCACTACAGGGTACTCTTGTAGACTTGAGGATCGTACCTTAAAAGTCATAAAAGGAGGGATGGTAAAGGTAATAGCAAAGCTTCGACGTGGACTATATGTTTTGGAGGGAAATACTATTGCTGGTGCCTCATCAGTTGCTTCAAAGAAACATCACATAGAAGTAAGAATATGGCATCAGAGGTTGGGGAACGTCGGTGAGAATGGTTTAAAACATCTTTTCAAGCAGGGCTTGCTAGGAACAACATCAAAAATCAATTTAGGCATATGTGAGTATTGCATCTATGGAAAGTCAACCAGAGTTTCATTTAGTAAAGGGTTGCACACATCTAAAACTATCCTAGAATATGTGCATGCTAATTTATGGAGCCCTGAACAAACTTCTACCATGGGTAGGGTACGTTTTTTCCTCTCCATTGTTGATGACTATTCAATAAGGGTTTAGACCTATTTGTTGAAAAAAAAAGCTGAAACCATAGGAAATTTGTTGAATAGAAGAATTTGGTTGAAAATCAAATAGATAAGAAGTTAAAGTCATTGAGGACTGATAATGGCTTAGAATTCTTGAGCAATGAATTCAAGCTTCTGTGTCAGAGAGATGGAATTCAGAGACATCTTACAATGAAATGAACACCTCAGCAACATGGCCTGGCCAAAAGGAGGAACTGTATACTGCTAGAAAAGGTAAGATATCTCATGTCAAATGCTAAACTACCAAGTAATTTTTGGGAGGAAGCATTGGAAACAACCACTTACGTTGTTAACAGAAGTCCTTCTTCAGCTATAGAGTTTAAAACTCCCATGGAAAAATGGATAGGACATCCACCAAACTTATCTAAATTGAGGATTTTTGGGTTTGTTGCATATGCACATTCCAAAGAAGGAAAGTTATATAATAGTGCTAAAAAGTGTCTTTTTCTAGGTTACCCTAAAGGTGTAAAAGGCTATAAACTATGGTGTGTTGAAGAAGGACAAGAGAAATGCATCATTAGTAAGGATATAACTTTTGTTGAGACCAAGATGGCATTAACCAGCAAAGAGAATAAGACTGCACAAGAGCCAAAGGCAGCATCTGAAACTTATATTGAGTTTGAAGTACCAAGCCATACTTCAAATGAATCCGAGAACCTGGAAAATGCAAAAGATAACTCCCAGGTGAAGACAATTCAAGAAGAAACTTCTTAAGGAGATGATCTTCAGTCATATACTCTGACAAGAGACAGACGGAGAAGATAGATTAGGCCACCTTCTAGGTAAGCAGATGCTGATATAGTTCACTATGCATTCTGCACTGATTTGGAAGATGCTAATAATGAAACACTGACCTTTGAAGAAGCAGTAAATTCTAAAGAAAAACTCAAATGGAAGCGAGCAATGTAAGAAGAAATGGACACTTTGATCAAGAATAAAACTTGGGAATTGGTGGACAAACCACATAAGCAAAAGATGTTTGGTCATAATTATTCAAGAATCAAATAATTTAGACCCCGTTTGATAACCATTTTGATTTTGGTTGTTAGTTTTTGAAAATTATGATTATTTCCTTCCCATTTCTTACCATGATTTACATATTTCTTAAGTACAATGGTTGAATTCTTGACCAAATTCCAAAAATGAAAACAAATTTTTAAAAGCTGTTTTTTTAATTTTCAAAATTTGGCTTTATTTTTAAACCATTGGTAAAACATAGATAACAAAGGAAGAAATTTGGAGGCAGAAGTGTCTATAGGCTTAATTTTAAAAAACAAAAACTCAAAAACCAAATCGTTATCATGGAGCCTTAATAATTTAGGCTATCCAAATTTCTAGTTGTCTTGGATAAATTTCCTAAGCTTATTGTGTTGTTTAATTAATTAGGCATCTAATGGAACTGATTAGTTGAGCATCTAGACTAATTAAGTAATTAATTAGTATAGTAGAGCTTTTAGTTATGGACTTTCAAGCGAATGAGCGAACAATAAAATTAAGAATGCAATTAATTCTTAGAGTTCGATGAACAACCAATTGAATGAATAAAATTGAAGTTCCCTAAGCTACAAATTTAATTAATCAAATTCCTATTTTAATTATGCTTTTTACATTTATGACATTTAATTTTCATTGCAATCAAACTCTTTAAAA
The DNA here is from genome assembly GCF_009727055.1 of Benincasa hispida. Lineage (NCBI taxonomy): Eukaryota > Viridiplantae > Streptophyta > Magnoliopsida > Cucurbitales > Cucurbitaceae > Benincasa > Benincasa hispida. The sequence continues at coordinate 40,442,682 of NC_052357.1, forward strand.
AACCCCCTCTTGTAACCAATTGAATTCATCAATCAGCCAAGATATATCAAGATGTCCTGTGGAGATGACATGTTCCCACTACAAGCTCATGAGAGTGGTTAAAAGTTCATTTATTTGGGTCTCGATATAGGCTTCAAACAAATTGACGCCATTGCCAAAAAATTTTAGCAACTATTTTAGCCAATTCTTTAATTTGATTTAGTGTGTGCCTGAGTTTCTTATTGTGTATGGCCCATTCTTTTGAAAGTCTTAGACTTCAATATTTTGTAGAGATTAACAGGGAAAAATGGTGCATCCAGCAAGAAATGAGTTGACAAAGAGTTTAAGAGGAACAAATTGATCAGATTCATTAGGAAAACCAATTGAAAAAATAAGAGAAGTTAGAGGATTTACAGCCTGAGGTAGACTTGGGGGATGCCTTTGAGCGTACGTTGAGGCAGCTGTTTGAGCCTGACATGACACAACAACTTCTGTGTATAGTTTACCTTGCCACCACAGTGTCGTTCGAGCTCAAGTATGGGCTCATTTATTTCCTGCCTCAGTTCAAGGGCAATGCTGGAGAAGATCCTCACAAACAGTTGAAGGAATTTCATGTGGTTTGTGAAGGCGTCCCACGACGTAACAGAGGAGAAACTCAATCTTAAAGCCTTCCCTTTTTCTCTGAAGGAAGGAGCAAAAGATTGGCTTTACTACTAACTCAAAGATCTATCACAACATGTAATGGACTGAAATAGCAGTGTCTGAAGAAATTCTTTCCTGCTTCAAGGGTAACCAACATTCGAAAAGAGATCTATGGGATAGCCCAAGACATTGGGGAGACACTATTTGAGTATTAAGAGAGATATAAGCAAATTTGTGCAAGCTTCTCGTATCATTAGTTATTGGATCATCTCTTGATCAAATATTTCTACTCAGGGCTTCTCTCGCATGACAAAGACATGACCGACGTGGCAACCGACAGTGCCCTTACTGATAAAACCCCTACTAATGCCAAACAATTAGTTTCTACCATGGCTAAAACCTCACAGCAATTTGAGACAAAAGAAAATGGAATCAACCCAACCAACTCACATGAGATAAATGAATTACATTCCCAATTATCTGACTTAACTACTTTGGTCAAATAGATGGTTGTTGGTAAAGTTCAGTCTCAGACCTCTGTGGAGGAGGTACACTATGTTGGATATCAAGAAAGCCAGAGGTGTGATCCCTACAGTAGCATCTACTACACTGGATGGGAGATCATCCTAACTTCCATTGGAGAGGTTAAGGAAGCCATCAGACTAGTACATCTAACAGCTTTAGATCACCCTTGGAGGATATGGTCAAGGATGTGATGACTTTCTAGTAGGAAACAAAGAAGATCTAGTAAAAGAACACCCTATTCTAGAAAGAGATAAGGAGAGGAATGCAGCACTTGGCCAGCCAGATCACTTAACTGGCTACTATAGTGATCAAACTCGACACTCAGAGCGAAAAGCTCTCAACCCAGCCCGAGCCTTAAGTAAGGAACGTCAGCGTAGTATGACCGAAGAAGAGTTTAAAGAAGTGTTTGGTTTTGATGAAGAAGGAAGTAAGCCCTACATTGATGAGCTCCCAATTGGTTAGTATTGATTCCATTAAAAAAATATGATTTCTATGTTTACACTCATGTTGCTCCCTTTCCAAGAAGATTTCTCAATCTCGAGAGAAACGAAAAGAAGAAAGATGAAAAGATTGAAACGCTTGGATTTCCTAAGGGTTGTTAAAGATGTGTCTGTTAATGTTGATTGCTTAGTCTTCCCTAAAGATTTTTACGTCCCGAATTTTGATAAGCATGCTCACCCCTCATGGAACTCTATTTATTAGGTCGACCTTTCTTAAAAACATCTTTGGCTAAGATTGATGTAGGAGAGAGTTTTCTATCTATGGAGTTTAATGGGATTGTTAAAAAACTCTCCGTCTTGGATGAAAATGCTTCTATTAATCCTTTTTGCTTCTAGTGAGTTACTTTTATCACAAAATAATAGTGAAGCAAATATTTAGAGATGATGACAGGGAGAAGTCGATCAACTTCAAGCCACTATTATCGAGCAAAATACGATCAAGCAATCAACCTTATAAATTTGTCCTTCCTAGAGGCAACTAGGCATCAAAATTTATTATTGATAACTTGTATTTGTACAAGTTATTGTCTATTAATATTAGAATATTTAGAAGTAATTGATGAGAAAAGCATTTTGAAATTATAAGAAAATAAATTCTTTTCCATGCATTCAATGAGATTAAAAGAAGAGCTTAAATGAAATTTATATCTGTTCTTTTTGGAATATGCCAACGCAAAAATGATATGTGATGTCTTAATTACGCTATCAGAAAGATATGTGATGTTACAGAGTTCGTTGTAAAATACCAATTGATGCGTTCAGATAGTGTTATGCATGTCACAAGTTTTCTTGCGATGAAGTTAAGTATAATTCCACCACGAGTTTCTCAGAATGATCCAAGGTCGAACGCAAGGATTTGCGATGTTTGTGCTACAATGAGGTGATATGTGCGATCATAAAAAAAATTATGATTGTGAAGTGCTAGAGAGTAAAATGAGATGATAAATGAACAAACAGGTAACAAATAAAGATGAAATTGTGCAAGGTGTGCGTGAGTGAATGTGATGGCAAGTCTTGTGGATAGAAACGTAGGATGAAACGGGTTAGGGGAAAAGATTATCACGAGTTTTTCAATCCTATTAAGAATACAACTAAGGTTTCATCTTCCCTTGGCTTATACCTCTCGATGATCGCCTGCATCACCATATTTCTATGATAATCAGGGATGAACGTTTCCAAACACAAGGTTATTTCCATCTCTAGAAATACTTTTTCTTTAGTTAACGTATTCTATCAATCTTCTTTCGAGAGGTGGATTAACATCTTCACTTCAGCTCTCGCAGTTGAAGATGTCATTGAGCATACATTAAATAAACTTAGCTGACATCTTCAATATCGATTGACTCACTCGCTCAATCCTTCCCCCACACCCTAGAAGTTTAGTGACTCATGGTGAAAGAAATGAAGGATGGATGCATAATGGTGAACAGAGAGATGAAGATGAACATGGTAGTGATATTAACTGGTAAAGCATTTGTTACAGAGATATGAATGATAGACAGAAAATGAACAACAAATGATGAACAGAAAGTAAGAACAGCCGAGATCTGCGTGTCAATGTCTTGGCACGGATCCCAATCGAAACTGCTTGATTGCCGGTGCATTGGATGAGTGGAGGAATGAGGTGGAGAACTTCCTTCTCAGGAGAGTTCTTGGGAGAAGAGTGTTCCTTCCACAGAACTTCTTTTTGCTATTTTTCTCATTAACCCCTTCATTTTTTTTCCTTCATCCCTTTTCTTCTCCTTCTTTGATTGTGGCTATTTATAGATTTTAGCGGCTCTTGCCTCCGTGGTCCCGCTCTGAAAAAGTTAGCTTTTCTTGTCGCGGCTGGTGAAAATGTTCGCTCTGCTCCACGTTCCATTTATCAGGTCGTACGTCAGAAAAAGTTGTACGATTTTAGATATCCCTGAGAATGCGTTGATTTGATTATCCATGAGCAATTACTGCATGCAGTGATACCTGCTACCTACAAAAAAAAAAGGTTTGGAAATCATTTTGTTCCCTCGCAATGTGGTCAGCGGGTGTGTTTCTAAGCCAATTTTACTACATTCGACGCAACTTTTCCTTACTATTGCCACATATTCTAAGTAAGATAATATAAATAACTTGTATTTCTACAAGTTATTAATATCACTAATGTGTTAATTGTATAGGAATACAAATGAAAACAAAAGGAGAATAAGTTAGCGTTGGACGTATCAAACAAAGACTTCACCATGTAGAACAACAATGCAAAGCAATTCATATGGTAACACAACCTATACGTTAAACAAGAGAGCAAAACGCATATGAGGGGACCATCGATAATTGCAACAAATAATGGAAAAAAGTTATCTAACCCGTCAGCCAGAGTCCTGTATGGTAGAAGTGGTCCCCGCATCCAGCTCTATATATATGCCAGCTCTAAATGAAGAAAAACACAGGAAGAGATACGAGAGACATTCATTCGGTCACACTCACTAAACCTAGAATTTAAGAGAAATTCTAGAGAACATTTTATCTCCATTTCTAAGGAAATCTTCCTTAAGAAGAACTGCCACCATCGCGGCCTGAAAAGAAGAACTCGAGAGAGACTCTTCTCCATCATTGCACCACAGAACACAACAGATCATCCATAACAAACCAATGGGATGTGAGAAACTGTTGTCAACAATCATTCTCTTCATCTATTCATCTCTTTACTTTATTTCTCATTTTTATATTTATATTGTTGCACACATTCTTCTTCATATTTTAACGAACATATTTCACTTATTTTAATACACATCCACATCATGGCTTCCATTATTTCATCTCCTTCTTCTTCAATTCTTATCTATTTCTCCATGAGTAGCTAAACCATTAGCGAGTTGGGGTGAGCTAATCCCCGTTCTGGAGAGCTCAATGATAAATAAATTTTCATTTGGTTTATTGCGTGCTTAAATCCGACTCTTGATTCCATCTAGCTAATAGAATCAAATGGTAACAATCAACTACTCAAGAGAGCAAGTCATTGTGGATCTCACTAAACCAACTAAGTAGTGTGTTTAAAGATAAACATAACCTTCTGTTTCAAGTAACCTAAGCATGCATCATAGAAATATGATTTATGTGGCTAACACATCGGAAGGTGGAGTCCTTGTAATGAACATGAACAAAAGCTTGTCGTTGAGTTCAAGGGTTTGAGGATTGCTTAACTCAACTCCATCTTCTCATCTATATTCTTCCATATTCCATATTGCGCTATGCGTTCAGTTGGGAATATCCTAGAACTTGCAGTTCATGTTAAACATTCTACTTATCAATAATAATGACTTATTGATTTTGCATCTTATTATGGAAATCCAATAAACACATCCTTGGGTATAGTTTGAATGCTGTAACTTTATATAGTGACATAAACAAGATCAAGTTGACAGTATATAGCCTAAATAGTCTAATAAGTATATGGATGAAATTAGGTATCTCATCCTGATAACACTATTGGATGCCACCCACTTTGTAGTTGTTATAATAGGTTGTAAGGTGCTTTAAACGATGTGATCCACAAATCTTTCATGTTGAAACATGAGAGTGGGGGCATCCTATGCAACGGGTTTGCATATAGACTGGACCACAAAAATAGTCACTTTTCTTTATAACGACCGTTTACTGTTAAAACTGACTATTTCATTTATTATATAACCTAGGTTAACTCGATCTTAATCCTGAACTAGCTATGAACTCCTGTTTGTTTGGGATTATCCTTTGATCTGCAAATGGTGAGAGTAGTCCAACAGCATTGCTCAATAAGCTTACCATTTTGGGGATAAGACTGGATGAATAGCTGGGGACATAGCCTTGCAAGATGGAATTCACTCCTACCCTATTTAGGTTTAGCAATTAGGTTGTTCTCTTAAGTAAAAATTTCAGGTCTTAAATAATCGGGGTCCCGCCTTCTCATGATAGAGAAAGGATTTGATTCATAGAGATTATGAATCATAATTGTTCATTAGAGGATCAGTAGGAATTTAAGGAACAAGATGTGTTCACAGGGGTAAAACGGTATTTTTGACCTAGCTATGATTACGAACAACCCGTGAAAGATTGACTTACTGATTATGGTTATTAAGTGGACATAATATATCTACAGTGAGGGGAGTTCAACTATGGGCTATAGTGGAATGTCCCATTAGTTAACGAATGGGGGTTAGATCGGACTAATGAGTTTAGCCGATTAATCTCGAATCATTGGAGCCCATGATCTGTGAAGGATCTCTTAGCGAAGAGTTCCATGAGCACGTTCGGATCGCTTCGATCTCATAGTGACAGAAATACAACAATATACATTCATACGTACAGTTATGCAAACAATTCTTAATTAATGGCATGCTATGAATAAGATATAACAAGAGAGAGAGTGCCATACCAGTTGAAGACAATCTTCAAACTTTGGAACTTAAAGCAGCGGAACCCTCCACCCGATCAACCAACGCCTAGCAGCAGCGTCGACTACAGCAGCACGAACAACCGTACGAACACGAACGCCACGAGGACGACGACACCAGAAAAGAGCCCCGGGTATTCTCGAAGTGAGAACCCAAAGCGTGGTCTTTGGTGAATTTTGTAGAGGAAGGAGGACTACCAGATTGTGTAGACGATAAGCAAGTGGGAGGGAAAAGGCACTATCGCATAATAAAATGCTTATCGTTTAGGAGAAGCTATACGATCATGTAGATTTTACTGAACGATCGTTTAGGAAAAGGTATACGATCGTTTAGCAAAATCGACACACAATACGATTGTTTAGAGAAGCTATGCAATCGTGTAAGAACTAGTGTGCGGTCGTTTAAGCGTGAGGTGGACGATCGTTTAGGCGGAGAGGAACTATTGTATAGGCTCTCAATTTTCTTAAGCGGTCGTTTTCTTTTTACCAGGTGCTCTGTCTATTTCTTTTGGACGACGATTCAAAATGAAAATCATTTTCATTTTAATTCATCGATTACAATAACCGACACTACCCCATTAACCCATGTCCAAACGTAATTTTTAGGTTAATTATCATATAATTAACCAACTAAAATATTAATAAATATAATCATATTATATTTTTATCCTATAGTTTGATATCACATATCTACTATAGTATTTTCTCCTCTAATTGATATAAATCATATTTATATCTAATTTCCCTCCAAAATAATGTATCTCATACATTTAGCCAATTATATCATATATAATTAACCCATCCAATTATATCATATATAATTAACCCGTCCAATTATATCATATATAATCGAACTTCCTCTTGTCAATTTGAACATTTTAAATTAACCCAACACTAGTTCTCGACTTTATCCAAGCTACCCAGGGGACCTAATGGACCTGTAGCTCGAAGCTCCAACGGTTCTTAAATAACTAACTAAACTCTTTAGCCACGAGATCCATCATCCGTTAACTATCAGGCATTCCACTAAAGACCAACAGCTGAACTCTTCTTACCACAGATATATTTTTGTGTCTATCAGATATAACCAATCATGAGTATGATGACCCTTCATAGATGTTCATACGTACAGCTGGGTCAAATTACCATTTTGTCCCTGTAGTTTAATCTCACTCCTTAAGTACCACTGATTCCTCTAATGAATAATACAACATAGTCCAACTATGTGTGAACACCTCTTGAGCCAAGAGAAGGTGTGCGGCGTCACATCGTTCAAACCCCGGAATCAGCCTTTAAGGGACCTATCTATCTACTTACCCTTGCCTCGGGGAAGGAGTGAATTCCATCCTATGTAGCTGAGTTCCCAGCTCCCAAATTAGACAAATCCCCAAAATGGTAGGTTTGAATTGGCGACTTGGCCACTCCATACAAATCAAAGGACCGCTCTCAATGACAGGAGTTCCCAACTGACTCAGGATTGAGGTCATGTTACCTATGGTCATCCTGGTGAAGTGAAGTCTCTGTCATGAATGGTGTTATATAACGAGACGTTAACACTTCGTGGTCAGATCTTATACAAACTCTTTGTATAGGACACCTCCACTCACATATCCCCAACACGAATGATCAGGATCAGATCATCTGTCACAAATCACAACATTCGTGACCATTCCACAAAGCAGACCGCATCCATAGCGTTAACAGGAAAAGTTTTCCCTCATATATCCATATACTATAGACAATTTTGGTTATCACTCAAGACATGATCCACTTGTATGTCACCACATACATGTTTGAGTCACATACAGATAACTAGGGATTTTATGTTTATTGGTTTTAAAGTAAATAAAACAAGCCACTAAGCAAAAATACAAGATGTGAAGTAAATATCATATATTAACAACACAAGTGTTCGTACAAACTGTTTACAAACTATAGAACACGAGACTTTAAGGCATCAACCCCAACAATCTGTAGGTCCGCGAGGTCCCCCTACTAGCTCGTAAATGGATAAGCTTTAGAGTAGCTTGAGAAATTAATTTGAAATGCTCAAAATAAACGGAACAGGAGTATATATATTTAAATATGATTTAAATATATGAAGATGATTATTGTGCAAAAATTAATTTAATATTTGATATTAAATTAATTATTTTTAAAATTAATTTGAGAAATTAATTTTAGATTTTTTTTCAGTTTTATTAATCAAAATAGTTTTGGAAATAAAATTTTGATCTTAAAAGGAAATTGAAAATCGATTTTTGCATGCTATACAAAATGGAGAATGCAGTTTTTCCATTATCTTCTCTTCATTAATTCTTCAAGCATGAGCTGCAAGCCATGCAATTTACTTCTTTGCATGTTCATTTGCAATAAATAAAGAAGTTTAGAGTGATTGAGGGGAGTTAATGCAGAAATTTTGAGAGAAAATTTCTGTGAGAAGAAAGAGTTCTTCCATTTGGGCTGCTATGTGTTCTTCACTGTTCTACATCAATTCAAGTTATTCTTGAGTCCCACAACTCTGTCTAAAGCTCCAAGAGGATAGTGGGGAAGACCTTGATGTGGTTCACAGTGATCTTTTGTGAAAACTGTTGCTGTACAATCAAGATCTTGGAGAGTTTTTCAAAGGTATGATCTTAAAACCCTATTTTTAGAAAACATGTTTTAGTTTCTGCCAAAATTAGTGAATTTTAATGCTTATGGATCCTTGATACTTCCGCTACATGTTATTAACTCTTTCACGTTCACCTCACACAACCACCACCAGATTCTTATTAATTTCAGTAGTTGTTGTGTGTGAAGCATAAACTAAAAAGCTTTTTAGTTTATACTTCACACACAACAATTATCTCATTTCTTTGATAACCATCTGTGAGTTTTAAATAAAGAACCATTAATAAATTTTTATTTTATTTAATCAAATTTCTATGTTGGACCTTGATCCTCAACGAGACACCTTTTATTAGGTTTATACTTAGGTCTTTAAGAGAAAATATGTGTGATTTGGAGATTTATTTTGAATTATTTGAGCAGATGGAGTACACAACAATTGCTTACTTGTATTTTCAGCTTTTAGTTTACCTTCTTATTTTTATTTTTAGTTTGATTGGAAAATTGTTGTTTGTAGGAGTAATCTCATATGAGACTGAGTCTTGAAGCAAGCTCAACCCCATTTTAGCGTGCCCAAATTCAAGGAAATTTTCTTTATTCTCCTTTGATTTGTCCCCTACTCATTGCTTTTTATCTTGATACATTAGAGACAATGTATGCTCTGAAAGTTGAGGTGGTTTGGGCATCGCTTGATTTTTGTTGATGCATATCTGACAATCCTTGAGCATCTTAACTCGAACTTGTATGATTCAATTGTTTGTTTGCTTAATTGCCTTGTCCGTTATTATGAAAGTTGATGATACACTTGTTTAAGATCTTGTTTGTTTGAGAAAATGTTGAAGAAAACAAACATGATTTTTTAGCCTATTTAAAAAAATTTCTTCTTATTTTTCATGCAAATTTGAGTTCTTTGTCTACCTATCCTAGGTCTTGCATGCTTAGAATTTCTTTATTTGGCTATACTTTTGTTGTCACCTCGAAAGACCATAGGGATAGTCATACAAGCATAAGGAATTAGTAATATATGCATAAGGAATTAACGAATCGGCCTTCTCGCTTATCTTAATAAAACAAAATAAAATAAGAATAAATAAATAAAGAGAGGTCTACTCCTCTTTCTTGGGGATGGAAGTAATCAGGGGTTATTATGACACCCATAGTTTCCATTGCATGAAAACATTCCTAAGAAATTAGTAGCTTAGACAATTTTTAAGGAATTCGGCTTGTAGTTAGATGACATTCACGTAACCCGTGTGGCCATGCCAAAACAAAAGAAATTTTTCGAATAAGGTTTCCTCTCTATTTGCTTAGGAAATAAAAATAAAGAGATAACATAGGAATAAAGTTTGTTTTCCTCTTAGCATGTTATTGCCACTTTGAGTTTAGAAAGTTTAATTCTTGATATTTCATGCTAGAGTAGGGGAAAAATGAACTGAAGGCTTTATAAAACTATTACGAGTTTGTTTACGCTTAAGTAGAAGGACTTTGCACTTATTTATGCACGAATAGGTTTGAAGAAGCTTCTTAAAATTTTCCTCATTTGATTGTTGGGAATCGAATCCCAAGCGAAAGCATTAGGACCATCTTGTATTCGGTTTTTCATTTTATAGGAAACAAAAACAATAACTAAACAGAATAGTAAATAGGATAAACATCATAAAAGCACGCTTTAACGAGGGAGAAACAAAGGGGAAGAACCATTCTTACCTTTGTAGACTCTCGAGCCTCTTGAAATTCCTTTTGATCTCCACACAAACTCACCCACACTACCACAAGAATACCTTATTATTCTTCTAGGATTTCCAATAATTGGATAAGTGGTATCCAACAATTAGAAGAGGAAAAGGTAGAGGGATTTCTTTGATAGAGTATAGAAAGGATTTCCTTTAGGTAGCTAGGTTTTTATCGCCAAATGAATTCTAGCCCTGAGGAGGAATTTATATGGAGAAGGGTTAACCCCTTCTTCAAGTCTTTCCTTTTCTACCATTGTGCTAAATTAATCAAATAACCTTTATTTCTTTAATTTGCGCATCAATTAAATAATCATATATATTAAATCCAATTTAGTGTATATATATATAGAAAAAGAGTTAATTAATAAATATAAATATCACATGTTTATATACATCCACCTCTCTATAAAATTTCTTAATCAATTAAGTAACTATATTAAATCATATTTTAGAGTTAATTAACATATAAATATCACATATTTATATTTATACAATTCCTTAGGAATTCAATTCCCATAAATTTGATATTTTAATCTCATTCAAATATATCTCTCTCACATAATGTGAATTATATATCACATCTATAATTAATTATATATTGATCATGTTAATATATAATTTTCTGAATTGATTTGAACAATTCAAATCATTCCTCATTAATATCCTTTAGTGAGCTAACAGAGGGACTTTATGGACCTACATATCATAAACTCCAACGATACGAGATTAATTTACTACTAAACTCATTAACCAAATTAATCAATATTCGTTAACTGTGGATACACTCCAATAAAGACTACACTTGTACTCTTCTCACTGTAGATATATTTCGGTATCTATAGATATAGAATAACAATAAGCTAGTCCTTTACGAGTGTTCGTAACACCAATTGGGTCAAATTACCATTTTACCCTTGGGTTACCTCTGTATCCTTAAATACTAGTGCATCTATAATGAATAACTTGTTTATGGTGCAACCATTAACAGAAACCCCTCTCAAGTCAACAAGAGGGTATGACCCTTTGTTCAATTCCTGGAGACACCACTTAAGCGAACACTTATCTACTTACCCTAAAGTCGGGAAGGAGTAATTCCATCTTGTATTATTATGTTCCCAGCTTCCTACCCAGTCTTGTCCCCAAAATAGTAGGCTTAGTGAGTCGCGAAATAGCCATTCTCACCCATACAAATCAAAGGAAAATCCCTCATGAACAGGAGTTCATAATATACTCAGGATTAAGACTAACTTACCTAGGCCATCCTATTGAAATAGAAACCTAACTAGTCAACGATGTTACATCTAGTGGTTACTATTTCGCAGTCCAATCTTATGCAAATTCATTGCATAAGATACCCCCACTTGCATGTCACCTACACGAACACGTTGGATCATTGCGTTTGTATCAAATACAAAGTGGGTCATATCCATAGTGTTACCAGGATAAGGTATCTAGTTTTATCCCTATACTATAGACCCTTTAGGTTGTATCTTGAACATTAATCTCTACATGTATCCACATACTGTTTAAGACTCATAAAACAACCTAGGATGTTAGTTTATTGAATTTAGGATTATTAAGGCAAAAATATAATACAACACAATCAATAACATTTAATGAAATAATATCGAGAACTATTTATTGATGATGGTCAGTTAATTACATTTACAACCTACGAGTTTTAGGGCATAAAACCCAACAAACTCCCACTTGAATTAAAACTTAAGTTAGTGGGATGTACATAATATCACTGTCTAAAGCAACAGAAATGGTAAAAAATACAATAAACTAGGGCATCCTTATACCCATTACACATCTCCCATTTGCCCTAAATTATACAATGTACATGTCTCACAGACCTAGACTCTTTAGATGACTCTCAAACACTTTAGCTGAGAGAGTCTTCGTAAATGGATCAGCAATGTTGTGCTCCGAAGCGATCTTTATGACAATCACATCTCCTTGTTGTACAATTTCTCGTATCAGATGATACTTCCTTTCAATATCTTTTTCTCGTTTATGACTGTGATGTTCTTTAAAGTTGGCAAGTGCTTGTCGCATAATCACTCAAAACACATTAGAAAACCATCCAAATCATGCTAAAAATTTGAAAATCAAGCTCAAAATGACCAAGACTTGTTAAAGTAATGTCCCTCCCAAATTTAAAGCATGTTTTCCCCGATATATAAATCCCTAAGCATCCAAGGACAAAAAAATTACAATAAGGTGAACACTATTGCCCTGATAGAGAGATGAGAAGTGAAATCTCAACTGCATCCTAAATGAAGGAGAGAGAAGCACACCAAATGATCGAGGTTTTGCCAAAAAAAAAAAAAATCATTGACACTCAACAACCTGCCTAAAAATAAACTAAGAAAAGAAATAAAAATAAAAATAAACAAAAGGGAAAGAAAACTTGAGTTTCCTCCAAGGAGTGTTTATACCTAAACAAACCTAAATTAATAATAATAATAATAATAACACAAAGGTGTGTAACACGAGTAAAAATAAAGACTAAAAATAAATGAATAATTGGATAAATTCAAATGAAAAAAAATAAAGAATAAAGAATAAAGTATCAAAGTATAAAACAAAGAATGAAGAACTAATGAATATATAAATTTAAAGAATAAAAAAAACAAAAGGATTTAAAAAACTTAAAGAATTGACTAGAGAAAAAAAAAATAGGAAACTAAAAAATAAGGAAACTACACAATGAAAGGAAAATACAAACAACGGTACATAAAGTGCATAGTATTTTCATCACAAGAATAATAAAATTAAATTGTCAACCTTAGAAATGGCGTCAAAAACTTGTGTAATCTTTTATACTATGTAAATCCACAAATATACAATGTCAAGTTTTGATATAGTAATACATAACTGGTGCAATGATATCCTAAAGTGTCACAGCGCTATGAAGAAGATGAACCAGTGAAGCATAAAGTAACGTTGCAACGTGCTATGGGTAACACTGCAAGCATCACAACACTGTTTTAGAGTGCAATGATACATTAACGTTAATTTTGTATATTATTGAATAAATCAAAATACATAATCAACCTTTTACAAGATAAATAAATAGATATTAAGAAACCGCTAAAGGAAAATACATAAATAGAAAATACCCAAAAAGAAAAATAATAATGGAAAATAACAATTAGTAATAAATCCTAATTTCCTTTTAACACCCTTCCTCAAACTTAAGATGGTAAAATGACGAATAACTTGAATTTATGAAAAAAAAAATCGAAATAAAATCAATCATTTGGTATGGAAACAAAAGCCCATGAAGAACGAAAATACAACGGAGGCTGGAAACATAAACCATCGAAGAATGGAAACAAAGTTTCTTATAGAGATTGATAACCAAATCTATGAAGAACTTCTAGGCTGAAAACAAAGATCCTCATAGAGAGATCTACAACAAAACCCTCGAACAACTGATTTGAAAACGGAACAGATCGGTTAACTGAAAAGTGAACCAGCCTTGCTGAACCAAACCAAACTCAAATCTATTTGACTGAAGTTAACTAAATCGGGCTAATTGATCCGAACTGACAATGAATCGGACCAAATCGAACTGGTTGAACCAAAATTGAACAATCCAAATGGAATTGATCTGAACCGCATTGAACCGGTTTGAACCAAATATTAGATAGGGTTGAAACTTGCGAATGGATGATCTAAACCACAAACGAAGACCCACAAATGGCAGAATAGAGAGTGTGCACGATAGAGTTGATGCCAACGACGGAAAAAAAATGTGGCGGGTAGCAGATCTAAATGGTGCGACACCAACAGAGAATGGAGCTGATCCAAGATTTGAGTAGCCATTTTGAAACCCACAAACAGAGATGGATTTGATACTTAGATGTGGTGGACGACGGTAGACAGGAGACATGATCTGATTGGAAAACAGATGAATTTGGTGAACAAAGGCACAAATACGGCAACAAACCAACAGATTTGGACAGTTGGAGTGCAGAGGGACTTACCCAGCGTGGATCTTGGCGACGACATACGACTGAGCTGATGGGATGAGTAGGGTGGAAGTGGAAACAAACCCACAAACGGGTTCGAGAAGGATAGTGGGATGTGGTCTGAGCATGATAGAAAACTATACTAAAAAATTCTAATGGGCACGGGTCTGCCTCCATCGACTCGACAGAGGTAAAGAACGGACATAACTTTAACGGATAGGGTTTAATGAGACAAAACCTAATTCTCTGATACTATGTTAATTTTATAGATTTTTGAATAAATCAGAATACATAATCAACCTTTTACAAGGTGAATAAATAGACATCAAGAAACTACTAAAGAAAAATATGTAAATGAAAAATATCCAAAAAAAAATAATAATAATAATAAAAAATAATAATGAGTGATAAATCCTAATTTCCATTTAACAAAGACTATAAATAGTTCCTTTTGGTGTTAGGTCATTTAACTTCTTTTTCTTTTTAGTGTACAATATGGTGTTGAGGATCAAGTTACGATGTGCAACTAGGCTCGTAAGGTTGATTTTAGAGGTTGGTCACGCCTAAACTTATGGGTTTTGTGGGATTTTGAACTAAATGTATTTGATTTCTTAATTTTCTTTTTTCCAATTTTAATTGGTTAATGTAATATATTCAACTTTCAAAATATTGATTGCTCATATTTATTATGCATATGCTTCTTACTCTTAATTGTTGTAAATATTGCATGTTTATTTTGAGTAGCGTATGGGTCGAGTGATGATTTTTGTGGTGCATAAATTATCTTTAAGAATAGACAATTTTTTTTTTTTTTAGAATAGGTGATATTATTATACAACAACAAGGGGGATTCTACAGCCAAAGCAACAAAGCACAAGCAAAGATAGGGCAACGAAACCAAAACAAAGACAACAGGATAAGACCAGAACAAAACCAATACAAAAAAAAAAAAAAAACGCAAACATGCAAACCACCCGGGAGAAAGGCAGAGAAAAGAACCCAAAACCCCACAAATTAGGGGCTACAACAAAACAGAGAACATCGTGAAATTTAAAAAGAAAAAAACATCAGTACACACACTAAATAAAACCAAGAAGGTCAACCCGCTAGGAAGTAGCATGAGCACGAATCGTAGAGACCATAAAGTGAACCAGAGCAGACACCGACCTCAGTCGACCTCCATGCAGCCGCCGATTACACTCCTGCCAGATGTAATATATGGAAGCATAACCAGAAAACATGGAACAACTTACTATGCACCCTCTTACCCGATCCACTTAGCACAACCAACTTATACCTATATCCCAACTAGCCACCCGATGCATCGAACCCAATTGACGCAACACACTAAACCACACCTCTCTTACAAACCCACACTAAAAAAATAAAATGATCCTACGACTCCACACCTCCCCAACACAGAAGACACCCCCCCTCTCTATCAACCACTTCCCAACTCCTCAACCAATCTCGTGTACCCAACCTATCCTCACGCTAACCACGCACAGAAGGGATGACGCGGAATACCACCCCTGCCATAAATATTAGCCCAAGACACCCTAGGATGGCGAGGCCGCATACTCTCCCAGGCACTAGTGATAGAAAACCGACCACTAGCATCCGACACCCAAATCCAATAATCCTCCCCCCTCACCTAGGCCTCATTACTTGGATAAGACCCCAAATCTCAAGTAGCTCCTAAGCACTGTAGGCCACCTCCAACCTCCCTCGATGAACTCTGACAACCGCGCTTCCAAATTGTTCCTTGCATCATGAACCACTGTAGACCCATATGAATCCAAAATTGCACCCCCGACAGTCAAGGATCCCACCACACAAAACAAGACCGTCCATCACCAATCAAAACGAACCAGATGTTTGAATCCATCTCTACTTCGCAAGATAGCCCTCAAGCACCAAGACCTCCCAACCTCACTCTGAACAGCCCACAACGACCGCCCACGCAAAACATACGCCTCCACCCATGCCATCCATAGTAACCCCGATTTAATTAAGAGAAGCCAGAGCCTTCATAATAGCAGCCTGGTTTCAAGAGGTCACATGCTTCACACCCAAACTTTTAATTGAATTTAGTTAGTCTAATTTAATATTATAATCTATCTATTTAATGTAGATAACCGATTAGCATGGAACACTATCTGCACAACTAATCAACGATTAGGCTTTTAATTTGAGAAATCATATTTATGTGATAAATGGATGAATACTAAGTATTTTTTCCTTCTCTGATTTAGTTCGGAAATCTCTTGAACTCTCTATTAATTCTCTCACTACTATCTTTTACTTTCATGCATTTTCATTTGTCCACCTATCAAACACCCATTATTTGGTGTCTAATTGATCATTTAACTTTTAATATTTGTCTATAAGTCCTTAACTTTTAATTTTGTGACAATAGGTCTCTCAACTTTTAATTTTATATCTAATATGCTATCGACAAATTGGATTTTTTTTTAAAAAATTAATGGATCAGTTAGTTATAAATTTGAATTTTATGTCTAATGGAATCCTAAGGCATCGTTTGATAATCCAATCGATTTTTTATTTTTTATTTTTGAAAAAGGCTTATAAGCACTCCTTTAACTTATTGAGTTCTTTGTTTATATTGTCTACTTTTTAGGAATGTTTTTAAAAATCTAAGCCAAGATTTGAAAGCTAAAAAAATTAATTTTTAAACTTATTATTTATTTTGAAACTTGGCCAAGGATTTAAAAGTTTACCTGAAAAGATGAAAATCATGGTAATAATATTCTTTAGTAATTATGAAAAACGAATGCAATTTTTCTATAAAAAAAAAACCAAATAGTAATTGTTGAATAAGAAATTTTGGACCAATCACAAACTACCACGCCAAATAGGCTTAATTTGACTCAAATGTTAAATAAGGCCTAAATCCAATTAGTTGGGCTCAGAGGCCAAGTAAATAGACCAACAAAACCTGAGCCAGCCCCTGAAGCCCACCTGAGAACTCTATAAATAGAGATGTTTTTCTCATTTGTGGGAGTCAACAATTCTACACTTCAGAGAGCTTAGAGTGAATTATCTACAAACTGGAGTCCTTTGAAGATACCAGCATTTTGAGGACTAAAGTCCTTCGAAGATGCCATCATTCTGAGGGCTAAAGTCCTTTGAAGATACAAGTATTATGACCATGTTTGAAAACTGAAGTCCTTTGAAGATACAAGCATTTTGAAGATTAAAGTCATTTGAAGATATAAGCATTCTGACCACACTTGAAGACTAAAGTTCTTTAAAGATACAAGCATTCTTCCAAGACTCGAAGCTCAAGAACATCCACATGCTCCGCTTCTATACATCAAGCATATGCATTCAACCGAGAAAGAATCAGAGTATCAAGTACTACAGATCGAACCACATCGCATCAAATCAACATCAACATCAACACCAACTCAAGTTTAACTCTACGAAACAAGTTTCTCCGAAAGCCTCATGCAAGCATTAATCATCCAAGAAGATCCATAAGCCCAAAGGTCGATCATCCAAAAGATCAACAAGTCTAAAGGTCGATCATCCAAAAAATCAACAAGTCCAAAGGCCGATTATCCAAGAAGATCATCATGCCTAAAGGTCGATCATCCAAGAAGATCCACAAGCCCAAAGACCGATCATTCAAGAAAATCAACCAGCTTAAAGATTATAGTTTATTTGGAAAGCATAAAAATATTATGCATTAGAGATTGTGTTCACTTTCTACAAAATTAATACCCCAAAGTTTAAGTTCCATGAAACAAATTTCTCTTGAAATCTTGTACGAATAGTAATCAAAGGAGACCTAAATCTTTAAGTTTAGGTCAAGTAGATTTATGATTTTTAAAAAATTTCGAACTTCGATAGATAAATTTATACATGAAAAGTTCAGATATGAACTAAATCTGTATATATATATATATATATATATATAAAAGAAATCACAAATTTCTTAAAACAATAAAATTATATTTGAAAATCCACTTTGATGAAAAAAGCGGGCAGAACATCATGTGGCAATGCCAACACAAATTTTCTTTTAAATGTCTTTTTCATTTAAAGGCATTGAAAGATGTATGTTTCAATGTAACACCTATCACGAGCTTGCTCCTCTCTTTTCTTTTATTTATTTTTTATTTATTCATTTTCAACCCATTTCCTAAATTTGATTTCTTTTTTATTATAATTATTATCATTTAAATTATATCTATTTCAACCCACTTTCTAAACTATGGTGGCACTCACTCATTGGTTCTCTTCCCTTTTCTTTACCCCCCCTCTTTTTATTTAATAAATCATTAAGATTAAAAAAAAATAATACTAATATTGACCTTTAAATTTCATTAGAGAAATGAAAGGCATTAGCTTATCAATAATTTTATAATCATAGCTCAATTGAGTTAAGGTGCATGATATATCAACTTTGATTTCAGAAGTTAGAATCTTCTCTCCATCTATATTGAATCGAGAAGAAATAGATTATAATTAATTTAGGTCATATTTGATAACCATTTGATATTTTATTTTTAGTTTTTGAAAATATTAAGCCTATAAACATCCATTTCGCCTCTATATTTTTTTGCCTTGATATCTACTTTTTACTAATGTTTTTAATAACAAATTCATGTTTTAAAAATTAAAAAAAATAGTTTTAATGTTGTTTTTTATTTTAAAAGTTAGCTGATAATACAATATTTTACTTAAAAATGATGCAAATCATTGTAAAAAATTAAAAGAAAATCTATTTAATTTTAAAAAAAAATCAAATGATTACCTTTTCTTTATTACCTTATGAGACATTTCGTTGTACAGTAAATGAAAGGTGGATGATTGAAATTAAACCTCAACAAGGAGCAAGGTCAAAGACAAATTTAATTTAAAAAAAAAAAAAATTGTTTGAAAGTTAAATTTAATGGACCACAAATAAAATAATTATAGAAGTTTTTTTTTTTTATAGACTTAATAGAATGTTTGCTGGCCATAAAAAGAAACGAATACTTAATATATAGGATTTTTCAAATATAAGAAAATGAGTCTAACTTATTTTAAAATATAACAAAATGTCACTGTCTATTAGATATTTTATTATATTTAAAAATATTTCTAACAGTTTGTCATTTAAAATAATTACCCTAAAATAGAATTTAAGCCAAAATTCTATAAAGTACCCATGGTAATTATTCGGTTAACATTAATGAGTGGCTAATGATTTGTATAATGCAATACGAAAATTTAACTAAACATTAATGATTAGTTTAAAAGTGAAAGGACAATAATAAAATAAGATTGAAAGTTCAAAGTTGGAAATAGGAGTGTAGATCTAGAAATCATTTTCATAAATTAAAGCTTTTAAGTCAAGAAGAAAACTTCATATATACACTTGAACACACATTAACTTTGAAATGATGGGGTAACTTAATCATCATTATTGTCCTTTGAACATAAGGTTAATTCAATACAAGACCTTACAACTACCTTTGAAGGCTCACCTCTCAATTATTGCTATCTACATCCATATCCCTTTGCTAAAGTTTTTATTTGATCGTATTTTTATTTAAATATATGGAATTTGATCTAAAAATAATTGACTACGAGAGAAATAACTAATGTTTTTATAAAGATCTTAAGGTCACTTTAGCTTTTCATTCGGAATCTTTCAACATGTCTCCTAAGACGTATTTCTTTGGGTTCTCCACTTTAAGACGGAATACCTACTTAGGTTTTATGAAGTCTGATACTATGTTAGATAAGTATTAAATTTTATTTCAAAATCAATTTACTGCAAAAAGAATAATTTATATATCTTATAAAAATAGTAAAGTAACATCTTTTAAAGGAAGAATTCTCTAACCATTTTTTTAAGTAAAATAATTGGTTGTCTACCTAGAAAACATTGGGCACAAAGATAGAGGAATTTGCAACAGCATCTAGTCTCACTTTTTCCTAACCCATCTTTCACCATTTTTTTTGTCTTTGTATTTTTCTTTTATCCCATCAGGGTAAAACTTTACTCTTTTTTAAGTTATAAAGCTTTAACAAGAATAACAAGAATCTAGTTTACTTTTTCTATGGTTTGAAACAAAAAGCACTTTACCCAAATTACAGATCTCTCTTTTTGTCACCTAATTTTTTTTTTTCTTACCTTTTTATCTTCTTCTTTCTTCAAAAAAAAATATTCATGTTAATAAATGTAGTAACTTTTAAAATGTGGGTTTAATTTATTTTTATTGTTATTTTTATTTTTTCACAATATATCATGTCGACTTTTAATAAAGTTTTGGATGTTAGTGAGAAAGAGACCTAAATAAAGAAGTTTGACCAAGATAAGAGTCAAAATATACATCAAAAGCTTGAAACACATTCAGCCATCAAAATACGATTGGATAATCTATAATCAGAGACTTGGGAATTATAAAAGTGAAGATATGCATCCCTATGGAGATAAAAGTCCTTTGTCTCACCTTATAAAGAAGGTAATGGATATGACACATATACAAAATAAATGTAAAATTGAAGGTTGCTATTTGGCAAGTTATACACAAGAAAAAAAGAAGTGACTTTCACCAAATCTACCAAATGACTTAATAGAACCATAAAAGTGTTATATTATTTGGTTTAATCGAACTAATTCATGAAAGTTTTATAGATTTAAGTATGTTATTTTATAAGAAACAATTGACAAGAGATAGATCATGTCATTCTACTCAAATTGAAACGATTGAGTTGATGTCTAAAGATGTCATTCTAGTCAAGAGTGAGTAAAAATGATATTGTGAAGCATTATGCCAAAACACCGGTGGCATCGATGTCTCCACTGTGTCTTGACCTTATCATGTTTTCTATAAAAGAAAATTTTTTATTTTTAGGTTAATTGAAGCCTTTCTTTTAGCTACCATTCTAGGTTTTTCTTGTTGTGGATGTCTAACTCACTTGTTATACAAGCAAGACTTTATTTGAAACTTGTATTTTGTAAGTCCAATTGAGACAAATTTTTTAGATTGACTCATCTTGAAAGCCCTAGGTTTTATTTTATGTGATATGAGGATGACCTAAGAGAGGGAGAGTGAAAAAAAAAGTAGAAAATCAGAGAGAAAGACAACAGTTTGGTTTTTCAGCAATAGCTTCCACAAAGTTGTCGATTGCTTAAGTTGAACCATTGGATCGTGTTGAAATTTGGTTAGCCTATTCTAGACACATAAAGTCTTGTTTTGAAGGGGTGGATCATTATTTGGAGCTTTGGTTTGTTCGTAATCGCTGCAAAACAAAACATATAAAACTGGGTGATTTTCATTTTTTTATCTTTCAAGTGTTGATCTCTTATATATGAAAGTATTGGTGGATGGTGAATCTTTGTATGATTGATTTAGGTTCTTTTTCCCTCAATTTTATCATAATAAGAGAAGTTGACAAGGGTGAACTCTTCACAAGTCTCGTGGTTTTTACTTTTCACATCAAAGGGGTTTTCCACGCATAATTCGTGTGTGCTCTTTACTTTTAGTTTTCCAGATTTTTGTGGTTTATTGTTGTTGATTATTGGTTGATTGCTTGGTGATTACTTGGTGATCTATTTGTGGTATTTTGGAGAACAATTATTTGGTTAATTATTTGGAGGGGATCCTAGTGGGTTGTTGTTATATTGTTTGGGTTCTATCACTCCCATCTCTTTTGTTATATTTAGCTTTAGGTATTTAGATTTTTGTCTTGTATCGAGCTCAAAGATGTCGAGTTTTAATTTAGAGGTAGAGAAATCCCAATTGTACATTTGTCATAATGTTCTCAGGAGTGGTATATGAATAAACCGAGATCACATCCAAACGAGAGAGATTTGAATGATATGGAAGTATGGTTAAAAAAAACCTTAAAAGAATTAATAAGTACTACTTATACCAAGGTGCACTTTCCTTTTTGGTGGCTCAATCATAGAAACCCTAAATTAAGTGTGCTTTGCATAGAACAATTCTATGTTAGATGACCTCCTGAGAATTTTTTAATGAAGCATGTGCGTAAGGCCAAACATGTTGAAAGAACTCTCATGTTGGTTTGTGAGAATTGTCTTCACTCTTATAAGTAGGAAAATGTTGTTGAGACAATCAAGTGTCAAATCTGAATTTTGAATCATGATCTAAATCTTGAACCTGGGGTATTATATATGGTATCAGAGAGGAACCTCCCCCAATAACTTGTGATTCGGGAACAATCTAAGACAAAAGTTTGTAGGCATGCAATGTTTGAGTTCAGAAGAGATACGTGAATAAACCGAAGTTACATCCAAAGGACAGGAAACTAGTGAGCATGTAATGCTCAAATCCAAGATGGGAAAAAAATAAACAAAAATCACACCCGAATGAGAGAGATCCTAAGGATATGAAAGTAAGGTTAAAAAATTGATGACTATTACCTATACCAATAAGGTGCACCTTCCTTTCGATGACTCAATCATAGAAACTTTAAGGATAAGTGTGTTTGGCTTTGAGCAATCATGTTAGTGCTTTCATGTTGACTATATTTTTTCGTGTGTTTGCGGATGTTGGTTGACGATTAAAAGTTGTCGAGACTTTCAAGTCGATTAAATAATTGTTCCATTTTTTACTCTATTTTTTTGGTATTAAGGTAATAATGGGTCAATCCTCAAAGGGTCAGTCAAATTTCCTACTAAATTACTTGTTGTAATAACCAGGGGAGGTTTCATAAGTTGGTTTCGATTGCAATAAATTGATTTAAAGCAGTAATGATTGAACACAAATTGGATACTGAGTAAACTGAAACTATCAATGAAATAAAGCCTAACTCGGGGTGAATTGGATTTATTCCTAATTTGTTACTCAATCATTGATTAATCAGAAAAGTGCTTTGCAATTTAATTGGTTTTAACTTTGCCAATCATTCCAGAAAAGCTAGAAGAAAGTCCAATTAATCAAATCAATTTTTAGGCCTAGGGAAAAGCCCTCATAAACATGTTAAGATCTAGAGCAATTGCTTAGACGAACAAAATAATGAGGAATAACCTAATTAAGTATTTGATGCGAATTTCTCCTAAGTTAGATAGAAGTATGTTATTCGATTAAGAAAAGTCAAATCAATATACAATTAACTTAACTTTCATTACTTGGCTATCTAAGAAACTAACAATTATAAATTAGGTATAAATCTATAACGGTGAATAAGAGCAAGGAGAGGATTTAATAAACAATTAAGATTACAAGAAAACAAATGTTCATAATCTCATGAGATAACCAATCAAGATATAAATCCGAAATCTCAAGCTAGACAATAGTACCTTAGCCTTGATGCATGCTCGAATCATAAAAATATTAATCTTGGGGAGTCTTAATTGAATGGTGAAGAAGAAGTGTATAGAGGATCTCATAAAAGTGGAGAGAATTCTATCCAAAATCGTCTGTGTATTATGTGGGTGGCTAGGGACACTTAAAATAATTTTGCAACAGCACCGTGGTGCTCCATGTATAGTGTGCCTTGGGGTTTTCCATTGAATTTTAGTAGCGTTGCAGCAGTGCATCAAAATTGCAGGTACTGGAAAAGGTGTTGCAGCGCTGTGCTGTTGCACCTTCAGAAGTATTTTTGTCACATTTGCTCCTTTGAAGCCTAGATTGACCTCTTAAACTTCTAAATAAACTTGTTTTGTTTCAGAATTAGCAACTAAAGGTTGAATCTACCTAAACTATGCTCAATGTCTGTAAAGCAAAAGAATAAACATGTGAAATACAAGAATAATCCCAAATTAAGAAGAATAAAATAGCACATTTTAGGCACTATCATTTGTAACCTTGTTCTTCATCTTGTCCACATGATGCTCTACAGAATGTCTCACAAAGTGCAATTTCTGTTTGGAAATTTTTTCCTTATCTAGAAAATTTGGTAGGATTATTCTTAAGGATCTTTTCCTTCTCTAGGGCTTGGCTTGCTATGGTATTGGTCTGATTCTTCCCTTTTGTCGAGCATGTGTAAGGGTTTGTATTCTTTATTTTAGGGTTACCATTTTTGAAAAGAAGAAGTGTGTCGTTTATTGGGGTTTGCTCAAGAAAACGATATTGATGTCAACTCGTGATTGTGAAAAGAGATTATCACATTTAAGGGGAGCCTAAGTATTTCAATTGAAGGTCTTCATTTGAAAGTGGAAAGATTGAAGTTATCTTCGAGAGGGAATCTCACACTTGGGGGGACTTGATTATTCTTTCACTAAGTTAGGTTTTTTGTGTGTCACTGTAGAAGTTTTGTATTGATATTTAGGTACAACGTTATAAATGATTAACTATTCATTAGTGAAAATATCTTTCCTCGAGCAACTGCGATTAACTATTCATTAGTGAAAATATCTTTCCTCGAGCAACTGCACCTCAGATGTAGACAGTATTGCACTGAATTGGATTACTAAACCTTTTGTTCTGTTATATCGTTCTATTATTTGTGTTTACTTTGATGTTTTCAATCATTGTATGTAATTGATTCCGTTTTGTGTTAGATAATCATTCTTCCAAATCTATTGTTAGATGACTTTTTGAAAATTTTCCTAAAAAACACATGAGTGTGAAAAAAATAAGTTGAAATGACCTGTGTTGATTTGTGGTCAGAATAGTCTTCACTCTTAGAAATAGTTCAAAACAAATATAAAGAGCATTGCTAAAGATCGTTGTATGATCCATAATTGTTGTGTAATCTATTGTCGAGAAACACGAATTATGTAATGTGCTTGACTCTTTCATGGATTTTTCCAAAATTCATATCTTGCATAGTCAATTTAGGATTAGGGAGAAATCCATAGTATTCCCCTTCAAGCGTAATGCATCATTTTATTTATAAGGAACGCTATCGTATCTATAAATAAAACGCTATCGTATCTAGTAGATTAAATATTTGTTGGGTGCTTGATTCGACTATTCTAAACAAGTAGGCTGGGAGTTCGCAAGGTAAATAATTTAACTCCAATTCAACGAATTGCAATTTGGTAGGCTTATGCCTTCAAATTAGAACATTAGGTAACATTTATTTTCTCCTTCCTATAATATATCATATTTAGTTTTCCTTATTTCGAATTCTTTCATTTCAGTTTCAGCTGCCAAAATCCCTATAATTATTTTAAGTAATTTAGATCCCATTTGATAACCATTTTATTTTTTATTTTTTTTTTGAAAATTAAGTCTATAAACATCATTTCTACCTCTAAGTTTCTTCGTTTGCTATCTACCTTTTACCAATGGTTTAATAAACCATGTCAAAATTTGAAAACTAAAAAAAGTTGTTTTTCAAATTTTGTTTTTGTTTTTCAAATTTGGCTAAGAATTCAACCATTGTACTTATAAAAGATGTAAATCATGGTAAGAAATGGGGAGAAAATAGGTCTAATTTTCGAAAGCAAAATAAAAAACAAAATGGTTACCAAATAGGATCTTAATTTTAGAGAAATTAACTTGGATTCTCTGTAAATTCGATTCAAATTACTGTTATGTACCACACATTTTAACTTTGATCGATTATTCTATTTTGACAGACCTCGACAACTCGCGTCATAATTATAAAAGTTAAAATGGATTCTCAATTGAGTTTGATCCCTAACGAGTCTCAAAATAAAGTATATGTATAAGTAGCTAATAAAACACTATTATTTCCACGCTCGCAATATTTGATATTTTTGTTGTCTATTTTTCATTTTTATTTTCAAAAATCAAGTAAAGTTCTAAAAACTAAAATTTTCAAAAACTTGTTTCAATTATACTTATTTCTATTTTTAAAGTTTGACCAGAAATTCAAAAGTTTTGTTGACCAAGGTGGAAATCTATAATTGAAAATTTGAAAAAA
The DNA here is from genome assembly GCF_009727055.1 of Benincasa hispida. Classification (NCBI taxonomy): domain Eukaryota; kingdom Viridiplantae; phylum Streptophyta; class Magnoliopsida; order Cucurbitales; family Cucurbitaceae; genus Benincasa; species Benincasa hispida. Next base: position 40,468,882 of record NC_052357.1, read on the forward strand.
AAAAANAAAAAAAAAAAAAAAAAAAAAGCAAGCATACTTTTTTTTTCTTTTTTCTTTTTTCTTTTTTAAAAAATCCAGCCATACTATTTCATATATATATATATATATATAGAAGTTTTTTTTGTCTCTTTGTGTAAGAAAGTGGGAGGGTTTTATGGGGAAATTGTTTTGAATATTCATTCCACTATTATAATGAAATGACACACCAAGGGTTTTGCATATAAGATAACACATGTTAATTAGAACCATTTAGTGCATGCACACATACACAAAAATTAAAAGCTGAATTGATGCACCATATTGCCTCTACTTCAAGTAAATTTATAAGCCTCTACTTCAAGTTTAGTAATAATTTCTTTCTATTCTTTACTTTATATTTATAATGTTTATGTAGGTGGCTACTAGAGGTGGATTATTATTTAGTGAAGAATGTGCTACCAACTTGCAAATGATTTCTTTATTGTGACTTGACAGGTTAAAGAGATGCAAAGACAAAAGAAAAAGGAGGAGAAAAAAAAATAGTTAAATTACATTTTGAGTCTCAAAATTTTTAGAGCGGTGTCTATTCGCTTATCTTTGAACTTTCAAATATGTAGTAATAGGTCTAAAATTAATTTTTGTGTGTTCAATTTTCTTTTAAATTTTTTATTTTGTGTCTAATAAATCCATATATATTTTTAGAAAAATGTTAAAATAAGTTGATGAATTTAAACCATAAACAATATTTAGATGGAAATAGAGGAATTTTTTCATGAGTTCAAGAATGGAATTGAGACATCTTTCTTGGTCAAGAATTGGAACAACGACAAAAATATTGAGGTCTCAAATTTTAGAAAAATGTCGATCGAAATATGGATGAATGATTGTTGATATGTTGGTGAATATAAATGAAAAGATTATGATGGATGTTGGAACAAACAGATTCCAAGTGCAAATATATATTGTCGATAAGTAGTATAAAATGGATGGAGTCCACATATTGAATCTTAAAAATGAAGTAGAATAGATCTAATTAAGCAGATAAAGACATCCTCAAAAGTTGAATTATTTGATTTGGTGTGTGCTTTAAAAAGTGAAAAGAAAAGTAAAGTGGGTTGGAAAACAATGGAAAACGGGAGAAGAAAAAATTGTTGTTAAATGTAATGAGAGAAATAGGGATGCAAACTATGTCAACCTTCATAGGAAAGTTCTCTCCACCTTGCGACTACAACTTACTTTGCTCAAATAGATTTAGATACAATTTAGCATGCGGTTTAGATGTGTCCGCATTTTGCTTTCTCAAATTGGAGGTGTCACACTCCTCCTTAGATTACCCTCTTAATCCAAGAAGGGATGTGAAGACAACAATTGTCAACTCCTTTGTGACAACTACCATCCTACTAAATTTTTAACTTGTATCCTTCATACTGGCAACCTAATAAACATTTCAGTACTATAACTGTTCCTAGCATTATTCCATAACAACATGTTAGCATGGGTGTTATTGATTTAAAAATCCACATTCATTCACATCACAATTAAACTAGTAATAGACATTATTATAATTACAATCCTCGATCAGTATTTCTACCCAGATCCCCATGATATGTATAGACAAAACTATAGTTTAATAGATAGGGTGAACCACCTAAATACTATTCTCTGGAGAAAATCATGGATAGTAATTAACTGGCAGATCTACTCGGCTTTGGGTCGTTGATCACTACTTGGGGAAAAAAAACATTTCAAAGAGTGAGCTTAAAATGCTCAGTGAGTGACTATCTTAAATAAAACATGCTTTAAATCATAAATAATGTGAACATGATTATCATTGAAACATTTATAAAATCATAATCAGGGTTTTGAAAATGAAACTAGAATCTTAAAATTATATCACGTAAAAATCCTGAAATAAAACTCATTAGCATTTTTCTGGAAAACACCACTCCTCCACTGCCAAAAAAGTTATTGATAGAGAGTCTTTTTGCTCGATCTCATCAATATCAATAACATAGTCATGCGTGCACGTAGAGCTGAATTGAGTCCTAGGCACCTTACCATACCTTTGGTGTCAAGGATCCCAAGCATAACTAAAATATGGGTACCTTACCATACCTTCGGTACCAACATTGGATTAGAGTTCATACAAGGCACAAAATATTTACGCACATGGTAGAATATACATTCATTTAAAACATTCCTCAAAGTTTCAGTATCACTAGATGGTGCCTTATAAAACAATAAGCATGCTTATAAAAGTCCTTGATAAAACTTTATCATTCTATAAAACATGGCATAGGCTTACTGGAAAACGCTAATCAAATTCATGAATAACTTCATTATTTGAAACATGGATTATGCAATTAACATTCATTAAAAGCATGCATCCACTAAAACATGATATGAAAATTTGATGTCAATAAAAAAATTCATAAAAACTATATTTGAAAAAACATTTATTAAAACATGTTATTCACTATCTTAAGCTACTTATCCATGGGGTCTGTAAGCCTCTCTTACTTGTGTCTGCCCCGTAATAATAAGAGGTCCCTTGGTTAGTACCATTAGCTCCTTTTGAGCTTAACATAATACTTAACATTATCGTATATCATCACCGCATCATAACTGAGTTCATCGCATCCCTTATAGTCGGCCACTTTACCTTTTTCCTCTCTATTGGGTTCTCTATGGCATGTCTTACTTCACGCCTTTGTGTGTCATCGCACTCCTTGACAAACCAGCTGCTTGCTTAATCTTCGTATGCAGGTGCCTTCTTACTCATCCATAACATTAATTCAGATTCAACCTTTTAAACCTCTTAACTCTATTTTCAGCTATTAATTAACTAAATTTCCTTTTGATAAACTTGCTCAAAACTTCATAGCTTACTTACCTTAGAATTTAAGAATCAAATTCTTTTTTATTCAGCTGGAAAACTTCTCAGATCTCCTCAAACTTGCTTAGAAATCCTTCAGCACCTTTAGAGCCTTAACAAGCACTCATACTCCTCTTAGGCATAGGAAAATTTGGCAAAACAGTCTTCTTCTTTACTAAGCCTATTTATACCTAGACTTGCATGAAAAGTTTGCTTAATTAATTCCATCTGACCCATTAATTCTTAGTTAACCCTTCTTAAGACTGCCACTTAGCCCACTAACAAATATTAAAACTAAAATCTTCAACTTATTTTCATCATATATGGCTTGCGATCACTTGGGCCCCTTTATTGTTTATCACATAACTGGTTCATCGTCGCATTGTCTGTCTTGGAACATTCTTGGTAAGTCTTGCGTGAATATCCAACCCTCGCCCATTTCCATAACTTATTTCATACTTGACTATTATTTTTCCCGCATGGTAATTAGGAACTAATCGCATACCACTCTGTCTAGCTTCAGCCAACGTCATATTCGGCCCTTAACTTAGCTTCCTTCACGACCTTCCCAAAACCCCATAGCCACACATTGGCATAATTCCTTTTTCCTTAAACACCTGGCCACATGTCATCTAGAAGTGTCGGTTGCATGAATTGACATGACTTGTTGCATACATTGACATAATTTCATTGCAGAGACATCTCTGTTTTCCCTTTAAGTGTTAATTCTTCTTTACTCACCCAAGAGCTAAGTGTTAACCTTAACCTTTCCCTCTTAGAATATTTTTTTGCCTTCTAAAGATCCCGAAAATCATACCTTTAACACTTAGAAATTTTCTTCTTCTTTAATAACACCTACCTGCTCATCATATTTTCACAATATTACACACGATGCTATCATCATAAACACTTAATTGTAAAGGCATTAAACACTTAATTAAGAGGACTTCAACATAACTATTTAGTAAAACAAGATTAGGGGTTTACAAGAGGATTAACCTATATATGATCAAATTGTACCCACAATCTACCATAATCGACATTTAGCATCATAAATCGAATTCAACACCTATTCAACTCTCTTTTAGACACCTCTACCAGCGTAAGTAATTAAACACATATCTATATGATTAATTTAAAACATAGATAAATGACCATGCAATTCTAATGATACTATAGACTTCACTCTATGTCTAGTGTAAAAAATGAACCCTCTAGACTTGTCTCCATTATTATCTTTATGAAAATCATTTATTATTTAACTCTTTAAATTATGAGATCCAACACAATTTGCTCATGAGGTGATCAAACTTGTTTAATAATAGACAATAAAAGCAAATGAATACTAAATGTGGAGCAAAATAAAGAGGACACAAATGGAGTTTTATTCGTTCCTTAGGATAACCTATATTTAAACCACAAGAAAAGGATTATCTCATAATGAAATATAAAGAACACAAAAAATTAAACAAGAACTCATACTTATAATGTAAACTTTGAAGAATTACATAAAAAAATCCAAAGATGATAAATCTAAAATGGTAGATGAGGAACATAACCAAAGAACAACTAATTGAAATAAAAATGGAAATAAAGAAGAACAAAAAGGATTAACGAAAGGTTAAGGCCTTCAACCACCAAATGAAATTTATAATAGCGATCTAAAACTATATATTTTTAAGACTTAGTGGACTGAGTCAAATTATAGGAGTTGTACTTAGTTTTATGAAAGCTACTTTTCGAGTTACAAGACCAAAAGTTAAAAGTAAGTAAATAAAGTAATAGAAACGTAATCTCACCGGACGATCTAGTACAAAGAAATGGAATATTACCCAACCGCAAATCTGATCATAAGAATTCTACTCTAGAAAGTTACAAGCACAATACTTACTTGATGCGAGAAAGTTGAATCAAGTGCCTAGATTCATTAATAATTAAGAATCTCAATTAAACTAGCTAGAAGCTCAATTATGAATTCAAGCATTCTCATGCAAATTAAACACTCGCATTAAAAAGTATGACAGGTGTCGTGTTGACTAATTATTAAGAAAAGCCTAACTAATTAATCGATTTGTTCTTCTATCTTAAATTGATTATGCAAGCTATATGTTTCACAAGAAAAGCCATGAAAGACACATACACGATACAATTCTTGCTACATAGGTGAATGGAAGTAAAACAACTACAGATCATATACATCAGTCAATAGATTTTAGATATGTATTCATAACTAGGTGTCAATCCAATTATTAAACATGTTAAATGATTAAAACATAGAATAAAGAATACTTGTAATCAAGATATTAAATCAAGTCAAATCCTCAGAAAATTTCGATTTAGATTCGTCTGAACCCGTTGAGACGATGAAACCAATATCTTCCATCGTTCAATTTAATTACAATGGAGAAAGAAAAGGCTAAAAATAGAGAAAGTGAAAGAGAGAATTGAGAGAGGGAGCTAGAAGAGCTTGAATAAGATTACCTAAAATTAGAAAGAATATTTGTATACTAGTGAAAGATCGCCGTGACATTTTAAGGTAGTGTCAGGATGTTGCACTTTTGCCTTGCACAGACGTACAGAGAGTTGAGGCAGCATCATGATCTTCATTTTATTCAAACTCATGAACATCTATGTTAGAGATTTTTTGGTTGACTAAATGTTTGTTTAAGGTTTTTGGCTTTTTAATTGAACGGTGATGTCACAGAGGCTGTCGAAAGATGTAACACAAGATGCTATTTCTAAAGATTATTTTTTCCTTATATGAAATATTCTGCAGAATTATTTTCCATGGATTTTTTCCTTTCTTATTGGTCTGTCGATTTGGTTGGAATATTATTCATTTTCTCTATGTGCCTATTTATTTTGAAGTTCTTACATTTTTAGGGTGGTTGTTTTTACGTTTGTTTTGGTGGTCTTGTGCTTTGTGTAATGGTTGTTTGTACAGTGCATTTGAGTACTATCTTTGCTTGATATATTTGCTGTGAGAAATCATCATTGAAAAAAAAAGAAATTCATGGTCATAGCGGGAGTCTAAGACTTGTATTTCGAGAAAGAATTCTCCTAAGACATCGTTGTGGAAGAAGGAGTTCTACTTAAGGGGAGCCTAAGTGTTATCAGTGAATCATCTTCACTTGTAGTGGGAAAGATAGAGAGTGAGTCTCATACATTGAGGGAAGTCGTAGTGATCTTCACTAATAATTGCTTACTTATGAAGAGCCTAAGTTCCATTGAGAAGGAGTTTCCTATCTAGGGGAGCCTAGGTAGTCATTGAGTTAGGCTCTACATGTATCACTGTAAATATCATTACTTACAGTAAAAGTTTTACTCTTCAATATTAGTGAATTATCTTTTCCCCACACGCTACCCCAAAACGTAGGTGATTTATTACTTAATTGGGCTACTAATCTCTGTGTGTATTTTTATTTATTCTACCGATTGTTATTTTATTGTTGTTATAGTTAGTGCTTAAGCATCAACTTCCACAACTATGATTTGGTTGTTACGTCATCATAAAATTTTACTTGATATCAGAGCAGGTCACCTTTATCTTAGGTGTATTGATCATGGATGGGGAAGGTGGTTCCACTACTCATCCTCCTATCTTAGATAGAATAAATTACTTTTACTGGAAAGCTAGAATGATTGCGTTCCTGCAATCAATCAATAAGAAAACCTGGAAAGCAGTTGTAAATGGGTGGTCTCATCCAACAACTAAAAGTATTGATGGCAAAAAGACTTTGAAACCTTAAATTCAGTGATCTGATACTAAATATGAAGCTTCTCTGGATAATTCTTGTGCTTTGAATGCTATATTCAATGGAATTCATTGAAATATATTCTGGCTAATTAACACTTGTGCTTTTGTTAAGGAATCATGAAATATTTTATTTATTACTTATGAGGGAACCTCAAAAGTCAAAATATCAAGACTATAGTTGTTGACATCTAAGTTTGAGAATATGCAAATGTATGACGACGAATCAGTTGTTGACTTTAGTGTTCGGTTGTTGGATATTACTAATGATTTGTTTGCTATGGGGAGGGAGATCTGAAGAAAAACTAGTCAAGAAAGTGTTTAGGTCATTGTCTAAGAGATTTGACATGAAAGTTACTGCTATTCAGGAAGCTCAAGACATTACTACCATGAAAGTTGACGAATTGTTTTGTTCCCTGCTTACATTTTAAATATCTTTATATGGCAAACCAAACAAGAAAAATAAAGGGATATTAGTGGTATATTTTATTAATCTAATTTTCTAGTTATATGATAAATGTGGTGGGGGTTTAGTGTGGATAGAGTTAAATTGCATGAATATAAATGCATGAAAGTAAAAGGATAATAGAAAACTATAATCTTAAATTGAAAGTTCTAATTATGGAAGCAAAAAGGGATTTAATTTAATTTCGATCAGTGACTTCTCTTGGTTGATCATACATTCGATTTATGTATGCACAACCTAATCAACTTGCCAGCGTTACTGACAACCAAACTCATTCAGTTAACCAAACAATTTCCTTAATTATCAATTAAATCCAAAACTCTAATTAAACTAAATATTTTTATTCCTATTGAATTCAAAACCATCCATATAGAATTAAACCATTTGCATTAAGTCTTAGGATTCCATGTGAGGTTAATCAATTAGGTAGCCCAACTAACTAACCAATTTTTCTTTAGACCTAAGTTTAACATGTATTTTAAGGTCTATGATTGGACTATATTCCTTAGTATACATAGTTAAAATTTTGTTACTTGGGAGATTCAAAGAATATGAACATTGCAAATGTGCTGATTTAATCAATAGCTAAGATATATATTTATGATAGGCGAGTCAGTCCATACACAAATATATATATAAATTAAACAAGATTCAAAGAACAAAAAATCAATATGCAGTTCAATCAAGAAAAGTCTCACAAAATTACATAGGTTCCTTGATCCAAAAACTAGAAAAATCCACTAACCTCAAGCATCCATAGACAAGATGTAGAAGAAATTAGGGAGCTTCATCCTTGATTGCAACCCAAATGAAATTAATCCTAAGCTAAAAGAAGTGAAGAAAACATAAGGAAGAAGATAGCTCTCGATCTCCACGAGTCTTCAACCTGGAAAACCATTAAAAAAAATTCGAGTAGAGCCATGATGCTGAGGGATAGCATTGTAGTGTTTATACCCTCAAGGGTCTTCTACTGCAGCGTCGAGCAAGCGCAACAGCCCTCCCTCCTTATCTACTTCCTCGTGCTCACACACCTAATGGTATCATCCGTGTGCGATGTCACGTGTATGCCTGTCGCTCCAAGGGCGCTGCAGTGCTACAAGGCAGTGACACAGTGCTCATGCCCTATGGCGCTTTTGTCCTAGGAGAAATGTGTTGGGCTACCTAGTGCAGTGGCACTTAGCTGCTTGGAAAATTTTGCTCAGTTTTCACTTCTTGAAGCTTCGAATGCCTGCTATGACTCTCAATAGCTCCAAATTAACCTCCAATGGCCTGTAACACTCTGTAATGCATGATTTGCTCGATAATCTACAAATATAGACATTAAAGCATATTAAACATAACAAGTGAGATTAAAGGCATAAAAGTAGCTCCTTTTTGGGAGGTAACAACTATTGATCTGTCAGGGGGAGATCGGTGTATTATCCATGTGGATGCAGCTTGTAAATTGGGTATATCTTTGGTGGGTTATGGTGGAATTATTGGCTCATCTTCAGGAGCCGCTATGGCCTCCCTGCATGGATTCAGAGAGGTAATTTTGAGTCCTTTGTGTGTTGAAGCTTTGATCATTTAAGAGGGTCTTCGCTTTGCAGAACAATTAGATCTTTCTCGTGGCTTGATTTTGTCTGACTCTTTAACTGTGATCAGGATGTTAAATAGTCTCTCCAAGATAGAGACATAAGTGATAAATTACATAACAGATATAAAAAAAGATCGGTGTGGTTTTCACTTTGACGTTTTTCTCGTATGTACCTCGTCTTCATCATTCAGTGGCTCATTCTTTAGCCAGGATGGGCTTTTCAAGTTTTAAGTACTTTTTGGTTTAGTAGTGCTCCTTCTGAGGGTTTATCTCTTATTTCAAATGATTTTCTTTTTTCTTAGTGATAGCCTCGTAATTCTTTTTCTATTGTTATGTTTGTTTTTTTTTTTAAAAAAAAAAAAAAAACACATTTATGAAAACATTAAAAACATAAAATATCAGATATAAACCATCATTTTTCAAATTTATGCAGTTTTTATATCACTGACAAAATCCACCTATATATCTTCTCATTGCAATTAATTTTATTTCAAATGTCTCATGTCAAGCTATATAAAAAATGGTCATTATTAACTATTTAAGATAGTATTTATATTTTATAAATAAAATAATGAAAGTTGTTCAAAAATTAAGAATTCCCAATCCCTATTTTTCTTTTCTTAAAAAGGAAAAGGCCATCCCTAAGTTAATTTAAAAATCTAATAGTCTCCATTTTATTATTCCTACATTTATTCCTTTTTAAGTAGGTGCCAACCATTAAAAAAATATAAAAAAAAAAAAAAAAAAAAAAAAAAAAAAGTGCCAACCGTCATGTGCTTATTGAAAACATTTTCTTCCAACTACATCCTCCATCTCTTGCACACGGTCGCACGACACTCTGACACGTGTCCCTTCTTAGATATTTTAAATCCTTAATAAGGGAGGCCATGATCTTTTTCTATAGCTTTTATATTTATTAACTTTAATCTACATTATAATATACTAATATGGACATGACTATATACTAATATGGACATGACTTGACTGGTCCATTGATAGCACAATTTGTGAACTATAATTTATGGACATTATAATTTGATAGTTTGTGTTAAATTAGTCAAAATGAATTGAGTTCAACGATAATTGACCTAACTTTTTTTTAAACATAGAAAGTTCAATCACATTCGCATAATTGTAAGAATAGTTTTTCTCATTTTCCTCAAATTCTTTGTCTTTATTATGAGATTTTTATTTGATTTGATTATGTCATTGTTGAACATTAGTGTTTGGATGAGGCAATCGGGAGTTTTGTGTGTTTGACCTATAAAATTGATGGTTTATTTATATTTTTTAAATAATTGGTTAATTAATTCATAAATTTGGTCGATATCAATTTCTTAGGACCTCTTGCTCATAGATTTTGTCTTATTAGTTAATTTATTTAACCAATTCTTAAGTTGTAGTAGAATTATTCAACAATATTTAGATAAACACTCAGGATCTACAATAACATCATGCTTCCATAATCTCAAGAATTGACGCACTCGTGATTTAAGATAAACACACAAGATAAATGGCTCAAATTATTTAAAATGACCAACCCTAATATGAGAACTCATCTTAAATATGCACAACGAAAAGGAGGAAACAACCCCAAAATAAAATCTATACAACCCATAAGAAAAATAAAATCGTGGGATAAATTTTCTAGATAAAGAAAAAAATATTCCGCAAAACCAGCAATCTGTGGACATCAGATTTTTGGAACGACAAATGTAGGAATATCCTAAAGGACAATCCAAAGTACAAGATGATAGATACTATAAGTTACAACTGCTACAATATCATTAGCGAGTAAAAAAAGACCTGCTTCCTTCCTTTCCAGGAAGAGGAGGGAGGCTATTTGCCCATCTAATTTAAAGTATGTAGGTGGTATAGAGTCAAGTATCAATATCATATTCGAAGAGTTAACTAAAGAAAAATGTTTTAGGCACTGAGATTTTTGAGATGCTAGTACAATTGACCTTGAGGGAAGACATCAAAAAGCCCTGGTTTTAATGCACTCATCTTATCGAACTCATAGAGACCCTATGTGTTTGGGTAAGCAAGTAGTACATTTAAGGTGAACCGAACTGTCTCATGATATTCTGAGCCTAGCTTAATACCAAATCTCTAATAACCTTCATGAACTTAGAGTACGAATTTGAGTTTATATAATAACATTTAACCTTACTACTTTGATTGTTACAACAATTTTTAAAGGTTTTGTTAAGAAAACTATTATAAATAGTTTAAACATTATTTTTTTTAGTACGTAAGTTTACAATCAATTTTCATACAAATTGAGTTTTTTTTTTTATTTTTTTATGGTTTGAGAAAATAAAATTTGAGTTAATGTAATTCCTTAAAGACTAATAACAATTATATTCCCTTAACAGTTAAAATTCACTTAACATGTAAGAGAATAAAGCATTCCATTTCTATGGAGAATACAAAAATGGGTGAGGTAATCAACTTTTAGTGACTTCATTAAATAAGGAAATAATGAAAAAAGCTTAAAGAAAATCCTAATATTCTTGTTTGCCATTATATTATTAATGCAATTATATATATTAAAGATGTTTATGCATAGTTTAGATATTTTCTATGAAAATATTTTTAGCACTATTTTAAAAGTATGTAATGAAAAAGAAATTCCTATTCTTCATGAGTCATTATGTAGTTATATATTCATACCAATCCTGACCTTTTTTTTATTGTAAGCCCATAACAATAATTATTAGATACCGTTGAATTTAAAATTTATGAAAAAGAAAATTTCAAACAGAAATAAAGAGGGGAAATTAATTTTTAGCCATATGCTTGAGACAATTTTGGCTTCAAATTAACTCAATTTCATTGTATGGAATCCTAAAATTAATGTTCCGTTTGGTATTTAGTTTTTTGTTTTTATTTTTGAAATTCAAGTCTATTTTATCAACATTTTTTATAATGATTCTACTTATTTTTTAAGTATAATGATTGAATTCTTAGCCAAATTCTAAAAAAATATATAATTTTCTAAAATTTCTTTTTTTAGTTATAAAAAATTGGCTTGATTTTTTAAATTATTGGTAAAAAGTAGATAAAAAAAGGAAAAATTCGGGAATGGAAGTAGTATCCATTAGGTTTAATTTTCGAAGACAAAAATAGCTTTTTGAATGCTACTTTTTTTTAGTTATCAAAATTTGGTTTGATTTTTTAAACCATTGGTAACAAAATAGATAATAAAGCAATAAATTTGAGAGTGAAAGTAGTATCTATAGACTTAATTTTCAAAAACAAAAATAAAAAGATAAAATTGTTACCAAATGGGGCCTAAATAATTTGATTAATAAATTTTAATATATATTACTTCAAAATATATATAAAATTGGAGAATTGATTCCTAAGAAAAAATAAAAAGAACTCAAAATTTGGCCATCAAAACTAAATTTCTCAAAGTGAAGTCACATTAGGGTCTAAATCCAAACATATGAAGATATTTTAACATTGGCTACAAAATTATGCATGTAAAAAGCTTCCACTTAACAACAAAAATGCTTAAAAACAACTATAAAGCATTCATCACAACTAAAAGAACAAATATCTCTAAAAAAAACCCATTCATAGAACACTTGTAACTTATCACAATCTTTAAAAAAGATGAAAACCTGACTAATTAATAAAAGTATTGTTTTCTCCTCCTATTTGTTGGGATTAAGTTTTAATTTAATTAATGTTAATATAAGTAACAAACGTAAAATAGAAGTTAAATTACAAATCTATCTCCATATTGTTTTAATTTAGTTTCTATAATCTAAACTTAAATCTATTTCATGTTGATTGGGTTGTGGTTTTAAAAGTTATAATTTTTTTTTCTCGAGGGAAAAGCACACAAGTAACATCCAACAGAACCACCTAACCCTATGATCTCCTCATGAAGAATGATAGATAGGGAGAATACTATCTAAAAAATATCTTCCTGAGTGAAAAAATAAGCTTGAGAGGAGGCCAAAGTTGCCAAAAAGATAGTAAAGTTGTTCTTCTCTTAAATGATGAAACAAAAATGAACAATATTAATCGAGTTACCAACGGGGAAATAAAAATCCTCAATGAGGGCCCCAATACTTGCAAATGAGTTTTACCCCTATTAAGAAGTTGAAATAACCTCCAACGAATCAGGTTCTACAACAATCAGTAGATTCTCACTAGACCACTCCAAATGATCAATTGCTTTCAACCCTTCAAACAAAGTCTCACCTTCCAACAAACTCACATCTTAATGCTTTTGAGTGAACTTACAACCTCCTAAAAGAGCTTTGCCTCTATGGTCACTTATACGATCCAACCAAGCCCACCCTCACTAGTCTTATCTGACCAAGTTGAATCTATATTCAACTTCCAACAATCAATCACTGATAGAAACCAACGCCAGTGAAGAGGAAACAATAGAAAGAAGGGGTCAACTAAGCAACATTGCAAGCAAGAACTCTAGGGGAGCAACCCACAGAAACAAGGCTCGACAGTAGGCAGTCAACCCATATCTTAAGGGAGACAATAATCAAGTTTCACTTTTTAAACATATCTTCTCAGATTCCATAGTCTCCACAGGATTATCAACGCATGATTGATCTCCTTTACGGACAAGAATCGCTAAAAAAAGTCCCATAAATTCAATGGAGACCCCATGCCTCTATTAACACCAAACACTCCAACATTATTAAACGAGAGAAATATATCCCACAATTTCTTTGAGGACTTACATTCTCACAGAAAATTACACGTAATTTCTTGATAAGATATGCAGAAGAAACGCAACGAGTTAGAATAAATTCCTTTAGACCGCAAGTAGCAAAGGGTAGGAATGAGGTCATTAAACATCTTTCAATATACAATTTTGATTTTAGGCATAACCCCTACCCTCCAAAGCATCCCTTGGAAGTTGGATTAGTCAACAAAGATAGAGGAAGAGGGTATGGCAACCCTTTTCTACTTAACCCCCAAGTATGACCTTTTATGTAAAAATCAAAATTTAATTGAACTTCATAAATCATTTATTAAATTCTAACCATGGTATTATAAGTAATTTCATCATTGATGAATAAAAAATTCAGAAATAATATTAAGAAATTAACTATTTACCTTTTAAAAAAGAAAAAAGGTGAATTTTTCACTTTAAAAAAAAAATGAGAACAACTTTATTGAACATGGTTTCCAAACATAATACGTGTGTTTATGCCCAATATGTTTGGGCAAAGAGATCAAAGCAACTTTATAGGAATATATAAAACTTTCCAACTATAAATAAGCATTTAAAAAAAAAAACCATAAATAACTTTATAAATCTGATTTTGATATTTTTGTCTTAAAAAAAATGTGAAAATTGAGTCTTCATTAAATGCTCCCTTCACAAACTCATTGCATTTTGCCTGAATTTCAGCCAACCTTGTAATCTGTTCTTTTGACAACAATAGCAACAAAAATAAAGAAAATACTGATTTCAAGCAACTTCCCCTTGTCCTTTGGTGAATCAATGCCATTATCTTCTCTCTCCTTTCTATCTCTTTAAACTACTTCTTCATAAACTTAGATAATTGTAAAATCATTATTAAAAAGTATCTTCATATATTTTCGATGTATTATAAAACAATTTTTTTTTAGTATAAATTGGGTGATAGAAGTGTGAGATTTGAACCATAAACCTTTTGATCTTTAGTACATATAGATGTGAATTGAGTTAAACTCTTATTAGCAAATTATGAAACAACTAACATGACATAAAACGGATGAAGTTTTAGGTAAAAATGACCAATAGAAGATTTTATTTATCTTTATCTCTCTCAACTTAATTGACGTAATACTTTGTACTATCAACTTTGCGGTAAAAAACTCGGTTTATCCCTCTCACGTATTTAATCTAATAACTTTGCAAAAAAGAAAACTCTCATCAAATATTACCAGTCTTTTTTAACTATATTTTAATTATTATAGAAAAATACTACAGTCATATTTTAAGAGGCTCATTTGTATATTACATCTATTTTCACTACATTCTTCTCTCTCTTCTCCTTCTAATTCCAATGCAAACTAAACACAGCTCCTTCCCAACCCCAAAAATAGCTTCTCTTCCTCCATCTAGCAAAAGGCAAACTTGTCTCTCTGTCAGAAGAAAAGGCAAAGTTGGAAAGAACCACCAAAAAAAATGACATCAACCAACAAAAAAAAAAGGAGTTTTGTTTTAAATATTGTAACTGTGGATGATGAGAAAGAAATTAATGTTAGAGAGTCAGTGGTCTCAAGCTGAAAATGAAACAAAATAAAATAAAATAGATTAAATTGTAAATTCATAAAAAGTTAAAATTTATATTTAAATTAGAATCTAGTCTCTATACATTATGATAATTTTTCAAATCAAATGAACTATTATAAAAACTTTATCAAAACTATAACAACTAAAATTTTCTAACTGATATAATATCTTGTATTTAGAAATTCGATTCTCACATCTCATATACATAAAAAAAAAAAAAATTAAATAAAAATTAAATGAAAGAAATATATATAAAAAAGGTAATGTTTTTGGGTTTGGCCTATGGAGGAGGTGCCACGCCACTCCACTGCCTGTGCCTCTTTTACTTTGACGTGTCATGCACTTTGATGCTTCCTTTCTTCCATTAAATACCTTCTCTTCTTTACTCCTTTTCCTCTTCCTCTCCATATACTCTCTCTTTCTTTCTCTTTCCTTTCATTTTCATCAATCAAATTAATTAACCATTCATATTTTGTTCCTTCCCCCTCTTCCATTTTCTTTCTAGATTTTGAGAGTGTTTGTGTTTTCTACTTCAATTAATCCACTGAACAAGAAAAAAAAGGTGTAGTTTAGTTTGTTCCCTAAAAATGCCTTCCTTTGTTGGTGGAACTCAAACTCTAACTCATCAACCTAAAGATTCATCCTCTCTTGACCTCCCTTCTTTGGTCTCTTCTTCTTCTCTTCCTCTTACTCTCAAGGTATTGTTAAAACTTATAAAGTAGGGCATAAACAAAGATAGATAATTTTTTGTTTCCCTTTTCTCTAAGGATTTTTCCTTGGTGTTTTTGTAGTTTGTAGACGTGAGTTATCGAGTAAAGATGACGGATAAGAATAGTGGAAATGCCATCGGACGAATTTTCGGTTGTGGCTCGTCCGATGGGGCGCCACCGCCCGTTCAAGAGCGGAGTATTCTACAAGGGGTTACTGGCATGGTGTCTCCAGGAGAGATTCTAGCCATTCTTGGTCCGTCAGGAAGTGGCAAGTCAACTCTTCTCAATGCACTTGCAGGAAGATTGCAGGCAAGGTTTTAAATATGGATATCACAGAACTGTCAAATCAATTTTAGTTTAAGTTTATTAATAGAAATATTTGTAAAATTTAATAGAAAATGTCAGATTCATCCTTTATGTTGATATCAGGGTAATGGTCTGGCTGGATCAGTACTGGCCAACGGTCGAAAGTTGACTAAATCCATACTCCGACGGACTGGGTTTGTGACACAGGACGACGTCCTCTACCCGCACTTAACCGTCCGAGAGACACTCATATTCTGCTCTCTTCTCCGACTGCCTCTAACCCTTTCAAAGCAAGAAAAAATCGCGGTCGCCGAGTCGGTGATCGCCGAGCTCGGGCTAACGAAATGCCAAGACACGATCATCGGTAACGCCTTCATTCGTGGCGTCTCTGGCGGAGAACGAAAAAGGGTCAGCATAGCACATGAGATGCTCATAAACCCAAGCCTACTAATCTTGGATGAGCCGACGTCGGGGCTCGACTCGACCGCGGCGCATCGGCTCGTGACGACCATGGCTGCCCTGGCTCACAAGGGCAAGACCATAGTCACTTCAATTCACCAACCTTCGAGTCGGGTGTACCAAACCTTTGACTCGGTGTTGCTGTTGTCGGAAGGAAGATGTTTGTATTATGGGAAAGGAAGTGAAGCAATGAGCTACTTTGAGTCTATTGGTTTCACACCGTCTTTTCCTATGAATCCCGCTGATTTTCTCCTCGATCTCGCCAATGGTACGTACTCCATAAATTTAAGCCGTGTTCATTTACATACATATTTTTATTGGAATTTGCATCTAGTCACATATATCCATCAAGAATTTATTATAAAGTATCTTATTTGAAGAATTTATTAAAAAAGTATCTTTTTCAAAGAAAAATATATATCATGTCAATTTTTGATTGAATACTCGGATATGTCAATATTTACCTTGAAGTTTTTTTCTTACTATTTGAAAAAAAAAAAAAAAAATTGTTATATATATAGACAAACATTCATTGGACCGTCGAACTATTAGAAAAATAGCTGCAAAAGTACTTCAAATACATATGAGTATTTTCTCTTTTTAATGTGGCATAATCTATTGATTTCCACTTTTGTAATTAATTGATATTTTTTCACATTTTAATCTTTATTATTTTTTAAGTAAAATATAATTATTTTTTTGACTGTTAGAACATTTTCATTCATCCATTTAAGTTTTCAAATCAGAGTAATGATTCTTCGTACTAAATTTAGTCCAGTCTATTATTTTAATTTTTTGAATTAATTAATATTTTCATGTTTTTTTTATGTAGTTTTTTCGTTTATTCTATTTATTCTTCTTTTAGTAAAATTTAATTATTCTTTTAATTAACTTTTTTTCTATGACATCATACCAATCTAAATTTAGAAATTAGAGATTTGATTCTTCAATTTTCTATCGTAAAAAAAAATTATCATAATTCAACTTAATATTAAATCAAAGATTTGATTCTTTCATCTTTTATAGTAAAAAAAATCATCCTAATTCAACTTAAATAGTAAGAAGTTAATTAAGTAGTAAAAAATTGAAATTGTATTTCTAATAATGGGTTATTTTGATTAAGGATTATTTTTGTTTCTTTTATTAATTTCATGTGAAATTTTAAAAAATTATTGAACCAATTTTTTTCTTTTTTCTTTTTTTTTAAAAAAACATCATGGTCGGAGAAAAGGAAGAAAGAAAAAAATAGGAAACATTCGGTTGAAGTGAAGTGATGAAGTAATAAATGCATTTACGGGATTTTGACTAAATTAATTAATTAATTAATTAACCAATTTTTTTTTTCTGTTTTTAAATATTCTCTTATTTGTTTTATTACTTTAAAATACTGTAGCCAGTGGTACTAATGGCGGTGGGAGATTAACTTTTTTAGGAGTAATATTTATATTCCTCAAAATCTCTCTCTTTTTATGTGCTGAATTTTTTGAGTCAGAAAATTCCTATTCTACCGAAGATTGTGTGTTCTTATTACTTTTGTTTTATATTTTTAGAAAAAAAGAAAAAAGAAAAAAAAGAAAAACTTTTTTCCTTCTTGATGAGTAAAATGAGTGGATATTGTGTCCATGTGTTGTGAGTAATTTTTTTTTTTTGCCTTTATGGCAAGCATCCACTATCCATGAGAAGCTTTTAGGGTTACTTTCACAACTACCTTCAACAAAAATCTATCTTTTTACTATTCTTTGCTATAATTTATTTAAAAAATAAGGGAAAATGGATCTTGGTCAATTTATTTATAAATACAACAAAATATCACTATCTATCGTTGATAGATCGTGATAGACTTCGATCACTATTTGATAGATAGTGACATTTTGCTATTTTTAAAAATATTTTTAACAGTTTTACCATTTAAGATAATTATCTCAAAAAGTGAGTCAAAAGTCTTATAGTGAATAATTAAGACTCTGTTTGATGATTATTTAATTTTTTTTGTTTTTGTTTTTGAAAATTAAGTTTATTTCATCCACATTTCTTACCATGATTTGCATCTTTCTTAAGTAAGTTCTTAGTCAAATTTCAAAAATTAAAACAATATTTTGAAAGTTTTTTTTTTTAATTCACAAAATTTGACTTGGTTTTCTAAATAATTGATGAAAAATAAATAACAAAATAAGAAATTTGGAAGAAGAAGGAATGTATATAGATTTAATCATCAAAACAAAAATAAAAAATAAAATGTTATCGAACAAGGTCTAAAATATTATTTGAAGAGATTTAAATAATATTGGTCTAAACTAGTCAAACTATGTATCCTTAAATGATCGGATCGGAATGGTTTTTTTTTTTTTTTCCGAAGTTTTAAGAAAAATCTTTAATTGAAGTGGGGGAAAAGAATAGTAAGTTTCAAGGCCAAGTTAATAAATATGATTATCCCTATCACTAGATTTGATGAAAATATTGACAAAAATTGAAGAGATTTGTTTTGACTTCTTAATTTTTATGTTTTTTATTTTAAAAAAATTAAATTAAAAAACAAGTTGAGAAAGAACATTAAATAGATGTTATCTCTTATCTCATAAATATCAGGAGCCTGAAATGACCATAAAATAGGGGACTGACCCACCTATTTAAATTGCTAGCTGTCAAACAGGGAGTCTACAAATGTCCTTTTTTTTCAAAAAAAAAAAAAAGAATTAATATTATATCTTATTTAAAAAAAACATCATTCATTAAATTTGAAAATTATGTAATTTGTTTGAGAGTTAATATTACAATTTCATATGTAAATAAATTGGATTTGTGCAATATATATATATTATTTTAAATAAGCATGACTAAATATAAGTCACTTTTCAACCCATAGTGGAAATATTTTTCTCCAAGTGAGTTGGAAAAAAATTTAAGAGAGAGAGATTTTGAAGAGATTAATGATTTGTGTTTTGTTTTAAATGGGTCCTAAATTAGATACCTTAATTCCAAAGTAACTGGTTGAAAAATGCAACATACCTATGGTCTTCCCAAAACTCTTTTCCTTTTTTTTTTTTAAATGATATAATATTAATAAATAAGATATAATATAGAAAATTTGTTTTAATTGAAAAAACCGTTGAAAATATTTTCAAATAGTACCTAATCTATCTATCAATGATAGATAATAAATGTCTATTAATGTCTATCAATATCTACATTAATAGATAAGTGATATTTTGTTATATTTATAATTTTTTTTTGTTCATTTCTCTATATTTGAAAATAGTCCTATAATATAAGTATTATTAATTTTTTAATAAGATATAATATAGAAAAATTATTTCAAATGGTAAAACTCTTGAAAATATTTATAAGATATAGTAAAATTTTCGAATTATCAATAATAGACGCCAGTGTCTATCAGCGTTTATCATTGATAATTCTAAAATTTTGCCATATTTTATAAATATTTTAGTATATTTTTCTATATTTAAAAATAACCCTATAATATAAGTATTTTTTTATATATTAAAAAAAAACTCTTTTCCTTTTTTATACAAACATGTATAGTTAAACAAAATAAATAAATAAAAGGAATTCTTTAACATAAATCAAATCACTTTCCTCAGCTTTTTTTCTTTTTCCCATTAAACAAAAACCTCTACTTTTGAAAAACAAAGCTACTCAACTTCTGGTCTTTGAAGGGTTTTGGATTTTTTTTTTAAAAAAATTTGTTTTGCCTTTTAAAAGGGCTTTATAAAAATCAATATCTCAAAATTCTTTTATTTTGTGGTCTACCCCATATGTCTAAAAGCCATAGAAAGAGAGATGTTTCTTTGATCACTTGAGTCTTCTTTTTTCCTCCCTTTCTTAGTGTTTTTAGGAGTCATAGGTGTGAGAAAGGATACATAAAACTTTAGGGTAAAATATTAATTTGTTGGAGACATATATATAATTATATAATATGCTTTTTGAGTTTCAAGGTATCATCAAATTTAAGAACACCATGATTGTAAAGTGTAAGGATATCAATATATAGTGGGGTGGGGGAGGTTTTGACTTGGCAATTTGAAGTGGATGATGCACCATCCTCTTAGTTAATTAGTAATTAAAGTTAATTTTCTCTTTAAAAAAATAATGATGGGTTTAATGTAGTTTTTTTTTTCTTTTAAATATTGAAATTTACATCTTTTACCATTCATTACATGTCTTATCATTTGAGTGAGTTATGTTGATTAGAAAAACTTTTCTAGCCCAAAATTTTAATTAGAAATTTAAGATGGGGTTGTAATTAAATTAGTTGTGAAATAATTAAGAGGGTTAAAACTTAAAACTATGGTGATATTGATTATCAAATAACATTTTGATGGGGGTGTTTTGAAGGGGCAAGGGCAGCCTAAGCTAGGCTATGTAAGACAAAAAGGTGATAAAATAATATAAAAACATTTATAGTAATAATAATAATGTAAATGGCAAGCTGTTGGAAAAGATGATTCAACCAACTTCTCTTAGCCTCACAAGAAGAAGCTTAGTGAGCCCCATTTCAAATCTTTTCATTCATAATGAAGCAAATACCATAATATAACTTTTTTTTTTTTCTTTTCTTGTTAAATCTTTATTCTTCCTTTCCCTTTCTTCTTTCTCAAATAATTGAACAATTGATATCATTATTTAAATAAATAAATAAATAATGGTGTAGTCCCTACTTCTCCTTAGGTTGAAATTTGGAGGGGACACTTTAATCAAAAGATTTGAGAATAGTCTCCTTTCTATTTTTCATATTTAATCTTTCACTTTTATTTGTGATCTTATCTTTACTCTTCTATGATCCTTAAAATCATACTCTAAAAAAAATGATGACAACAATATTAGAAGAATGACACTAAATATTAGAAGAATTCCTCTTTGTCACTCTATTTAAGCTTTTCATAAGATAAGTTCCAAAATAGCATCCAATAATCTCTAAGTACACAACCACACACCGAATAATTTCTAATTCATCGATCTCTCACATCAACTAGTCTTTCTCCCAATCTTTATCTCTCCTTAACTTCTCTTTAAAAAATCACAAAACCTAATATACAGACGTGTGGTCGACCTAGCCTTTCTTAACCGATAGATACAACATCATCTCAAAAAGAATCGAGAAATCTTAATTGTAAAACGACCATATAGAATATCTCTCTCTTAGCGCCCGCCTTCTCAAAATAAGGCCTAGATTAGGCCAGCCACGTGTAGGGTAGAGATTTTGCAGTCCCATTGGGCATATAATGCTAGGGCATAATGATAACATTTTGGAGTGTTAGCCGTGAAAGAAGTGGAGAGAGATTTGGCCGCCCAAAATGCTTGGTGGTAGGCACCAAGCACTAGTGGAACTCTTGCCTTTACCACCAACAATGCACACCTTTTTTTTCCCCTTGTTTTTTTTTCAAAGAGTTATGGCTGTTCCTTGTTTTAAATGTTTTTTTTTTAAATTTAATAATGATACTTTTTTTTTTCTAAGAAGGTGCATTTTTGTAATTTCACTTCTATTAATGGGGAAAAAATTATTAAAATAGTTTATTTATAATGGGAAACATCCACTTTTAGAATAATCTACACGTGCATGCATTTCAAGGGTCTGTCTTTTGCTTTAGGGTTTTTTTAGTGTTTGTTGCGTCGCTTTTTATTTTGAATTATATACGCCACCAATTCAAACATTCCCTTATCCAACCGCACTTACCTAATTAGTTCTTTTATTTTTATTATTATTATTAATATTGGGACATGTGTATTGTTAATTATACCCTTTATATGTATATATGTTGGTGTTACTGTTGAATGGGGTTTTATCCAATCATATGATAGTTTAGAAAATTCTCATGTTTGGTTTTTATTTGTTACTAATTGATCTGAAAAGTATTTTTAGTTTAAGCAAAAGCATTGTTAGAAAGGATAAGAAAGAATATATTGTCACTGCAACTTTCAATGGTTAAGAATGTTTAGTAGCTGTTTAGGAATAGTGTCATGAAAAACTAGTTTTATGTGAAATTTGGAAGAATTTGAATAATTTTGTTCTTTTGTTATTGTGTGCATGCATGCAGGTGTTTACCAAATTGACAATACAAGTGAAATGGAGAAACCCAACATGAAGCAAACCCTAATTACTTCTTACAACACTCTTTTGGCTCCAAGAGTAAAGGCAGCTTGCATGGAAACATCAATGTTGCTCGAAACAATGACACGTGAAAGGAAATCGTCAACCAATACTTGCAAAGCTAGTGTTGTGTCGTGGTGCAACCAATTGAGTATCTTGCTCCAGAGAAATCTCAAAGAACGAAAACACGAAACCTTCAATGCTCTAAGAGTGTTCCAAGTTATCACCGCAGCGATGCTCGCTGGATTGATGTGGTGGCACTCAGATTTTCGAGATATTCAAGATCGCCTTGGCCTTCTCTTCTTCATTTCCATTTTTTGGGGCGTTTTCCCTTCGTTTAACGCAGTCTTTGCATTCCCCCAAGAGCGAGCAATCTTCCTTAAGGAACGAGCTTCTGGTATGTATACGCTATCGTCTTATTTCATGGCTCGAGTCATCGGAGACCTTCCCATGGAGCTCATCCTTCCAACAATCTTCCTCACGGTGGCATATTGGATGGCTGAGCTAAAACCGGAGCTTAGTGCCTTTCTCTTGACATTGTTGGTCCTTCTTGGCTACGTGCTTGTATCGCAAGGTCTCGGCCTCGCTTTAGGCGCAATGATCATGGACGCAAAACAAGCTTCCACCATAGTAACTGTGACAATGTTGGCATTTGTCTTAACGGGAGGATTTTACGTACACAAAGTACCAACCTGCATGGCTTGGATCAAATACATCTCAACCACATATTACAGTTATAGGCTCTTCATCAACGTGCAATACGGCACCGGAGACAAGATATGGTCGTTGCTCGGTTGCTCACGACACGGAACCGACAAAGCAAGCTGCAAATTTGTGGAAGAAGATGTGGCAGGGCAGATAAGCCCTGCATTGAGCATTGGAGCTTTGTTATTTATGTTTGTGGGTTATAGGTTATTGGCATATTTGGCTTTGAGACGCATCAAATAGAAGAAAACAAAAGCCCTAAAAGAAGGAGAAAATGCAGAAGGAAAAGCTTGCATTGCATGCATGTTTGACAAAGTTTGGGAGGATTTTCCACTAACCATTTGGTTCTCCAAACCACACTAATGATGATTTGGGTAAATGTAAATAGCCAAGATGAAGTTTATGAATGTTTTTTCTTTTAAATGTTACTAGCAATATATGCAATATGAGAATCCCAACTCTCTCTTTTGGTACATCTATCAATAGAATGAATAAATGATTTCTTTCCTATTTTTTTTTTTGAGAATGTCTTATCTTTCATTATTTTTCTAAAATATCTCAGTATCCAATCATAATTTGTCATAAAACAAATTTATTTTATCTACTTTAAAAAATATAGTATTCTATCTTTTGTAATGATAATGAGATGCATAAAGATAGATTATTTTGATATGCATCATCCAACTAGAAAAAAGATACGTCAAGTCAAAATCAAATATTAAATAAAAGGTCAAGTCAAAATTAGATGTCAATAGGAACATGGTTGAAAAATAGGATGATGAAACTTTGAAAGTAATGTTAGATTCATGTGAGAAAAGTTATGAGAGTACTTGAACTGGTCCATGAGGGTAGTTGTATTAAATGCTTAGAATTTAGCATCTTAATGGAATACACAAAATATCCAATTTGAGGTCTTTGTACAATTCTTCCGATTGTATGTTCTAAGGAATTTGCATGTCAAAGCTTATATTTTCCTCATTAAAGTCATCCAAGTCAAAGCTTAATAATTAAGATGTACATGGATATTGCTTATGCATGATGCTCTATTATTATTATTCAAAACCCAACCATGCAATTCGTTCATTTACTCCCTGTTAACATTAAAAAAAAAAAACATTATATAAGAAAGATCAATCCACCACCACTGTTTTCTTTCCTTTGATATTGAACAAAATGAGGAAATTTTTACATAGATATAAAGCACCAAGCACGAACACACCTATGCACTACTGTCATTATGTTTATGTTTGTTGCATCGGTCGATAGAAGCCTGCTCATGCTGCTTTGGCGGCGCTTTTTCACCTTATCTTTGCTCTGGACGGGAGTGCTAGTGGACACGCTAACAACTATACAAAATCACTGAACTGTACAATGTTCACAATTTCCTAAAAAAAGACTAACAAAATCAGAGTAATTAGATAAGTACACTCATATTTGTGAAGCTATTAATTAAACAACATACGTAAGACAGTCATAGATCATCAGACGTCCCTTCCATAACTTAAGTATTTGCATCACTTCTCAACACATCCCATAAGAACTCATATTTAAATGTAAAATCTCGAATAGTGAAGATATAATCAATCAAATGTTGATCCTTCACTATAATGCTCGAGGCTCGAACACGCTCCAACGTCGATAAGCCATTAATTGACATTATATCATCACACAACCTTTGTCTTCTTTCAGCACCATGAAGCAAGCTTGGCAATATGGGTAGTTGCTTCAGGATACATAGATTTTTAACGGTGTCACTTCTTGTTTCAACTAATGCCTTACGTCTTTTTCTTTTCTTCTCATTTCTCCAGAGCCATTTGAAGGTATAGTTTATTATGTTTCACTACAAGATATTGCACCCTCAAAATTGTTATTATTTTCATATGGTTGAGGATATTACAATCAACTACAGGAAATGAATCTGCTTGAGTTTCTCCATTCATTGTCTCAACTATATCTTCAAAACTTGCAGCTTCAACCCTATTAGCTCGATCTATTCCAAATACGAGTTGTAGATCTTCAAAGTATGGAAAAACCTTATTGCGAAGGCCTTTGGCTGTTGGATGACTCTACAACACACAAGAATAATTGCAAAAGAAAATAACATACATATTTGAAATAATTATCGTTTGAAAAGCACCAATAGTGACAATCAATTGACATGTACCTTAACCTGATCGTCAAAAGTATGCTTCTCAACTTTTATGCATTTATGAATGGCATTCCATTCAAATCCAGAGCAATTCGGTCCTAACATTTCAGCTATTGCAAGGTATTATCTTTTCAATAATTTTACCTCTGATTCAATATGTGGTCGAGCCTTCAAACAACAATTGGGATTTTCTTCTTCCATCCATTTATGAAGATGTTGCAAGTAACCAGGCTTGACGGTGCCATTATCGGCATGCCATTTACTTGATTTAGTTAGTTCCACCAACCCAACAACTAAACGAGCATCTTCTTGTTCGCTCCATGTTCGTTTTGCTCTAGTAGTTCCCTTGGAATGTTCTCTCTCATCCATGTCTAATCTATTATATAATTTATCATAAGTAGACATACAAAAAAAAAACAATAAAAAGATAAATAAATGATCCAATACATTATATTTAATTAAAACATACAAATTATAAATAACAGGAAAAAAAAAAAAAAAAAACTAAGAACGTCTACTAGATCTCCATTCATTAAACATTTCTCTAGCCAAACTATTCCTCCAATTTGTCCATTCACTTGAGCTTTCTACAAAATCTATTAACTCATATTCGGTGTCCATATGATTTATAAAAGTGACATTCATGTCCTCTTCTAATGGATCAGTAGTCATTTCTCTTGTTATAAGATTATGAATAAGACAACAAGTTGATATAATTAGACATTGAGTTTTCGCTGGATAATAAGACTTTCCTCTGAGTATGGATCACGGACGTTTTAGAAGATCAAAAGCTCTTTCTATTACATTACGAGCAGATGAATGCTTCATGTTAAAAAAACATCTTCAACGGAGTTGGTTGATGTCCAACTCTTCGATCATCTAAAGGATATCTTTATTAGGGAGAAGTCCACGGTGGAACTGGTCAAAGAGTCAACGTCCACCAGCTTATTATCTACTTAACAATATGTGCCACAAAGGATGGAAGTGTCACGACAAACCAATTTGGCCAGATTCCCAATCGGTTTTTTGTTAAAACAAATTATTCCTTTTCCTCTCCCTTTGTGACATCTGTATAATTGATTCTTTTCCATTCTTCATTTATTTTCTTCTGAGCCCAAATTAAAAAAAATCATGTACAAAAAGATGGTATGCAAGAAATAAAGAAAATCTTCCCTTGAAATTTCATTCTACCTGAAACTTCAACTTGGTATTAGAGCTCTCATGGAAAACGCTACCTCCACAGTAAACTCATCCATTGGTGAACCAGTGAAATTCAATAGTCCGCCGCTCAACCAGCTTCTCAATCAAATTACTTCAATGAAGTTGGATAGAAGCAATTATCTACTGTAGAAAAATTTTACCCTACCTATCCTTCGAAGCTGTAGACTCGAAGGCCATCTCACCGGTAAAGAACCATGTCCTCCCATGTTTCTTTTCTCATCTGGTGATAACTCGACACCAACTATTGCAACTCCTAACGGTGCCTCCAACTCTTAAATCATCTTAGATGAAAATGTCAGCCCATCTGAAGAACGAAGTCTTAATCCCCAATATGAGGCCTCGATAACTGTCGAACAGCTTATTTTGGGGTTGTTATATAATTCCATGACACCAGAGTTTGCGGTGCAACTAATGGGCTTTGAAAATGCACAAGAACTGTGGGGAGGCATTCAAGAACTGTTTGGAATGTAGTCAAGGGCTGAAGAGGACTATCTCTAGAAAATTTTCCAACAGACTCGAAAATGTAATCTAAAAATGAGTGAGTATTTACGACTGATGAAGTCACATTATGACAATTTACCATAGGCTGGTAGTTCGGTTACCATCGTTATTGTAACTTTGATTCTACCTCCCAGATGTTCGATACCTTTAAAATCATTAAATAAACATATAAGTCGAGTAACAACCTTGAATACAGGGAAGCGAGATAGCACATTTTCGGTATTATCATTTACAGTCGGCATTTTTTATTTTGGTATGATTATTTTCTGTGGTGCAAGTTCGATTTTTAAAAAATTAATCATCTGAATGTTGATAACGTGCATGTCTATTTGCATTTTTCTTTTTTGGCAGTTTTCTCTGTTCTAGTTTGGTTATTGATGGTGTAAAGTTCTATAGTTTAGATCGAAAAATATGCCTTAATATGCTGAAAGACAAATGGAGTCCAGCTCTGCAAATACAAACTTACTTTTGAGGTATCAAAATGTTAAGTATGATATTTCAATGATTGCATATTAGTTTTGAAGATTTTGATGATCTTTCACTCATTTAATCAGTTCAAGGACAAACAGATATTAAAATTTGATCACTGTAGCACCTGAAATGTGCTATCTCGCTCCACTTAATTGATTTTTCCTAAGTTTTACATATTTATTTCATGATGCACCACAATACTCACCAGCATTATAGCAAAATGCTACAATTTGATGGTACCAATGTTGCAGCGCCAATGTGATTTTCACTTAAATTAACCTAGCCGCTAGCATTTTAAAATCAACTCATTTCCCAATTTTCCCTCTACAAAAACACTATCTCCACCATCCTTTACTCAATTGGGGCTCCACTTAATTTGAGATTTTTTTCTAAGTTTTACCTATTTATTTCATGATTTTACAGGTTTCAGATGCAAATTAGGCAAAACGGACCCACAGGGAAAAAACCGGGTTAATCTGTACTAAATCGAAGGCTTAAAGCATTAGATTGGCAAAAATGACAAAAATGCCCTTGAAGTTGGGCTTCGCGCAGCGCCTAGGCTAGTGGACACGCAAACATGGAGACTGTTGTGCTCCAAGGTGTTGTGGTCGATGCAAAAACCAATAGTTGATGTGCTCGCGTGCATGAAGCACCACAAAACTCACCAACATTATAGCAAGACGCTATGATTCGAGGGTACCAATGTCGCAGTGCCAATGTGATTTTCACTTAAATTAACTTAGCTACTGTATTTTGAAATCAACTCTTTTCCTAATTCTCCCACTACAAAAACACTCTCTCCACCATCCTTTACTCAGTTGGGGCGGTACATATCCTATTTCCTTTTGTGAAGTTAATTTCAAGGATGATTTTCAGCTAACTACATGAAGAAAATCTAACACGAGGATTTCCATAAGCAACCGAAGTGAATCGTTCCAAATTCCAATTTGATTGAACACAAACAATTACGGTCTTTAAACGGAAACTAACAGGTGATGCATATACAAAAATTACAGCATGTTATAATAGAACCAAGGGATAAAGTATATGTACCTTTGAAGAACCATTCTTCAAGAATCCCTTGATCGAAGTCCAATGTGTCCAAAACCAGCAATACTCGAACGCAACGAACAGAAACAACAACAACACAAAAACTACAATCTTCCAGATGCTCCTCGAATCTAATCGAGTCCAACTCGATTCACAAACTGGGTAAAGACAATACCACAAGTGTTACCTTGGAATTCTCGATGTGCATATAACTGCTTGCCACCTACGCTCTGCCATCCATTCAAACTTTAGGAACTGAGAATCTAAGAGTTGTGGGCTCTATATGATCTTGGCTTGAGGAAGAGACTGGAGGTCTACGATCGAGCAAGTGGAAGATAAGAAGCTGGTTTATCTCATAGACGATGTGCTCGATCGTTTAGTAAATGAAACCTATCGCATAGACTTTGCTACTCGATCGTGTAGCAACAATCAACTGAATGACTATCGTATAGTCAACTCTACACGATCGTTTAGTCTCTATCAATGTATCGCTTAGTAAAACTCTTTTACTCAATAGCTTTTTCCATGAATACCTTCCGAATGAGGCAACTCCCAAATTTAGGAAAAATAGTTTTTCTTTTATCTCACAATTACCATAAAACTTCCAATAACCTCCCACTCAATTGGTTATTAGAGAAAAATAACTAATTATCATATAATTAATATTATAAATAAATATAATAACTAACTTATCATATTATATTTATAACCTATAGTTTTAATATTTCATCATATGAAACATATAAACCATAGTTTTTTTTTTTTCTATTTTATGGTACTTGATATAAATCATATTTATATCAAACCCTCCAAATAATGTATCTAATACATCACACCAATTATATCACATATAATTAAATTTCCTCTTGTTAATTTAAACACTTCAAACTAACCCAAAATATGATTCTCAACTTGAACCCATTGAGTTACCAGGGGGACCTTATGGACCTGTAGATTGAAGCTCCAACGGTACGTGAATAACTGACTAACTTTTTAATCACGAGATCTACCATTCGTTAATTGTCGGGCACTCTACTAAAGACCGACAGCTACACTCTTCTCACTATAGATATGTTTCTGTGTCCATATTAACCAATCAACATTGCGATAACCCTTTACAAATCTCTCGTAAGTACAACTGGACCAATTTACCATTTTGCCCCTGTAGTTACATCTAACTCCTTAAGTACCACTGATTCCTCCAATTATCAATAAGTCATAGTCTTATTATGACTGAGACCCCTCTTCCAAAGAGAAGGTGTGACCATTCAAAACCCGAAATTAGCCCTTAAGGGAGCAATCTATCTACTTACCCCAGCTTTGGGGAAAAAGTGAATTCTGTCTTGTGTAACTGAGTTCCTAGCTCCCCTATCAGACAAATCCCGAAAAGGTAGGCTTGTTGAGTTGGTAATCTGGCCACTCTCACTCATACTAATCAAAGGACCGCCCTCATAGGCAGGAGTTCCTAAAACACTCAGGATTGAGGTCATGTCATCTATGGTCGTTTTAATGAAATGTAAGTCTCAATTATCAACGGTGTTATATAAAGAGACTAATAATCTTGTGGTCCGGTCTTATACAAACTCTTTATTTAGGACACTTCTGCTCGCATGTCTCCACATGAATGGTCAGGATCAGACCATTTGTATCACGATACAACACTTGCAACTATCTAAAAAACAGGTTGTATCCATAATGTCACAAGGAAAAGGTATCCCTCCTTTATCCTTATACTACAGAACATTTAGGATATTACTCAAGGCATGATCCACTTTTATGTCTCACATACATGCTTAAGTTTACATGAAATAACCACAGATTTTAGTTTATTGGATATGAGTAAATGCAAATAAAATAACTCTTATTTTATTAATAACAATGTGTACAAACTGTTTACAAACTATGAGACTCTGGGAGAATTAGGACACCAATCCCAACAATCTCCCACTTGTCCTAATGCCTCAGGAGACTAATGTACAATACATGAAAAAAGTACAATATACAATAAGCTAGGGCATACACTATACCCTAGTATCATCTAAGTTAGGCCGTTATTAAATACATACATGCATGGAACTCAAAACTACACTCGGCTATGGCAAAATAAATGTTAATTAAATAAAGTAAGTTCAAAAGATTTTCACTAAATTCAAATACTAAAACAATAGTAGGGTGCTCATAAATCATAAAGGACAACAAATAAGTCTGAAAAACAATTCTTAAAAGTAAGTTTTAAACATCAAAACTAATAGTTAAGAGAACATGAAAAGAACTTTAAATCTCATGATGCAGAAGCGTAAAAACTAGTCCCAGTGGCTCGATCACGAATTCCACTTGTCAATCGTCAGTGCATCTCTACCCTTACCTGAAACAACAACATGAGAAAGAATGAGTATAAAATACTCAGTAAGTAACCCTACTACTGGGGTCAAGCTGGGCATCTATGTCCTCTAGATACCCACCTCTGGTGAAACATATAAACTGCTCTAGTCCTCATGGGACACATATGCATATGAAACAAGAAGGAGACTGAGTCCTATCTTACTGTAGTTAAGTATGCCCACTACCTCCGGTGAATCCCGAAGGAAACACAAACTGGTGACCGAAGGCGGGATTCATAAACTGATGAATCCCAAAGGAGACACAAACTGGTGAATCCCGAAGAAAACACAAACTGGTGAATCCTGAAGGAACACAAACTGATGAATCCCGAAGAAAACACAAAATCTAATGGGCATCTAACTAATTAATAAGGATATTTGCACAGTCTCAACATCATAATCATCACCATACGAATCTATGACATACATATAAACCTCAACATCATGGCTCTACAACATACACATATACCTCAACATCATGGTTCTACAACATACATGTATACCTCAACATCATCAGATCAAATACAACCATGGAAGCACATACCATCTCATACTAGCATTCAAGTGTTCTATGTGCATAAATAAATAATTCGGATCTCGTAACAGAACATACTTTAAATCATGTTGTACTATCAATCTTTCATGCTGTCATTCTGCCATAACTTCATTTAACATGCTAGCATAAATCTACTGACCCGTGGTAGTTTCAGTAGTAAGATTACTTACCTTTGATATTAGGTCGAACCAAAAAGCAATTAAATCTTTGTGAAATTCTTGAATCCTTATCAAGCCTAAACATAAACCACACTTAAAATTAATAGTTAAGGTCAAATTCCAAAATACCCAAATATACAAAATATTTCCAGATGACCTTATCCTAGGGTGTGGTCCAATCGAATTCACCTCAAAACCTTCAATTTTAAGACTAAATAATTAGTAAACCAAAACTCTTCTTCATCTTGAATGAAATTCTTGAATCAACCCCCCAATCATTAATTTGAAATTAGCTTACATGATTAAAGCTTGAATCAAATACATAACTTCACTATCAATGTCTCTTGTGAGAGTTTCTGAACCTAACTTAGATGGCCAAACAGGACGCAAACAATCAGTAGAAATAAAACCGAAAGCAGTAAAGAACACCAAAGATATATAGTGGTTCGACCAGTTTGGTCTACATCCACTTTGAGAATCAGCTTGAATTAATTAATTAATGAGCAATAAAGGAATTTTACAAATTACAGATAATCAACGAAATCACCAATCTGTAATTTAAGTATCAACTGATACCGAGAGATATCACACAACATCGCCTCTGTCTACTGAGAACAACCTGCTGCAAAATAGTCCAAAACAGTGTGCTACCCGCCTCTGATCGGTGAACCACGCGCAGACCGTGCCTCTCTCACTGCCGACAACCACTATCGGACACAGCCACCACGGCGAACCACTGAAACCGCCGGGATTCAAAGCCCACGCTGCTGCTCAGATCGACAAAGTCGACCAAGCTGAACCGGCCGTTGCTCCTCCACAAAGAACCAGCCGCAGCTCTTCCACGAAGCCAACACCCAAGTTCAGCTGAGCGGCTCTTCGACCGACGGCCTCCGTCTTTATTCCAGTCGGCTACAGCAGTTTCAACACTAGGCGGCGCTTTTTTTCCCTTGCGGCTGCTACTATTTTTTTCTCTTCGCCAAAAGGAGACCCACGAAAAAAGGCCCTAATCGGAGAAGATAGGGATAATTACAAGTTTGTCACTGCTCAATAATTACAATAATGCCATCGGGCCTTTAAATTTCTAAAAAACCCAATAAAACCTACTTAAATACCTTGTTATTTTCTACAAATCTCCCTTATAATAAGGATATTTAAGTGTCAAACTGATTCTCCAATCTTCCTATCATCCAGATTTAATATTCAGCCCATCTAATAGGTATTTGAACCTATAGGCTAGAAGAACCTTAGTTAACATATCTGACAAATTTTCAACTATATGAACCTTGACCAGTTCAACATCTTTCTGGGCCACAACTTCTCTGACAAAATGAAATTTGACATCGATATGCTTAGACCGTTTATGATGAGATGGATTCTTCACAAGATGAATAGCACTATGGCTATCACAACGAGCGATAGGAATGAACTCCTGCGACAACAACTCACCTGCTATTCTTTTCAACCACACTACCTCTTTCACAGCTTCACCCATTGAAATATACTCTGACTCAGTAGTAGACAAGGCAACAACTGACTATAGAGCAACCTTCCAACTGACCACATTACCAAACAAACGAAAAATGTGACCTGATAGAGACCTTCTTTTGTCAAGATCTGCAGCATAATCGACATCTGTGAAGCCTTTCAACAGTGTTGATTTATCACAATCTCTGCTAAAACACAATGATATACTGGCACTACCTTTCAAATATTGAAGCACCCATTTAACTGCATTCCAATGCTCCTTCCCAGGATTTGACATAAACCTACTTATCATACTCACAACATATCCCAAGTCAGGCCTAATACAAATCATCAAATACATAATACTTCCAACAGCGTTACAATAGGGAATATTAGCCATTTCTATCCTTTCTTGTTCAGTAACAGGACACTGAGATGAAAAAAGCCTAAAATGAGATGCTAAGGGTGTCGAAACTGCCTTACAACCAGACATATTATATTTCTCAAGCAGTTTATGCACATAACTTTCATGCGAAATGGTTAACAAACCTTTCTCCCTATCTCTTTTCACATCCATGCCTAGGATCCTTTTCAGTTCACCTAAAATTTTCATCTCAAATTCACTACTCAATCGTTTCTTGAGATCACAAATTTCAGAATAATCCTTAGACACCAGAATCATATCATCTACATACAGAAGTAGATAAGTATACGTACCTTTCTAAGATAGTTTCCAGTACACGCAGGCATCATAAGAGCTCCTGTGAAACCCCTGCTTTAGAATAAAGGTGTCAAACCTGATATACCATTGTCTCGGCGATTGCTTCAGTCCATAGATGGACCTGTGAAGACGACAAACCATGTCTTTCTTTCCTTTCACCTCATAGCCCTTAAGTTGAGCCATGTAGATCACTTCCTCCAATTCACCATGAAGGAAAGTTGTGGTAACGTCCATCTGTTCAACAAACATATCAAAGTGAACGGCAATAGATAAAATTAATCAAATGGACGAATGTCTCACCACCGGAGAGAAAATCTCATGAAAGCCAACTCCCTCTTTTTGAGTCTAGCCCTTGGCTACCAGTCTAGCCTTTTACCTAGGCTTGCTGTCACCTCCTGTACTTGGCTTGATTTTATAAATCCACTTTGACTAAATGAGTTTCTGATTCGGAGGTCTTGGAACCAATGAACATGTCTGATTCTTCTGTAACGAGAACAACTCTGCTTCTATAGCATCTTTCCACTGTTCCTTAGAATCAGATACAATTGCCTCATCAAAAGTAAGAGGCTCTGCTTCAATACTGTCAGCTGCACAAGTAAGAGCATAAGCAACTAAATCAATATAACCATACCTCGTAGGAGCTTGCCTCACCCGCTGAGGCCTGTCACGTGTAAGTTGATAGTTCTGTAGGTCACTGCCATTTGAGCCTTCTTCACCAAAATCTCCCTCATCAATCAAAGTTCTCTACAGTTGAGGTTGTCTACCATTAGAACTGGATGACTAATCACTGGAATCACCTGAACTAACTGATGGTTGAGCCTTAGAATCAATTCTAACCTCTGCCTCAACCTGATCAACTGTCTGCTGTTTCTGCTGCTCTTTGACACGAAATGGCATCTCTGTTTCATTAAAGGTCACATCTCTGCTGATAATGCATTTAGTTCTACCCTCTTCCAAGCACCAAAGTTTATATCCTTTAACACCCTGAGGATAGCCAATAAACATACATTTCAATGCCCTCTTGTTCAACTTCCCTTCCTTAACACG
This sequence comes from Benincasa hispida, assembly GCF_009727055.1. NCBI lineage: Eukaryota > Viridiplantae > Streptophyta > Magnoliopsida > Cucurbitales > Cucurbitaceae > Benincasa > Benincasa hispida. The sequence goes on from NC_052357.1 coordinate 40,503,808, forward strand.
AGCATAAGCTGAACATCCAAATACTCTGAGATGATTCAAGCTTGGAACTTTTCCTGTCCATATCTCCTGAGGAGTCTTTAGGCCTAAAGCGGAAGATGAACTCCTATTAATAAGATAACAAGCTGTTTGGGCAACTTTCCCCCAAAATTTCAAGGGTAATGAAGCATTTGTCAAGAGACATCTTGTACGCTACATAATTGTTCTGTTGAACCTCTCAGCTAAACCATTCTCCTGTGGAGTGTACATAACAGTGAAATGCCTTGTAATTCCCTCGGATTTGCAAAATTTATCAAATTTGTGATTCACAAATTCTAAACCATTGCTGTCCTCAAATATTTTACCTTCCTGCCTGTCTGGTTCTCAACCTGCTTTTTCCATTCAAGAAATTTCCCAAAAGCTTCATCCTTCTGTTTTAGTAGATACATCCACACCTTTCTTGAAAAATCATCAATGATTGACATAAAGTATCTCGAACCTCCCATAGAAGGTACCTCTGTAGGACCTCACAAATCTGAATGAATATAATCTAAAATTCCTTTAGTAGAATGCTTCCCTTTCCCAAACTTCACTCTGGTAGACTTTCCCATTATGCAGTGTTCACAAAATGGGAGTTCAATGTATTTAACTCCTCCAAGCAAACCTTGTTGTGAAAGAGCTTGCAGACCTCTTTCACTCACATTAGCCAATCTGCTATGCCATAACATAGATTTATCTGTTTCTTTCTCAGATGCAATAACAGCACTACCTGAAACTGCAATACCTTCCAACACATAAAGACCATTCCTCAAGGTGCCTTCAGCTTAACCAAAGAACCCTTGATGACCTTCAGAACTCCATTCTCATATTTATAAGAATAACCTGCTCTATCTAATTCGCCCAGTGAAATTAGATTTCGTTTGAGTTCTGGAACATACCTTACATTTGTAAGAATTCTGATCATACCATCATGTGTTGCAATTCAAATTGACCCAATTCCTTTTACATCACAAGCATTATTATCACCAAGCAGAACTGATCCCCATCATTTTCCTGAAAGTCAACCAAGAAATCCCGATTAGGAGTCATGTGAAACGTGCACCCTGAATCCATGATCCAAGCATTCTGAATGTCCCTGTTGAACACCATCAAAACCTCTACTGAATCATACCCATCAGTAATGTTTACTGCACTAGAATCCCCTGTATGCTTGCTACTTGATGCTTCCTTGCTCTTATTCAAAGGGCAGTTCTTTCTAAAGTGTCCTTCTTTATGACATAGGAAATACTTTTTGCTTTTCCCCTTTGATTTCGACCTGGATCTCGACTCTTTTCCTTTTTCGTTCTTTTTCTCATTTCTGCCTTTGGCCATGAGTAACTCTCCATCCTTGAGTTCCTTTTTAATCTCGAGATTTCTCGTTCTTAAGGCATCCAACACTATATCCATGGACAATGAATCCCGTCCATATTTAATAGTTGTCTTAACTTCTCGATACGATTCTGGCAAAGAATTCAGAAGAATAACTGCTTGATTTTCATCCGACATCTTCTCACCTATGTTATTGAGATCAACTATAATCTTCTGGAATTCATCTAGGTTCTCTTCTAAGCCTTTACTTGAGTCCATCTTATATCCAAATAATTTTTTCTTTAGATATAATTTATTTGGCAAGGACTTGGTCAAATAAAGACTTTCCAATTTCTTCCACAACTCCGTTGTAGTAGTGGCCTCATCTACTAGCCTAAGCACTCTATCTGACAGATACAGAATTATTGTTGAATAGGCCATCTCATCCATATCCCTTTTTTCAGCTTCTGTAATTATTGGTGGAAGGTTATCTTCGTCTAAGATTTTGGCTACCTTTTGTTGTACCAGAATAGCCTTAATTTTTTTTCTCCATAACCCGAAATCACCTTTCCCATCAAATTTAATAACTTCGAACCGTGTAGACATCGAAGCCATCTGTCAAATTAATTCCAACAAAAAAAATCTGAACAAAGAATATGTTAGCACACACTACCGCACAACCTCTTTGGATCAATTGGAGCTCTCATACCACTTATGAGAGTTTCTGAACCTAACTTAGATGGCCAAACAGGACGCAAACAATCAGCAAAAATAAAACGAAAGCAGTAAAGAACACCAAGATATATAGTGGTTCGACCAGTTTGGTCTACATCCACTTTGAGAACCAGCTTGAATTAATTTATTAATGAGCAATAAAGAAATTTTACAAATTACAGATAATCAACGAAATCACCAATCTGTAATTTTAAGTATCAACTTATACCGAGAGATCCGCACACAACGTCGCCTCTGTCTACTGAGAACAACCCGCTGCAAAACAGCCCAAAACAGTGTACTACCCGCCTCTGATCGGTGAACCACGCACAGACCTGTGCCTCTCTCACTGCCGACAACCACTGTCGAACGCAGCCACCACGGCGAACCACTGAACCGCCGGATTCAAGCCCACGTTGCTGCTCAGATCGACGAAGTCCGACCAAGCTCGAACCGGCCGCTGCTCTTCCACACAAGAACCCACCGCAGCCCTTCCACAAAGCTGACACCCAAGTCCAGCCGAGCGGCTCTTCGACCGACGACCTCTGTTTTTATTCCATTCGACTGCGACAGCTTCAACACTAGGCGGCGCTTTTTTTCCCTTGTAGCTACTACTATTTTTTTCTCTTGGCCAAAAGGGTACCCACAAAAAAAGGGCCTAATCTTGGAGAAGATAGGGATGATTACAAGTTTGCCACTGCTCAATAATTACAATAATGCCATTGGGTCTTTAAATTTCTAAAAAACCCAATAAAACCTACTTAAATACCTTGTTATTTTCTACAGTCTCAAATAAATTATCCATATGTAGTTTCATCAAAAAATCACTTCCAAATGACTTTACCAAAATTTTTCAACAACGAAAATTAATCCACAAGAGGGTAATCAAAGCATAAAACTGACTAAAACTCGCTAAAACAAATTTCAATTTCACTGAACAATACCCCAATTCCTTCACAAACTTGAATCCAAAGTTGAAACACAATGGGTATCATCCAATTGATTCCAAAAGTAAATGAGTATTCGAGAATCAACCGAAAACAAACCCAAACGGCAGAAATCTTACCCAAATTGATAGATCCAGTGATGGCAAACGCGAACGACGCTTGAGCAGTGGTGGACGGAGGTCATGAAGAAGAAATCGACACAGCGGCTTTAGGCGGCGTCGGACGGGCTCACGAAGGTGAGGAAGAAAAGGGGGTGGGGTTTGACTTTTTATAAAAAAAAAAAAACAATAATAATAAAACAACAAAAAAGGAAGTAAATATAATTACATTTAATTTCTTTTCGTTTTATACTATTAAATTTCTTTCTGTTTCAAAAGAAAATTAATTCCTACCATTAATTTTTAATTTGAATTTCAAATTGAATAATTTCACGCCAACAATTAAATTCCCGCACTTATACTTGAAGTCCAAAATTCCAAAAAATGCCCTCCAACTAATAACAATTACTGAAATTTCAAATAATAAAGTTACTGAAATTACATTATTACTAAAAAAATTTACGGGGTGTTACACCTGCTCTCATAGACCTAGCTTGTGTAAAAGAAGGATCACCTTCTAAACTAGAAAGGGAGTATACTTTGACTCTCCTCTCTCTTTACATTATTATATTTCTAAGGCACCGTTTCCTTCTAGGTTGGCAAGACCAAAAAAGATTAAAGTAGACAAGGAGTTGTAGGACACATTTAACAAAGCGAAAATCAATATCCCACTCTTAGATGCAGTCAAGAGATTCCTAAATATGCCAAGTCATTGAAGGAATTTTGTACAAAGAAGAGGCAAACCAAGGAAAAAAAGAGAATAATGGTAAGTTTGTCAGTTTTTACAATCTTGTAGAAAAATTTACCAAAAAAACAGAAGGACCTAGGTATGTTCTCAATTCCTTGTATGATTGATAATAAGAAAATTGAGAAGGTTATGTTAGATCTAGGAGCATCCATTAATGTCATAAAAATTAAATGATTTGCATGAAACTAGAGTGGTGATTCAATTAGCTAATAGGTCATTCATTTATCCCATTGGAGTGGTAGAGGACGTTTTGGTCCAAGTGAATGAGTTAATTTTCCCGTTAGATTTCTATATTCTAAAAATGGAAGAGAGTAGCTCTTCGGCATTTGCATCCATCTTACTTGGTAGGTCTTTCATGAAAATTGCAAAAACTAAGATAGATGTAGATGAGGGTGAAGGGATTGAATCCCACGGTGGAAATGATTTATCACTTTTTCCTTTGATTTGGAAGATGAAAAATTACATAATTAAAATAAAAACTAGGAGTATTTATGGGTTGGGTTGGGTTGAAAGACTTTTTAGACCCAACCCAATTGTTCGGGTTGTAAATTTTTTCAACCCAAATAACCCTTGTTAAAAAATGAATCTAACCCAATCCAACCCATAAAATGTTTATTTATTTGGTTTGGGTTGGTTTGGTTTGGGTTAATTTGGTCATTTATTTAAAATTTTGTTCTAAAAAGAAGCAAAACGTAAATATGTAAAAATCTAATTTAATTATTTTCATATATTGAATTAAGATTAACAACTCTATTTCAATTTATATAGTGAAAATTTTCCTATAATACAAAGAAACTACTTTTATAAATTATTCAAAAAAATTGGAACTAAATAAAATTAAAATCAATATATGTATAAATAATTGTGTTATAAGTAATAAAAAAATATATATTTTAAAGTTAATAATAAATTTGGATTGATTCGGGTTGGTTCATGGGTTATATTGGTTTGGGTTATATTAGGTGAACCCATAAACCAACCCAACCCATAAAATGTTTATTTATTTGAACCCAACCCAACCCAACTCAAATGAGTTGATAACTCAACCCAAACCGCACAGGTTGGGTTGGGTTGGGTTGATCGATTTTTTCGGGTCATCGGGTTTTTTGAACACTCCTAATAAAAACATACAAAACATTTCACATGTTGTATAATAGGTTAAGCATAAACTTAGAGAATTTGAGAAACATACTTTTAAAGGTTATCTTCAAATCTTCTTCAAATCTTGACATCCATAGTTATTAAGCCCCTCCAACACTAGGGATGCCTCCATAGCATCTTTTTTGTTATAATTCTGGCAAAGACTTGCTTGTGGGAGAATATTTTGATAGATTAATAGAACTTTTAAGATAAGTTTTTCCAGAAATTCTTCTTTGTGTTATGAGATTTAGAGAGAAAGATAGAGGGATGATTATTGTTGAGATTTCCTTTAACCCACAAAGAACTATTGATAACTTGTAGAAATACAAATTATTATAGTTCTTTATTTAGAATAATTAAGGAAATTCAGAAGAAATGCATTAACTTGAAATGAAATTTATGTAAATAAATAAGCTTTGCATTTATACATTTACAAAACTCATTATCCTGAAAATTATAAAATCTAGCATCTTTGAATGCAGGATTTTGATAAAAATAAGCAACGTTCAATTAAGGAAACGAACTGCAGCCATGGACGCATAAAGAGATCAGATCGACTTGCATGTGAAGAACCATGTGTTGAGCAAGAACATGAAGAAAAGAAAAAAAATAAACAATGGGTGGTGGATGTCACATCAAAGTGCAAGTTGGTAGCTGATTTGAGATAGTTGGGATAGAACCAGTGAATCTGTGACGCAAGTATTCGAGCAGCAAGCATGGAATTAAATGCAAGGTGTCAAATCATTATTAAAAAGAGGCTAAGAAGCTTCCTTTTGACGCCTATAAATAGCCCATCGAGATTCAAGCTAAGTGTTAGACTTTCTACCAAGAGATTGGTCAAACTTTTGCCTAACTTTTTCCCCATTTCCACTATTGTCTTCAACCTCGAGCTCTTCTTAGAGTAATTTTGAGTGAGAGTTCAGTTTCTTCTCTGAAACGCAAAAGAGCACCATCTACTTTCATTGTAACTACTTTGAAGCAGCCACCATCAAAGCCAAAGGGATCAAGACATTGCAATCGGCAGCTTGACATCTATATTTCTAAACTTTGCTCCATTTTTTAGTTTGCATGATAAAGGAAATAGATTGTGAAAATTAAAAGGGGAGGAGCTTCGAATCCGTAAAAAGGTCTAGCCTAGACGTCAAGAATCACCACATCCTCAATTGATCAAAGAATGTTCTAAATTAGTTACATAGTCATGCAAATGCTTAGCCACGTTGCTTGAAAATGGTAAGTCAAGTGCCCTATATTATCTAATTGCTCAAAACAACGGGGATAAGAGGCATTCCATACAAATTAAAACTACACTAAATTTAGGGCGAAAATGCTAAGACAATTAATTAATAGGGAAAGCCTAATTAGCTAATCAATTAGATTCTCACTTTAAATTGACTATGCAATGTTAATTGATTAGAAAGCTAATTAACTCACAAACATATATCAATCATGCTACTTTAGGCGATTAATCACACAATAAAATTGGGTTGTGCATCACTCTTCGGCAGTCAAAAATAGCAATGCAAATTACAAGAGACTTATTAAATCAATCACAAATTACCTTTCTATCAAACAAAATTAGAGTAAGAAACACAAGCATACAAGATAATCCATAATTTCTCAAATAAATCCTCACAAAAACTACCAATGGGATTTTTCCACTCCTAAACTAGAATTTACTTACCTTAACCACTCATAACGTATTTAGTCTCAAATATAACTCCAAATAGTGAAATACAATAGAACAGGATAGGGGAATCAACAAGAAAGTCTTAATTGAGTTGTTTGTTTACCTAATTGAAAGACGATAATATATGTGTTTGGGTTTTTTTATTTTAAGAAAAACTTAACAAAGAGAAATGAATTGACTCCTCGACAATGAAACCAATTTGATGTGATGGTTATCGAGGTCTTCAATCAAATAAAGTTTATACTTGTACCAATTTAAAGCTAAAAAAAATTGTAGTATTTAACAGCAAACCAATTGAATCATAGAGAGCTAAACTTTGCTTCTCTAAGCTAAATTTAAGAATAGGAGTTTGATGGGTGAGTTAACTAACATGCAAACAAATGCAAGAAGGTGAAAATAAAGATAGTGGTGAGGGAGTAAAGGGTGATCGTCTAAGAACTTATTGAACAAATTTAGAGTCAGTTGGACTACTTAATGATTTTGTTCATTAGTTGCTTATTGAAAGATGATACTTAATTTATAGCCTCATAAATTAAATTGAAAATTCTGATCAAATTTCGTATTAGATAAACTAATCCTTTCAATATTGAATTCACTTCTAAATTAACTAAATAATTGGTGATGAAAAGCACACCATGCTATTCAATCAATATGCATTAAGTTCAAAGATTAATTAGAACGATAAATTAAATTGGTCAAGTTTAACTTATCCTTTTTCTATTCTCTGGATCTATTATAATCAATATTATGATAATCATGAAAACGCCCTTAATTGACCATAACCATAACCTATTCATTACTCATTAAACATGTATTTGTGACAATCACGAATCCAAACGCGTGCTTAAAGAACATGAACAATCAGCATTTAAGCGATTAAGTTGTCAAGTTAATCTAAACTAACTATTCAAGGATTGAAATGAAGAATAGAAAATAATAAATAAGCAGTCAAATTACATCTAGTTTAAAACCTTACGAAAACCACAAGTTCAAGCCCAACCTACCTTTAAATCGGCAACACAAGCCTACTAAGACATCAAAACCCCAATCCCAGCCTATGTCATATCGCCGATTACAGAGCAAAACAAATGGTGTTTTCATACTATTTCATTTAGCTAACTTTTATGGCCTTCAAATCCTCTACTAAAGCACAATTCTAATGCAAGGCCCCATTTGGTAGTAATTTAGTAACTAGGATGGATTTTGTTAAAATTAAGTACTCAAACTTTAGTAGGTACAAATTTAGTTATTGTACTTTAAAATTTATAACAAATTGATCCCTCTCATGAATAATCTTGTTTTTTTTAGTACTGATACATGTCATGAAATGTATGTTTATGATATTTTTATACTTTTACTTAGTACAAATGGTCATTTACATGTGTTTTACCCTGTCATATGGTCTTAATTGGATAAAGTGGTCTTATGAAGATTCTTTTAGTGTCAAAAGTTGGTTTTTACTGATTTTGGTTGAATTTATGAGTGTTTGCAGGAAATTTTGACTGTTTTGAATAAATTAAGTCGATGCACGCGCCCGCACCACTTGAAATCAATGTGCCCGCATCGAAACCCTAAATTTTGAAATTTGACCTAGCTATTTGCAGTTGCGACTCTCTCGATCTAGAGCCTTTTTTAGCACCAGAATTGCCTGGTAGACCTTTGCAGCATCGATTTCAGTCCTCTTTCAACCAATTTGGACCTATAAAATGATGGGAAGCCTCCTCTTTCAAGCAACCACAATTCACTCATGAAATTTAGCCATCCTTGGACAAAATATCACTTTCCCTCAGAAAACTTCAAGAATGAAAGTTCCTCTGAAATTCAATAACTCTAGGTCATTCCTACCCCTTGAAAACAAGTGGAGAGATAGGATTCATCCTTGAAAAAGGATGATCCAACCTACGGAGAGATTAGGAAAGTGAGAGTAAAGAAGTCTCATATTGTATTTTGCAGCATTACTTTAGTTTTATCTTTGCACTTTTCTATTTTCTTTTCTTTTCATTTGTTGAACATTCATCTTGTTATCACAATTATTGATATAATGAAATCCATTCATTGGTTCTTAATCATAATCAGCTAAATTCTCTAAGGGATTCGGCAATGTGGATACCTTAGGGCTTTATGGCTTGAACAATGTCTATGCTATTGGGATTGGTGTCCTAATTCTCCCGGAGTCTCATTGTTTTGTTAAGATACACATTGTTCAATGAATAAAATAATTGTTATTTAAATCTAGCATTTACTCATATCCAATAAACAAAGCTCCTTGGTTATCTTATGTGAATTTAAGCATGTATATGTGATATATAAGTGGATCATGCCTTAAGTGATAACCTAAATCGGTATGTAGTATAAGGATTAAGGTGGGATACCTGATCTTGGTGACACTATGGATACGGCCCGCTTTGTAGAGGTTTGCAAATGTTGTAAACTACTACAGATGGTAGATCCTGACCATTCGTGTAGAGATGTGGAACGGGGGTATCCTATATAAAGAGTTTGTATAAGACCTGGACCACGAGATGACTAGACTCTGTATATAACATCGTTGATACTAGAGACTTGCATCTCACCTAAATGACCGTAGGTGATACGACCTCAATCATGAGTGTTTTGTGAACTCTTACCTTTGAGGGCAGTCCTTTGTTTAGTATGAGTGGGAGTGGCCAGATTGCCAATTCAACATGCCTACCTTTTTAGAGATTTGTCTGATCTGGGAGCTGGAAACTCAATCCACAAAATGGAATTCACTCCTTTCCTGAAGCAGGGATAAGTAGAGAGATTGCTCCCTTAAGGGCTGATTCTGGGGCTTGAACATAGTGGCCACAACTTCTCTTTGGAAGAGAAGACTCATTCATAGTAAGACTATGACTTATATTCATTAGAGGGATTAGTGGTACTTAAGGAGACAGGTGTAACAATAAGGGCATAACGGTTATTGGCCCAACTGTACTTACGAGCGATCTGTGAACGGTTGTCGCACTGCTAATTGGTTAAGATGGGCACATAATATATCTGTAGTGAGGAGAGTTCAAGTGTCGGTCTTTAGTGGAGTGCCTAGCAGTTAACAGATGGTGGATCCCATGACTAAAGAGTTTAGTCAGTTATTCACGTACCGTTGAAGTTTTGGATCTACAGGTCCATGAGGTCCCCTTGGTAGCTTGGATTCTGTTGAGGATCAGTTCTTGGTGTTTATTTGAAATGTTCAAATTGACAAGAGGTATTTTGATTATATATGATATAATCGGTATGATGTATAAGATACATCTAGTGAAGGATTGATGTAAATGAGATTTACATTAAGTACCATAGAATAGAAAAAGAACTATGGTTTATATGTTTCATGAGATGAAATATTAAAATTATAGGTTATAAATATAGTATGATAAGTTGGTTATCATTTATGTTTATAATAATATTAACTATTAGACAATTAATCATTTTTCTTTTAAATAACCAAAGTAGTGAGTGGTTATTGGATCATGGTAACCATGAGTTTAAAAAGAAAGTGGTTTCTTATTTTGAAAAGAGGTTTTTACAAAATATTGAAAAGAATTTTTGAGTTTTCTCTCAGCGAAAAGAAACTCATGGAAGTCGTCAAGTAAATACAGATTTACTGCGACGGCTGGGCGAGCTAAACGATCGTGCAGTATTTACTAAACGATCGCATAGCTTTGCTAGACGATCGCTGGCCCAAGGTAAACGATCGTATAGAGTGTGTACGCGACAGACCTAGCTAAACGATAGAGCTAAACGATCGCATAGCTTTTGCTAGATGATCGCATAACTTTAACTAAACGATTGGGCATCGACCTATACGATAGGTCTCTGACTTCTCCCACTTGCCCAGTCGTGTACGTGATCGTTGTTTCCTCCGTTCGTCTACCTCACACCAAGTCCGAACAGAGCCCACCTTCTGGATTCTCACACCGAGAATACCAAGGTCGTCTTGTTGGTGATGTCAGACTCAACTCAACATCGTCGAGTTTTTTCGGAGGCCTTTCGTGGTGCTGTAGAGGCCGTTCGTGTCACTGAGGACGAGCGTGGTGTCACTGAGGACGAGCGTGGTGTCCATTCGTGTTACGAAGGAGTTCGTGATCGAGGAGATCGCTGAGGAAGAGCGCGAAGTGTACGTGCGGTGTTCGTGCAGTGTTGCAGTAGTGTAGATCGAGCACTCATGGTTGTGGTTGTTCGATCAGAGTCCCGCAACGAAGCGTGGAGACGTTTCTGCATATGTGCGTAAAGTCCTCTTTATGCATTTGTTGTTCATGCTATAATTTCTGGAATTTTTTGTATAACCGTCTGTTTGAAGTCGACTGTAAATGATTTGTTGATTCATGATTGTAATTTGGAATAGCCTGTTCCGTTGCTCGTGGAAATCTCGCTTCCGATTTCCTTCATATGCTTCATATCGCTTTGATTTGAGCATTTTCTTTATTGAATTTATAGATAAAAATTGTTTCAGTACAAAAATTTTGGGCTTTAATGTCGGTTGAAGAAAGTGAAATCGGATGTATAATGTCGGTTTTGTTTTTTTAAAAAAAAAGTGGATCTTTAATGTCGGTTTTAAACCGACATTAAAGATCCGCTTATTTTTTCCCTCTTCACTCTCCCCCTATTTTCTTTTTCCTCTCATTCTCACACTTCCCTCTTCAGACCCTCTTCTTTCTCACTTCTCTCTTCCAAACCCTTGCCATTCGTCCGTCGATCATGGGTGAAGATTCTGTCGTGGTATAGATCTGGCTTCCATGTAGGTCTGTTCGTCGTGCAACCCACACCACCGCACCTAGTCGCTCGGATCTACTGTTCGTTCTGTCGAAACGTCATAGCCAACTCGGATGTGATCGTGGGTGAAGCTCGTTCTGTCGAAGTGCCACAGCCCGGTCTGCTGCTCCCTCTTCATTTATTTTTCTGTGTCTTATACTCTTAGTTTGATAAATAAGCACTCATACACTAATCATGTATCTCCAGATCTGAAGTTCATATTCCCACGTGGTGTGTGTCGTCGTTCTTCGTTCGATTTTCCCTCGCCGTCGTTCCGCTGCCGTTCATCATTCGATTTTCCCTCACTGCATGTCTTCAGATCTACCATCGTTTGTCTTTATCCACCGCGCTACGTCCAGATCAGTATGCTCTTCTTCTCTTTCCTCTCTTAAACTCACAGCAATTTTTGTTCTTATGTTTACGTCTCTCAACTATTTGTGTAAATCTCTCAATGAAAGCCAGTTGCGGCTTCACTTCAATATGTCTCTCTGCTCCTAGATTTGAGCCTTTTTATGTGTTTATGGCCTTTAAAATTTGATTTGATTAATGGTTTTATTGTATATGATATCTTTGTTAAAGTATTGGCAAGAGGCATTGCCAAGAGTTGCTCATGCATTGGGTATGCGTGAGCAAGAGCAGTGAAAGCGAAATATTGAGCGCAAGGCGTTAGGTAGACGATCATGTAGCAAATGAGCAGCGCTACATGATGAGGTAGACGATCGTCTAGTAAGTGAGCGGTGCTACACGATGAGGTAAGCGATCATATAGGCAGACGTTGGATAATCATGTAGCAATGCGGGAAGCTAAACGATGAGGTAGACGATCGTATAGCAGATGCACTAGACGATCGTGTAGATATACGTGCAGTGTTAAACGATGAGGACTGATGCTCTAGACAATCGGGCTATACGATAGGCAAAGTACTACGCAATCAGTGTAAGCACTAGACGATAAGGGTAGAAGCTGGACGATAGCGCTAGACGATAGCGTTGAGCGTTAAAGCGATGCACGGGCGCTAAGCGATAGACTACACGATGGCTCTACGCGATGGGCATGAGTGCTAGACGATAGTCGTGCTGTGCTAGACGATGAGCAAACGCACTACACGATAGGCAGAATGCTAAGCGATAGGCGATGACGTTAAGCAATAGGCAGATGCGTTGACGATAAAGCGTCAACACTAAACGATGGTCGCGATAGCTAAACGATAGCCTATGCATGAGATCGTTGAGAGCGAGATCGTTTACTAAACGATTGAGCTACATGATGGGCCGCTAGAGTTAAGTGATAGATGCAGGAACTAAACGATTGATTGGCTTGAGAACATGTGCATTATGCTAATTAAATACTCTAAAAGAATGTTTGACTCACAGTTTTAATAAGTTTTAGTTGATGAGTCCAACTTCATCGTTATGCTGCCGAAAATTTTCCATCGTCTTTGTATCTCATATCTACGTAACCAAGCTTCTCTTCTTCAAGATCTTGAAAAAGAAGATTCTCACATTTATTCAACTATTGAGTTTTCTTGTTTTGCAGGTGCAACAAAGGAATAAAGATTTGGTATTATAACCTCTTTATGCTTTTTCTTGGGGAACTCTAGACCCAACATATTCCCTACAAAAATTTTGCTTTGAATGTACTACCAAAAGCGAAGGCAGCTTTCTGGGTCCCTACCAACGCTAGGGTGCGAAAGAATGGGGAGTGAACGGGATTAGATACCCTGGTAGTTCATGCCGTAAACGACGAGTGTTCGCCCTTGGTGCAGATTAAGGGCCCAGCTAACGCGTGAAACACTCCACCTGGGGAGTACGATCGCAAGACCGAAACTCAAAGGAATTGACGGGGGCCTGCACAAGCGGTGGAGCATGTGGTTTAATTCGAAAACGCGCAAAACCTTACCAGCCCTTGACATATGAACAAAAAAACCTGTCCTTAACGGGATGGTACTGACTTTCATACAGGTGCTGCATGGCTGTTGTCAGCTTGTGTCATACACATTCCCAATAAACATGGTTAGTTGAATATGAATTCTGGTCACATTTTCACTTTCAATCCTTTGTCTTAAACCTTTTTTTATTTGTGATCCTTTGAACAATAGTGGTCAGACAAAGATGCCTATAACCAGACACTGCTGAAGCTGGAGGGGTCTGTTCAAGAAGAATTATGAAGGGATCGATACTTACCAAGTGGCGAGGGACAGTAAACTCATAATGTTTGTAAAATCGTATGTTTGTATTACTTCTAATTTGTGTTTTCAAGGGCTGAATTATTGTACGGCCTTTTAAATTATAATTTTATAGCAGAATTTGCGGATTAAATATAATAGATTTACAATCCATACATAAATAATATGTCATAGCCATAGTGTTCGATGATAATGTGTCATGTTATACTTTTTGACCAAAAAAATGGATTCGGCAACGGAATTTAAAAAAAGGGACAATAATTGATAAAACGAACAGATTCTAGGCTTCAATGTCGGTTTAAAGGGCTTCATTTGATTCTTGGACTTTAGTTGCAATCGAGGGCTTTAATGTCGGTTGCAACTGACATTAAAGGGCTTTAATGTCGGTTGCAACTGACATTAAAGGGCTTTAATGTCAGTTGCAAGCGACATTAAAGACAGACATTAAAGACAGTATTATTAAAGCCCAACCGACATAAAGGGCAAAATTCTTCTAGTGTTTAGTTAAACTAGCCACTTAATTTAGCAATGTAGTAGAGTCTTAATGTTGAGAAAGTTAGGTTATAAACTTATATCATAAAGGGATATGGAATTAAGAGCCTAGAAATAGGATTGTCATGTAGTATTAGAAATAAGGGACACCATAGGATAGAGAAATTGCATGAGAACTAATTTAAGATCCTACTAACCAAAGAAATATAGGCATTAGTTGATTAGAGCTCCTAAAGAAACTTGACACAAAACCGAATAGGAGGAGTTTCTGTCCAAGACTAAGCCACTATCTAGGTATGATACACCTGGTTACCTTCTTCGATTATATTGTTTTCATTGTCTTAATAGAATCATAATTGGTAGTAATCTCATAGGATGGGATTAGCCTCTTGGAATACTCCAAGATTTATTACTTCATGGACAGTGTAGGCATGCACTTAGACCATATTTACTTTTATTTTTGTGGCCGAATTTAGAGATTACATGGTTAAAAACTGAACTAAAGTAACTATGTAATCTCCTCACTTTTTTTTTTTTTTTTTTGAAAACACCTAACTTTATATATATTTTTTTTAAAATAATTCGTAGAAAAGGAATTGTAATGACAAATTGTGACTAATACGTAATAACATGCGTTAGTTAATCTTCCTTCCTTCTCCTTTATTTATATATATATATTTATTTTTTTTAAATGTTGCAAAAGGCATTCTAGTAATTAGTTGTTTTTTCCGCCAAAAATTTAGGAATAATTGTATAGTTGACCTATTAGAGACCCAAAATATAAAATGATTTTTCTAAAAAAAAATATCAAATGACCTTTTGTTGATGTAATGGTCGAGTAAATTTACGAATTTACCCTTCATTCCTTATTTCCCCGTTCCTTCTTCTTCTATGACCTTTTATTGATGTCATGGTGACCACAACTTCTCTCATGAACCAACTTTGACGAAACTTTTTTTTTTCTCTTTCCTACTTTTTCTTCTTTTCAAGTGGACCAACTTTGGTGAAATTTTTTCTCTTTCCTTCTTCTTCTTCTTCTCCATCACGACCAACTTTGGCGAAACTGTTCTTTTTTTTCTCTTTTTTCCTTCTTTCCTTGTTCATCTTCTTCTTCTTCAACGCGACCAACTTCGACAAAAAACCACGCACTAGCTGCGGCTATGAGAAAGGAGAATGACTTGTGAGTGAGGAAAAGAAGAGAGAGCGGAAGAGTGAGAGTGAGAGAAAGCGAGAGGATAGTGATTTGTGAGTGAGGAAAGGAAGAAAGCAAGGGTGAGAGCAAGATGGGCTTTTTCCACGTGTGTGACTTTATTTTGATAATATCACCCGAATGTGACATCAATAGAAGGTTATTTGATATTTTTTAAAAAAAAGGGATCATTTGTCATTTTAGGTCCAAATTTTGGGTCATCCATACAAATTTCTAAAAAATTATCTTAAAAAACTTAAGTTCCATAAATAACAATTATATAAAATAAAATATTTATATTTATTATGTTAATAATATTTGTTTTTGTATTTTATAGACAACTGAGTTTCAATCCTCACAGAATTCGCCAACTCAGATTACATTATTACACCATTTTTTAGAAATTACATTATTACATTTACATAAATGATAATAGTTAAAATGGTTTTTCATTTTTTTTTATCAAAACCCACGCATATTGTTTGTCTTAGAAACAACCAGACATGAATTTTACAAAAATTGTAGAAATGGGTCCAACCAAGAAATGTCATGTCAATTATCGTTTAGCTAACTTCACTTTAACATAATGACCTTTTCTTTTCCATCTTAAAATTTAGGTATAATTTCAAATAAGTTTGCTATATTATTTAAGCATCGTAATTTAGGTATAATTTCAAACGAGGGTAAATAAACATCATATTTAAGCATTGAACACGAAAAACAAATACCCCCAACACCTAATTCACAACTATTCAACTCAATATTATAATAAGTATTTCTAACCCTATAACAAGTGTCAAAATGAACATAGTTTGTATTAACAATCTCGAGGTTAAAGGATTCCAGCCTCATTTCGAATAGGAAAAAATAAATAGATAAACTGCCAGAAAGAAGATATGACAAGAATGGCCATTTATTAATGAAGTTCAGAATGGGCAGTAAAATTTCAAAAAGTTCATATATTAAAAACGAAAAGTGTCTCGCCCTTAGCCAATCAGCCATTCATTCATTTCATTGAGCGGCTGAGGAAATCTCAACAAAAGGAATTTTGCAGAACTTTGTGCCAAAAACTCGAGACACAATGTACCTTTTTTTCAAGACCCAAAAAAAGCCAAAAAGTCTCTGCAGATTGATGAGTTTCTATTGTACACAGCCAAAATGTAAAAAGAATAGTGTTACAATGGAAAACGAAAAAAAGCCCGGTTTCGACTACGGTACCTCTTTGTTTCTTTTGGCCTCTCTGTTTTCAGCAGGTCCATGATGATGATCTCTTGATCAGTGGCTTCATTTGCTTGTCCTCTTCAAGTGAAATCATCCCCAAGTGTGATGGATCTTCCAACATCATCTTTGCAACCAAGTATCCAGCTATCGACCATGTCTGGTATTTCCTTGCTTGTTTTCCAATGTATCTTCCTAACTTTCCATCATAGTATTCGGGCCAACTATCCTTCAGCAAACGACTCTCGGCTAGCTCGATGGCTCTTCTAGCAATCTGTGGTCGTCCAGTTTTAATGCAGGCGGCTGTTAGCAGCCATAGTAGCACTGCATCCAAAGCAAGGAGAAAGATGTTAGCATGAAAAAACAAGCCAAAAGATGAGATTAACAACCAAACTCCACGATCTTTTACTGCAATACGCAATGCAGTATCGGTAAATGATGATCCTGACTTTCTGTCTCATGAATCGCCTGCATTGAGTAATGAAAATATCCATATGTATAATTTTATGCTAGAACTAGAATAAGATGCCAAGCCATCTTCAGATGCTTTGAAAATTCTAACCACTATTTTCCTTCCCAATTTCCACATAAAATCAGGTGTCCACAGAAAATTATGGATACTTGCTGCCCTCCAATCTTAAGTTTGAATATGCAGCAAATATCAAGGATCTTTTCCAACAAGAAAATTTAGGAAAAATTCTGGTGTTGCCCTTTCGTAATCTCTCACAACACTTGTTGCCATTTTATAATTTCATACCATCAATGAAATTGTGATTGAAAAGAAATTGATAATCATACTTGATACTCCAACGACGTTGGAAAGGAACAACAGGATTTTAAGAGGGGTTGAGAGAACTAGTGATGAGCTACGGAAGTTGGTTGGATTTAACTTTTCGTTATGGGCATCCATTAATCAAGTATTTTGGAATTTCCAGCACAGGGACAACGCCTCTTTCTCCCTCATTGATGATAGTCTGGGCATCCATTAAGGTTAGGGTAACCCTTGGATGGTTCACGTTCACTAAGTAATGTTATTATACAACCAGGAACCAGCAAAGTTCTCGGTTTACCAGATAACTGTGACGGCAAAATAACTAAAAGAATAAGGATGGTTTTATCGGTTCACAAGAAAGATGTAAGACCTTCAATATCAACGCAGCAAAAGACTATTACTAAACGAAAAGCAAATAATGCTGGAAAATTGATCACGACTGGTACCTTAACTTCACAAGGAATACTCATTATTATCTTGATGTGGGGTCTAAAGTGATAGTTTTGGGGACTAGATTTTTCATTATCAGCATGATAAACATGAAGATTGGAGAAAGCCATTCATAACACTAACATTCATCCAATAAATCTTATCAATGTTATGCTTACCTTGATTCATAACACTAAAGTTCTTGCAATAAATCTTGTTAATGTTTTATGGAATCATCACGTCTAGCAGGGGTCTAGAAAATTTGACATTTGTGTAAAATGAATAAAAAATATAAGATTAAAAAAAAGTTTGCCATAGTGAAACTCATCCATAGCTATTTCTCGTAGTTACCATTTAAGTTCATGAAAACACAGGTTTAGTTCTGAGAGAAATAGAAAGGGGAGAGAAAACTCTGAGAGTAAAGAACAAAAAAGTTGATTTGGGGAGGCAGAGAGAGAGAGAAACCAAGAGATAGAAGAACGAGAAAGGGCCTGTTTGGAATGATACTTAAAAATCTTTTTCTAAAAACTCGAAAAGTCGTTCCAAATAGGTCCAAACTAAGAGAGCTACTTTAGACGGAGCTGAAAGATTAAAGGAAAAAAAGATTAGGCAATTCACCTCATTCTTTTTCTTTTACTCCTTCTCTTTATCTTTTCTTTTCTTTTTTTCCTTTCCTGTTACCCTAGGATTTTCAAAAGATAACTATCATCGTGAGCACATGCTTCATGCCTCAAAAGGCCCAGAAGAACAAACCTAAATGCTTGTCTTAGCAAGTTTCCCTTGTCTTAGGAGGCACCTAGCTGCATCCTTCTTAAAACCGGACTTTATAATTACAAAAAAGTGATTTAGATTCTTTATAGATGAAAGTTATATATAGCCCCCAGAAATTCACCAGTTTGCAATTATCATTGTGGAAATTTTTCAAAAAGTACTTGTCTAATACTTTTTCTGTTTTATCATTTAGATTCCACCTCAGACCTCTAGGCTAGAAGCTATAATCTAGTAGTGGATAAGCTTAACGCTTCAAGAAATCATTAAGGGGAAGAAAAAGACAGTTTCTAACACTGTCTTCTTGAGGTCAATAAAATTGATGATTGGCAAATCAAAGTGCATGAAAGGCACTGATGCCCGTGCTAATTCCAAGCCAACAATGTCTGGCACAGTTTATTTTAATTATACCTAAAGCTATTATTAGAAACTCTTACGGATTAATTATAAGAAACAAGATGAGCTTTTTTATAACTTGAAGAGAGAAATGAGTGAATGAACAAACCTGGCCAAGATCCACCATTATGGTAGCTCCACCTTGTATTCTTCGGATCACAACCAGTAATAATTCGCCACTCATGGCTTTCTATGGCAGGATATGATATTTTCAAAGGCATTTCTCCAACCAGCTCTTCCCAGCGTGATTCAATAAGATCCATAATAGCCATTGATTGCTCAGGGGTGGCAAGAGATGATAGAATTGCAACACAATTACCTAAAGCAAACCATCTAAAGTCCATTCGTGCAGGACTAACGTTACCAACAAAGTATCCGCCACGTGTGGGCATGAAATCAAACACCCATTCTGGGATTGAATCTGGGATGACATTGAACTTATTTACAGCTGTATGTGAATACTCTTCAGTTTTATAACGGTAGATGTCGTTTAGTTGCTGGAAATCAAGCCAGAAATAACTCCTCATGTGATAACTTAAGGCATGCAAACGCTTCACAATACGCTCTATGCACTCTTTTCCTTCAGCATCATGTTTCAGCATAGCCAGAGCACATCTCAAGGCCATGAAGAAAAGGGCTTGAATTTCTATAGGATAACCATATATACCCTGGGGAAAAAATATAAAGTTAAAATACATAGGTAAGGTAAATATTTCCCAGAAACAGCTTGTGTTCTTTAAATTTAAACACCATAGCTGCAAAGCAGTCAATGATAAGGTTATCTATTGCTTTTAACATCTGAAATAAAATCACAGAAGGTTCCAAGAAGATTGATATTCGTGGACCAACATTTGTCTAGTTGATGAGGTGGATGTCTTATCCTTCCATACTTTGTTTTATGAGTATCAGAACATTTTTCATTAGAAACACGACATTTCAAATATCAAAGAAATATGCAAAAGAAGCAGAAGACCAACGCCAAGGCCAAAGTAGTAACAAGAAGAAAGCCCTCCAATTAGTCAAAGTATCATCTATGGCTAAATTATCCCAACAAAAATAAATTAATTAATTAAAAAAAGAAGACAACTTTTGTGAGTAGACACCAAATTATTAAAATATTGTTACTTATCCAAAACAAAAAAAATGCATAATGCTATTGAATTTTTAAAACAAAACATATCAACGCATATAGGATTACCTAAGATTATGAATTATACCAAACTGCACTAATGAAGTACAAAATCTGATTCCCAAAAATTATACAAAGGCAGCAAAAACGCACTTCTGGGTAGAAAAAGTTGTCTACATGACTGAACTACTAAAGATGTTAATTATAGCTTATGCTGGACTAAAAATAATGGTTTGCAAATAGATAAATTCAGGACAGCTGATTAAATTAATCCCCCGATTTTAAAGACTGAGGCAATCAACACAATTTTAAATTGACCGTGCAGCAAGATCTCTTTTCTGCCTTTCCAGTTAGACAAGGAAATAAAGTTGAAGGAAGAAGGATGAAATCACAGTTTAAACCCTTATTAATTGTTTTAATGGTAGGCATCATCACATTACAGTCCACTGAAGGGAAAATAACAGCTGAAGAAGTTAGCTCTTCGAATATACATGCTTCAGTAAAAGACATAGTGTTCTGATAAATACTTATGCAGGACCACTTGTGTTCATTAGGCATTAAAAACGTTAATACTTTACGATGTCAGAAGCCATGCAATATAAGCCATCAAAGCACATCCCACGGCAGTAACACAACACAATAAAATCATTTGTTTGCATCACACAAATAATTTCATGCAAATAAAAACCAAGTCCAAGAAGTCAACAGTTAGATCATTAAAAGACGTCCTAGAGAGAAATATAACAAGCTCTAGAATAAAAAATTTAAGGACATTGTTGTGACTGCCTCCTCATTCTGTAACCTTTTTTTTTCCTTTTTCCTTTTTTGTATGGATTACCCTATTAAAAATCAACTGATGTCATTAACTTATAAAAACTTCATTCTTTTTAGAAAATTTCAGTTGTTACATACAGAGAAATCACATAATAAATTTTAATTAAAAGTATTATCAAATGATAATTATGTAATATGAAATGAAAAATAGCTAAGAGTAACTTCATAACGAGCAAAAGATAAAAAGAATTTTACCATTCTTCGATCAATCATGGAGCATCCATCAGCACAAAGTAGAGTTGGGAATGTATCAAACCCCTCCGAAAGACATAAAGTTAAAATAAGTCTCATTCCCTTCTGACACTCTGGTGTTTCAGCCAGAGATAGATCACCTGTTGACTTTGTATATGCACGGAGAAGAATGATCCACCAGAATCCAGAGTCAACAGGAGCAACTCTTCCTATCGCACTCTCTCCAAAATCAGCAGCGATGGTATCTGTTTTTCTAACAGGATCATGAAGAACCTTAAAGCTAGCTGGCATTGCACCTTCCCCAAGCTTGAATCTGTCTATTCTTTTTTCCCATCCCTGAAGCTGCAGAGTCTTTAACAGGAAGTTCTTAACTATTTCAGGTTCCCCGTTCATCAGAAAAGCCAAAGCACTTGGTACAAAATCCCGAACAAAAACCTGAGAGAAAAGCAATACAAGCGATATATAATTCAGACTTGTGTTAAAGTCATTACTAGTATACGATTATTATTATTATTTTTTTTTTTTTTTACAGAAACAACTGCAAGTATACAATTAGTTCTTATCAATTACATAACAAATTGTGGTAAGAAATGGTGCAAGGGGCTCCAGTTTTATGATTTAACTAACTTATATGGTTGTCTATGACTATTCTTTCCATAAATTGTAAATATAGAAGAAAATCAAACTTTTTGAGTTAAAGTTCTCGATGCATTTTCTAGCCCACAACTTACCTGATAAGTTCTCTGACTTTTAATTTGAACTTTCTCAACAGAAGATAATAATATCTTCCACCTAATATATTAGCTATTCATAATTATTCTACAACACTGCAGTCTCCAGATTCACATGATTGGGGCATCTAACATGTACCAAATGGAACATCAAAATCATTATCGGGTTTTTTATTGGTTGCAAAGGTATCAACCTGATCATAATTCAAAACTTCCTCCGAGGCATGGTCGTATGCTGCAATGGTTCCAACTGGTTGGCCACGAAAATACACCAAGGATCTCCGCAAAGCCTCCCATGCTTCAGCAATCATTGGGTGGGGCTCAAACGAGTTTCTGGTAGATGAAGCTGGGGTATCGAAACCTGACCTTCCACCAGGTGAATAGGAGCTCTCAAAGTTGTCCAAGCCTCCCCTAGCAAGGCTGATGGACAGCTCACTGAGGGACCTCTCATCAAATGATCTTTGCCTCTCAATATTGAGCTTAGGCTTATCAAGAAGTCGAGAAAGATCATAATCATCCATCTCAGAGATCGAGCAATGAGAGCTCACATTTCGAAGTCCCAGCCCATCCATTTCCTTTTTCCTCTGTCTGCGTTATGAACAGAAAGTTACATCAGAGAGAAACGGTTAGTCATTCATTAAACCACAAGCGTTTCCAGAGCACAATAATAATATTTAAAAGAACCAAAGGACAACCCTCAATTTTTCCAATTCAAAACAGAAACGTAAAGTTGATTGGAAAACCGGCCTTCTATGCTACACGGGCAAAAATACACGAACGTTTAACACTAAAAAGAAAAACGGAAAGAAAACCCATGACTAAAAGAAGGAAATAAAAAAACGTATCATGTCGCCAAGCATCGAAGGAATGTAGACAGATATAGAAACGCTCATTAATTACTAGCAAGTTGATTTGCAAAAACTAAAATTCTCTATTATATTACAAGACATACAGCATATCATCAAACTCCTTTCTAATCCTTTCAGCAAGACGAAAATGTAAAACTGGCCGAAAGAAAAAGCATTTTAGTACGTACAAATATATACACACACTCCATCGCCACAGAAATTATTAACTAATCAACTAGCAAAATAAGAAATCACAAATAAATCAAAGACCAAACCAGAAAAGATCCTGGAGAGAGCAGAGCGAAAACACAAAAACGATAGCAGATCAAGAACACGATCAGGAAAAA
Source organism: Benincasa hispida (assembly GCF_009727055.1). Taxonomy (NCBI): domain Eukaryota; kingdom Viridiplantae; phylum Streptophyta; class Magnoliopsida; order Cucurbitales; family Cucurbitaceae; genus Benincasa; species Benincasa hispida. The sequence continues at coordinate 40,526,759 of NC_052357.1, forward strand.
CGCGGACTCAAAACCGGAAAGAATAAGCTAGAAAAACAATTTCCAGAAAGAATTAAAAAAGAACAAACATCAGAAGATGAGAGCCAAAATCCAGGAGGTAGAACAAACAAACAGAGATAGACATCCATTCAACAGCGTCCAAATCATCAGATCTGAAGCTCAACGAAGGATCAGACACAACAAACCACAACAAAAAAGATAAACATAAAGAGACAGAGAAAGAGAGTATACCTGAGAGAGCAGAAATGAGGAAGGCGAAGCAAGGAGAAGGAGCAGCGGCGGTTGGGCGGAAAATGGTGGCCGGAGAAGGAAGAAAGTTTGGGGAGAGTGAAGGGGAGGGAGAAAAAAAGGAGGAAAAGGGGGAAAAAGAAAAGACGCTGTCAACAGCTGGTATTTATAGCTGAGGAAGCGGGAAGGGGACCGTCCCAGTCCGTATTTCTCTCTCTAATCCAATTCCAAACTAACACATCGGAGTTCCAAACGTAAGGAGAGAGAGTTTAGCGCCACCGGGAACTGCCGGTGACCTGTGTCTGACGTGGACAAAACGACGTAGTTTTCTGGCCAACGTCTGACAATTTTGTCGTTGCAGAATTAAATATTTAATAAAACGGGGCCTAAATTAATATTCCTTTATTATTATTATTATTTTCTTAAGGAAAATGTGGGGTGGGTGCGGATAGTGATTTTTTATTGTACAAAGAAAGGCGATGGGGGAGGGAAGGGGAGCTCATTTATAGGAGAAATCAAGAGCGTGATTTTTGACTAAATCAAGAAGATTGCGGGTAGGTGAGGGCATTTTTTATTTTTTTATTTTTTCTTTATTTTTTATTGTTTCTATTTTGTGGATAAATTTTTCCACATGAACCTATCTTCGATATTCTATCTAATCTTTTTAGGGTTATTTTCGTTATTATGTTAACATCCTTCGAAATCTGTCCATCCCGATAAAAGAAAATGATATATATGTTGAGTTGTATGTCTTAAATCTCGCAGTTTATAAAATTAAAATTACTTTATTTGTAATAAAGAAGTTATTGAAGTTTATTCAATAAAACTGTTATTGAATATGTAAATTGTAATTTAAAAACTAAATTCAATAAATTAAGATCTATAGCTATTATATTGCATTATTGAGTTGATAAAAAAAAACCACAAGCTTTCAGCTGAGTTTCACATGCAATTTTGATTAAATTGCTGAGATTTTGAGTGAAGGAGTTCTTTAACACTTAGACACCAAACCAGAAAATTCTCTAGTTTTTCCCTTAGAATTCTTCTAATTTTGGATCCCACCATCCAATCTAAGAGTCTAAGAAATAGTACGGAAGATCAAGTGGTTGTCTACGAACTTTTAGTATGAAGATTCAAGCTGGAACTGAAGGATTAAAGGGTTCTTCAAAGATATACCTCTGAAACTCTATTCTCTTTATATGAACTTGCATGTTTCTTTGCTAAAATTGATGGAATTAGAGTGCTTAAGATCTTATTGCTTCCACATGTTGAATGTCAATACCATCAATATGGACTTTCATGGAAGTAACCATCTAGGCTCTGTTTAGTAATTATTTGGTATTTTTTTTTTTTTTTTTTTTAATTAATCCTCTTCCTAATATTTTGCCCCCAAATCATAAAATTGGATTAATTTTTCTTTTTTAATACTTAAGCTTATTTTCTCCTTGTTTCTTCCAATGATATGCATATCTAAGTACAATGGTTGAATTCTTAGTCAAATTTCAAAAACAAAATTAAGTTTTTTAAAGTTCTTTTTTTTAGTTTTCAAATTTTGGTTTGGTTTTTTAAACCACTAGTAAAAAGTAGATAAAATAAGAAGAAATTTAGAAGTAAAAATAGTGTTTATAAGTTTGATTTTTTTTAAAAAAAAAAAAAAAACAAAATTGTTACCAAACATTGCCTAAATAATTATTACCATACAGAGCCTCAATTTTTTAATTTTAGTTTTTTGTAATTTTTTTTTCGAGATTTTAAATTTTGTAATAATTTAGGCCCCAATGAATAATTATTTTTTTTTTAATTGTTGCATTGAATTTTTAGTCAAATTCTAAAATCAAAAACAAGTTTTTAAAAAACTACTTTTTTTATTTTCAAATTTTAGTTTGATTTTCGAAAACATTAATAGAAAGTAAATAGCAAAGCAATAAATTTAGAGGTAGAAAGTGTTTTTATAGGCATAATTTTAAAAAATCAAATGGTTACCAAACATGATATTAAAGATTAAGTTGTTATAACAGCAACAATCTCGATATAAAAGTTTTAAACAATATTCTCAGCTAATTTTATGTCTTCTTGTGGCCGAACAAGATAACGAGTTATTCATAAAAAATCATGAAGCTCGACCAATTGCAACAACATCATCCCTAAGAGAATGCTATGAATTTTTAATAATTCTTCTTTTCTTGAGATCTTTTATCTCGAATTCTTTTTTAAGATAATTGATTGCCTTTGAAAACTCTTCAAGAGTTTAAATTATATTTAAATCATCAACATATACCTTTATAATAATAAACAGCACATATGTGATACAATCACCTAGGTGAATATTTGTTGAAAGAAAAATATCAAAATAATTCATCCATGTGTTTTTGAAAAAAAGTCATATTTTGAAAATATATTGAGAATAAATTCTTACCGAATAAATTTGAACTAAATCATAATTTTATAAAAGTTTAAACACAAAAAGTATTTTGAATTTTTTCGTTTTTTTTTTTTAAAAAAAATAAAGTTCATTACATAAGTAGACTGGCAAGTCTTTTTTTTATTATTAGTATTTATTTTTAATATTCAAGAAAATAAAAGATTACATCATAGGAGTGAGGTGGAGATTGAAACCTAGGGTCTCTTGGAGGAAAATATGGTTAAATCATCAATCTGGTGGTTGGTTTTTTTTTTTTTTTTTTTTTTATTTATAATAATTATTATTTTTTAATTTGGTTTGCTTTTATTTTGATGCTATTATTACCAAAAAAAAAAATAATTTTATTTCTATAACTTCTCTACTCTTCTAATTTGTTTCTAGTTATAAATACATATCCCATTTGTCAAATTTGGCACATGTGAGTAAAAACGTTATATGAAACAAAGTTATACACAAAAATTGATTAATTATGATATATGAGTATTAACCAAATTGAAACTTTTCTCCCTTTTATTGTTAAAAAAAAAACAAACTAAAACTTACAAAATAAAAAAAATACCAAATTTAGAACCCAAGAATTAAATTAACAATTGAACCAAGCTATATTTAGCAAAATATTGTTACTGATTAGTACTTTTATTACCAATGTTGAAGGTTTAATTTATGAAAATGTTGATGGAAATCTTGATATATTCACTTTTATGGTAATGATTTAAATTTATTTAGATTTTATTGCGAAATAGAAAATAAACTAAAAGTAATTAATCTACTACGAGTTGCTAAAAAACAAATTAATCTATCATGAGCAAACATCCTATATTTTTTAAAAAATTGAAAAAAAATTATTAAATAAAACTTTAAATTCTTTTATTCACTTTTTTATTAAAAATTGAAAAATATATGTATAATTAAGATAAAATTTGGAAGTCAACATAAACATAAAGTAACTGACATAAAATATATATTAACAACATAAAATTGCATCATTTTCTTAATTTATATTTACTCTTTCTCAAATTCGAAGGTTCAACATAAAATCACATCTTCTATAAAGCTGTGAAATGTATATATCAATAATAATAATAATAATAATAATAATAATAATAATTATTATTATTATTATTTTGCAAAGGTATCCCAATTACTTTTAACGTTTAAAGAATAGATAAAATGTCAATGACATTGACACAACGATGTTTTAAAAAATCTGACATGTGATTTAAAACTATAACTAAAAATTTTAATGTATTAAAAATATATAATAAGCATCTCGTTATATTTATTTATTTATTCGTGACTTTAATGTCTTTATATTAAATATTGTTTTTTTGGAGATAATATCCTTCTTTTTCTTGAAAAAAAAAATCTATTATTCAACCTTTTATTTTGTCAAAAACTTTGAATTTATTACACAAAATAAAATATTAAATTTCCAAAAAAACAAAATCTATCACTTATAATTTTATTTAGAACTTTTTTCAAATATAGTAAAATGAACAAAAATATTTATAAATATAACAAAATTTTACTATTTATTTGCGATAGACCTCAATAGTCTAGTCTATCTATGTCATGATAGATCCAAATAATAGTCTATTGTAGTCTATTGCATATAGACAGTAATATTTTGTTATTATTTGTAAATATTTTCAATAGTTTTATCATTTAAAATAATTTTTTTATTTAATTAAAAAATGTCCAAACTTAATATATTAACTTTAATCAATTGGTAATTAGAAAATACTTAAGATTTAAATAATTGTTAATAACGTGCTTTATAAATCAAGGGAAAAAAACATTATAATCCTGAAAATGTTTTTTTCAAAATGCAATGAGTTATAATTATATTATATATTTTAAAATAAGAAAACAACAAAAATAAATTATACTCTAATAGTGATACACATGATTTTCTTTTTCTTTTTTTTTATGATAGTAATACACATGAAAATATGAGTTAATCTCCATAGCCATAATTTATATTCTTGAAATTAAAATATTGGGTGTCTTTTCAAGCTTTCATATCCTAGCGACTTGCAATAACAAAATGTTTAATTAAGTGAATAAATCTGACAAATCTTATCCAATATATTATTTTAATATACCTGTAGGGTTGAGAAAGGACGTTTTATTTAAATATTGCAATTGAAAAAACAGTGAAATATGGTATTTTTAAAAGTAATTAGAGATTTGTAGTATTGTGACAACTTTTTGAGAAGGTTTGAGGATAAAAATAAAAAGTTAAATCGAGGGTTGAAATCAACCTAAAGTAAGTCGAGGGTTGAAATCTCGACCTAAAAAAATTGAAAAGCAAGTCGATGATTCAAGACTCGACTTACATAGGTCGAATCTTCAATCCTCGACATCCTGTTACCTCAGTCGAATCCTATCACTCGCATGCACTTACTATCTCAAGAACCTGCATGTCGAATCGTCGCCTCATTTTAAAGCCACTACAAACCTCAACTTTAAAGCCTTTCTCCATCTGCCTACCTGCTACTTTTGATCCGTAGGTCGAGTTTTACGACATATTATCACCATCGATTCTGTTTACGACACATTGTCAGCAACTTCAATTAAAAAAAAATACAAATTCAACACAGAATTATGCTTATCGTGTCAAATGTCAGTTCCAAATTTGAAAGTTTAATAAAGCCATTGAGGACATCAAAGGAATAAATCGGAGCTGTCTAAGTTTTTTTTACAACATTGGTATTGAATAATTGACTCAAGCACATGGTAGAGGGTTTAGGTATGGGTGGATGACGATAAATCTATGAGAATGCATAAATGGATTCCTCAAAGGAGCTCAAATATTATCGATAAATGATCTTGTTCAAATAACATTCTTCAAGTGCATAAATTATTTTGAAAAAAGACGAGAGAAAATAAGAGTTGCTTTGGAGTATCAAGATAAATACACCCGATAATAATTTTTTCAACAATTTGTTTCAAATATATTTGTAATACTAAGTGAGTAAATATTCAGGTACGTACATGAAAAAAATTAATAAATGGGTTGCAAGATCTAGTAAACACAAAGTACGGTCATATGATTGATATGAAGGTGTATTTCATGTGAAGAACTAGATGTCAAAGCCTCAATGCTAAAGGAGGAAATGTTCAAATGCTGAGGCTAAATAGGTCCGAGCGATACTATTCATGTAACAAATGGCAAACGTTTGACATTCCATGCTCACATTTTATGGCGGTTTGCTCACGTTTTAACATGAACTATGAAGATTTTATTGAGAATTACTATAAACTGTCAAGTACGTTGTATGCTACTCTCCTCAATTTAAACTTATACCGCATGAAGATTACTTGACCACGCACCCTAATATATATGTCTTACATGCTGACCAATCGTTATTGAAGAAACCTGGTAGACCAAAGAATTCACAATACCATAACGAGATGGATTGGACAGAACCAAGCGGTCGACTACGATGTGGGTTTTGTAATCAATTAGGTCATAATCAAAGGAAATGTTCTTCATTACAAAGATAGACTCCAGACAATTAAAGATTTTTATTATTAATATTTTTATCTTGTAAATACTATTTTTATTGTGTAGTTTATTTTTTATTATAATTTATTAAGTTGGACATTATGTTTATGTTTTACTCGAGAAATAAATAATTTTTTTCTTTTAGATCATGTCTTTAAATCCGGGATTGATTCATTCTGATATTTTGTATAACCAATTGATTTATCGATCATTAGTTGTATGGGAAGATCATACCATTAGCGAGATATCTTGTAGACATCGAGAGGCAGTTGCTCATCGCACTATCCCACTCCACCCTAGAATACTACCATTACTTCGTATGTCTTGATTTTATAGAGTTTCCAGATTGGGATTCATTCAGCTAGATTGGCATCTCATCACAACACTGATCGAGGGATGGAGGCCTGAGACACATACATTTCATGTGCCAACTGGAGAGTGACTATCACTCTACAGGACATAGAAGTGTTTTTGGGTTACTTGTTGATGGCGAGTCAGTTTTCGGAGTAATGCATGATGACTGGTTGAATATTTGTCAACTGTTACTTGGTGTGACCCCACCCGCCTATAAAATTAAGAGGTTAAATCTGACATGGTTAGGGACACAATTCCGTGAGCTTGCTAATAATGTAGACGAGGAAGTCATCCTGAGATATACGCAAGCATATATACTACAGATGATGGGTGGAAGTCTGTTTTCTAATAAATCAAGTCAATTCGTCCACTTGATGTTCCTGGCATTGTTAGTTAACCTCTATGATGCGGGACGGTATTCTTGGGGTAGAGCATGTTTGGCATGGTTGTATAGACAACTATGCAAAACAACAAAACCTAAAGTTTGTAAAATCGCTGAGCCTCTGATACTTTTACAATTATGGGCTTGGAACGATTTCCAACAATGGCTCCATAACTCCAACAAGTAAATGACGCGAATTAGTTAGACAAGCCTACAGTTCTCTGTTTATTATTTTAATTCAATTTAATTTAACAAATATTTTTATATAATTGATTTAATTAATTGAAAATCTAAATTATTAATTTAAAAATATAGGTGGAGAGATAAATTTTGTCTGATTAGGACAACTACATATGTAGTTAGTCAGTACATATACATGTTGTTCTGCTTCAACCTGATCATGTAAATTAATACTGAATCAAATTGAATTTTTATTAAAAATTTTTAATGTATTTGTCTTCAATATTTTTTAATATAATATTTTATGTTTCAGATTATTTGGGAACCTTACAAAGCTGTCATGTACACTTTGTCCAATTTCTGTACAAACGATCAAAACATATGGTGGACGATAAGTTCTCTCATATGTTTTCACATTGATGAGTGACATCTTGACATGATAATGAGACAATTTGGTTTCCAGTAGGATGTTTCATCGCCTTGTAATACCGAACCCCTACTATATGACATCGACTTAAGAACTGGATATTGGTCTGAAAAAATTGCACATTTGGTAGTGCAATGGCACTATCGTGCAAGGTTATTGCAGTGGAGTTTCTATTGGGTAATTTGATAGGGATCCACTTAAAATTACATCAATTGGTATAATAATATTACAAGATGCTACGTTACTCGTCTGGGAGTAGCTGTGGCTCATCTGGTATATAAATAAATATTGTCAAATTATTTTTAATTTAAATTTATTTTAAATATTGTCTAATCGTTTTATAATTCACAGAGATCTAACAATAGTAGCCTCCATAATATTGCAAATGATCCAAACCAAGTTCTTACTATATGTAGTAACAACGATAGCTATATGGAGGAGATAGATTATATGTATGATATACATATTGCTCCTCCTCCAATTCCTAGACGTAGGGGACCTGCTCGAATAGAAGAAGATGAGTTTGATGAGGTCACCCACAATGTGGAAGAATTGCCTTCTATGACGCAGACGTAGAGCCAGACAGGTTATGTCAGTCTGATGATGATGATGCCAACATTTGGTTCAGGATATTATGATTCAAAGGTCGGTCCATCATCTTCATACCTGCATGGATATGAGCGCGACTATGGAGAGCATAATGAATATTTATACTATGAAGCACCTGCAGAGGTAACAGAGCAACATCAAGAGGAACTAGAGCAAATTCAAGTTCAAAGTCGACGACCACAACCAACTCGAAATCGACAACGTCTGCCTTGTAGGACACATTGATTTTTTTTTTAATTTTTAAATGAATGAGATACATTAAATTGTTGTATTAATATGAACATTTTCATTTTATTATTTTCAAATTATAGAAGAAAAAATGAATGAGAATTTATTCTTTTTTTTATTATTATTTTTAAATGAATGAGAGACATTAAATTGATGACGTCAACCTTGTTGTTATTATTAAGAAACATGATAACACAGAGTACCTTAAACAAGTAAAAAAATAACATGTTGGAAAGATGATTTTAAGAAAATGGTGGTCAAGACTTGAACACTCGACGTGCATTTCTTAAAAAGAAATGTCAACCTTTGTCGAGTGTTGAAGTCTCGACATATAGAAATTAAACAAAAAAAAGTGTACAAGTCAAATAAATAAACTACCATATTACTCTAAGTAGTTTTGAAACCACAATATTTAGCTAATTAGTTTTAAAAACTACAATATTAATCCAATTTTCGATTGAGAAAGTTATATTTATTAGATGTCCTATAGTTTTAATTACCATTTTTTTTGCTTATGACTTTTCGAAGCCAAGATATGTTCCATTAGGCTTTTATTTGAGTGATTTAGGTAAAATCAACATCAAATACTAAAAATTAATTTTGATTTAAATCTTATTATTGATCATATTTTCTTAAAAAAAAATATCAATACCTATTTCATTACCACTTTAGTTTCTTGCGGTTAATATTTTTTTTATTCAAAAAAACACAAAATATAAGACAATTTAAGTATAACTCTATCGATAAGACACCAACTACTAAATCTAAATGTCGATGGTTCGATTTCCTATCTAAATTTGTTGAACTAAAAGTTAAGTATATAGTGAATACAAACCTAATGTAAAATACATTTTTTTTTACTTTAATAATAGGTGTTTGCATCGGAGAGTACTTGAAGCTACAACGATACATATCGTGTGCTAATATGAGCATGATTATGTAAAACTTATATGAGAAATTTTTACAGATAGGAAAAGTGCCAAACTATTTATTGAAATAGCAAAAGAAAAAAAAAATGATAGACATCGATAGACTTCTATCAACCTCTATCATTGATAGATTTCTATCAACCTCTATCAATGATAGACTTATATAAGTTTTTATCACTGATACCATCGATTATAGACTTCTATTAGTTTCTATTACCAATAAACTTCTATCAATTTCTATCAATGATAAACTTCTATTAGTTTTTATCATTGATAGACATTGATAGACTTCTATCAAGATATAGACTTGTATTAGTTTCTATCAATAATAGATAGAAATCTATCAGATAGATATTGATCACAATTATAATTAAATTTTACTATTTGTGTAAATATTTTTTTCTTATTTTTTTAATTTTGAAAATTCTCCAAATTGTACCACCGACTTCGAAATTAAAATTTTGATAATTAACTTGTACTATTTTTTTTTAAGGTTGAAGGTTGATATTTCCATCCTCGTTAAACTAATAAAAAAAATAAACATTTGTTGAATGGACATTCCACATGGGTATAAATTAGAAAATAATTAATGTATCCCAAATCTCGAACTTGATAATTATAATCTTTATTTGTGTGTGTGTTTTTTTCCCTCCGAGTAGGTGTATAAATTATTTAAAGTAAGTAATAATATCATTAAGGAATTTCCCCCCATTATATAATATAACTTAATTTCCTTGTTTTGGGGCTAAATTATGAGCAGTCAAATAAGAAAGGAATATTTTATCCAAAAAATGAATATTCATTAATTAACATGCATAATATGAATTGAATTTATTTAACATGTTAATTATAAGATTTAAATGGTTGGGTAGTCAATAGCTCAAGATGTAATGTTAATGGACCGTTTTTTAGACAGTTGTAAATATAGACATTAGACCAAAAGTATTAATCGATATAATATAATATAAAAAAAATTACAAATATGACCAAATTTAAATAGTCTATCAGTGATAGACCATATTATTGATAAGAGTCTATCAATGATAGACTAGTAAGAGTCTATCAACAATAGAAGATGTCTAGACTTGGCTATATTTATTGTTTTTTTTAAATGATGTTATACACTTGGTTATTTCTTAAAAATGCTATCAATTATAATTTTTTTTAAGTTCAACACTTGTGACAATAAGAAATCAAACCACCACTAATATCTTATGCATTAAATTTTACTTGAATTGAACTTTGAGACAATTGTGTTTGATTATATTATTTAGTATTGTGTAAATAAATAAATATATATATATATATACGACTTAAGTGTTTGAAAACTTGTACGTTAATATTCATTTTTCAAGATATCTTTTTTCGTTGCTCTACCTGGTGAGGTTTCTAGAGTGGATTTGTAAGTCTATCTCAACTCGTTTTCCTGTCCTTTGAGATGTTGTCGTCTTTTTTTTTTTTTTTTGGAAAACAGAAATAACTTTTAAATGTTTTCATCTTTCACAATTCGTACTATTTTAGAGAATTTGTTGAAATAGTTTTTTTCAACTTGGTCCTTCCTGATCGAGATACTAGTGAGATTCAAATAAAAATTAACTTTTCTTTATCTTATATCCAAACTATGGATTTTTTGGGACTTTCTATGTGAAAAGTTGACCAAGATGAACACCGAGATTGTACATAATTTTTCCAAATATTTCCAAATATTCTCCAAATTTCCACAACTTACACCTAATTTTTGTTTCCATAATTATCCAAATTTTCAAATGGATTTATTAATGATCCAAATGGATCTCGGGTGATTGCATAAATGATCCAAATGGCCTTTCTAAATGGATCTCAGATGGTCGCAACGTGATTTCTTTATGTTAAATTTTGGGAAAGATTAAGTAAGATTTAGGAAAGATATATTGATCTCAATATTCTTCCTGATTGAGAATTTACCAAAAAATCCTAAAAAATTGATAGTTTAAATATATAAAGAAAAAAGTTAAATTCTTATCCGAATCTCGATAGTCAAATATTAGGTAAAACTTATAATTACTTTTAACAAAATTTCTTTTCTCCTCGGTATGTCTTTGAGCAGGTTTGTTAGTTCCTTCTCTCCTATGTTTTTCACATTTTTTTTTGTTGGTGCCCTGATTTTAGACTGTAAGTCCTCTTTTCATACAATATATTTACTTTACCAAAAGAAAAATAAATGTTATCATGTTTTTCTTCACATACTTCAACTATATATTGTGTTAAACGTCAAGTTCGGCGTAATTGTAAATTAGGTCATGTTTATCAATTTATAATAAAAATTGGTGTGATTATATAGGAATTTCATTGATCAATCGTAATGGATCGCAATTATAAATTTAGTTGGATTACTTGATCACGTTTACTTAGAGTTATAAATTTATCAATGTTATTGTTACCATTACTGTTATCTTTTAGGGTCAAACGGTAATGATAACAATAACGATAATAACAACGGTAAATGTGACAATTTCATATTCTCATATTATAACAGTAACAATAACAGTGACCATAACGATATCGATCACTACCGTTACGGAACATAGGTAGATGTAAATGTGATCTTTATTCAAATATGTATTTGGGATAAGTTAGGATGCTAACTTGTAGGATATTAAATCTTAAATAGATGACCACCATGAATTAAACCCATGATTCCTAAGCTTTTTGACCTTTTTTTAATGTTCCCACTATTATTAGATAATTTATTTACTATTTTCTACTCATATTAAAATTGCATGTACAATTACAAATTATTGTAATCTCTAGACTATTATAACTTATAAATTATAATAATTGTTAACTACGTCATCTTTAAATTTTAGAGTCATTGAAATGCTATCTAAATATAAAGCTTAAAATTGGCACGGATGATACCAATGTATTTTTCATTTATTATTAACATTATTATTATAATTTAGAAATAGAAAAGGCATTGACTTGAAAGTGTGAAGTAAATGTTTGCCATTTTTTATTTTATTTTATTTATTTTTTAATTTTAATTAATTAATTACTATTTTTTATTATTTATTTTTGGCAATGTTTTCATTTTTAATATATGAAATTGTACTTAACCATCATCGATTGGCTTTGTAGTATTAAAACGGCAATCCTCTATGGCTCTTGCTTTTCTATATTTTTTTAACTGCCACTTGGTAATCATCGTGGGGTCATTTGTTTTATTAGGATTTTTGAAAACTTTTGATACTTGAAATAGTTGTTCGAAAATATAACCGACATCTTTAGAAATTTAAAATTACCACGGTTGTTTTTAAAATTACTACGTTTGTTTTGCTAGATTGTCATATTGTTTTGTAGGACTTTTGTTCAAATATATCTGAAAATGATGTATTGTTCCAACAATTATTATTACCTATCTTCATATATTTTAGATATTAATTGAACATAATTTAGATTTATGCAATATGTATATGTTTTAATAGTTTAATAGTGAGAAATGGTATGATATGGGAAAATCAGTAAACTTATTTGTCAATATAGTAAAATAAGTTAAAAATAATGTAAATGTGATAAATTGAGTTTCATTATTTATGAATTTAAGGACTTTTCAAGAAAGGTACATGCTTAATGAAGATACAATCAAAGATCACTGAATCACAAACCAAACTTCATATGATCAACAAATTTAAAAAATGAAATCTTGATAGACCTTGATAGGTTGATATCATTTGTTATTATGAGATTGCACATATATAATTCCATCAGAGTCTATGGCTGACTTATTTTGTTAAGAAAAAAAGTCATATACTTGTAATTCTATTAGTGACACTTCTATATACTTTCATCATGGTCTATCTGCATGTTGAAAAACTTCTAGCACTGTATATCATTGAGAGAAATAAAATCAATGATAGACTTCTATCACTATTTAATAGTGATATAGTAAGATTATACTAAAATGCAAATATGCTATATAATGATACAAATCAAAGATCATCAAATCATAAACCAAACTTCATGTGGTCTAAAAATTAGGACAAATAAAATAAAATAAAACATTGATAGATTGATTGAAGGAATGATATATCAAGCAACGGAAGACACCGAGTTTGAGTTTTAAGCATGTTGTACATATGATATTCGAAGGAGGGTTTAAAACACATATTACCTTTGAAGATATCCTTCAAAAATTCGACTGAGATCCACCAAGAAAGAGCTTGAAACAGCGAGAGGACTACCACCGAGATCTTCTCTACTATGCTCAAGTTGGAATGTGAGGTGGAAGCACTTGAACAAGTTGAATTGATGAAGAACGAGAGCAGGGCCTTCAGTTAGTCAAATCAAAAAAGTTATTATTTTTCATTCTCTCTGATCTTCATGCATGGAGCTTGAAATATTATAGAGTAAAAAACACTGCGAATGTATAAGATCGTGGCATTGGGGCTAGCTCACAGCTAAGATCCTCAAAGAACAATTGGAATTGATTGATATTCCATCAAACATGTTAGTGGGTTTTTCCTTAAAATGATTTCAAAAAATCATTTTATTTAAATTAATTGATTTTCTAATAATATTAATTTAATATCTAAATATTAATTAATAAAAATAATCAATATCACCAATGAATCAATTTATTATTATAATACATAATTTAATTATTAATTCGATTTCTAATTTCGTTTAATTTCAATTAAATTAAACATTTAATATGTATCACATACAAATATTCGAAAAACCCTAAAATTTGAATTTGAATATTTAAATTACATAACCCTAATTTCAATAACATCAATACTCAATTTGTTATTCCAATTTTAATGAGCTAGTAGAGGAACCTAATTGACCTGTAGACCATTTGGACGCTCCACTGCAGATAATCGTAATTAATTCGTCGTTATATCTTATAATAATATAATTCTATATACTATTATTAACTTTCAACACACCTATAGCCGATAGTTGCACTCTCCATTACATGTAGATATATTTTGTCCATATAAACCATTAATTCAATAGTCGATCCTTCACAGGATCGTTCGTATTATAGCTGGCGAGAGCTGAATCAAACTTCTCACTTTCACACGAATCCAGAGAAAAACTCGACCAATTATCACATAACCCCAATTAATTAATTAATTAATATATCATATTATATTCTTACCTATAGTTTGATATCATATATCTACTATAATGTTTTCTCCTCTACGTGATATAATCATATTTATATCCAATTTCCTCCAAAATAATGTATCTCATACATTTAGTAAATCATATCATATATAATTAACCAGTTCAATTGTATCATAATTGCCTCTTGTCAATTTGAACATTTCAAACTGACCCAAAAACTTATTCTCAACTTTTATCCAAGCTACCAAAGGATCTTATGGACCTATGGCTCAAAGCTCCAACGATCGGTACGTGAATAACTGACTAAACTCTTTAGCCACGAGATCTACCATCCGTTAACTGTCAGACATTCCACTAAAGACCGACAAACTGCACTCTTCTTACCACTACATATATTTACCTGTGTCCATTGGATATAACCAATCATGAGTACAATAACCCTTCACAGATGCTCGTAAGTACAACTGGGCCAAATTATCGTTTTGCCCCTGTAGTCACATCTCACTTCTTAAGTACCACTGATCCCTCTAATGAACAAAATAACATAGTCCAATTATATGTGAACACCTCTCGGTCCAAGAGAAGGTGTGTGGTGCCACATCGTTCAACCCCTTGAATCAGCCCTTAAAGAAGCTATCTATCTACTTTCCCCTACATCGAGGAAGGAGTGAATTCTATCTTGTGTAGCTGAGTTTCTAGCTCCCAAATCAGATGAGTCCTCAAAGTGGTAGGTTTGAGTCAGTGGCCTGGCCACTCGCACCCATGAAAATCAAAGGACCGCCCTTTAATGACAGGAATTCTCAACTCACTCAGGATTGAAGTCATGTTACCTATGGTCATCCTAGGGAAGTGAAGTTTCTGTCATGAATGGTGTTATATAACGAGAGTTAACACTTCGTGGTCAGGTCTTATACAAACTCTTTGTATAGGACGCCCCCGCTCGCATGTCCCCTACAAGAATGATCAGGATTAGACCATCTGAAACAAGTCACAATACTTGTAACTATTCTATAAAGTGGGCCGCATCCGTAGCGTTACCAAGATAAGGTTTCCCTTCTATATCCATATACTACAGACCATTTTGGTTATCACTTAAGATATGATCCACTTGTATGTCACCATATACATGCTTAAGTTACACATAGACAACCAGGAATTTTAGTTTATTGGTTTGTGATAAAGCAAATAAAACATTCAACTGAGCAAAATCAAGAAGTGAAGTAAATATCATATATTATACACCACAAGAGTTTGTACAAACTATTTATAAACTACAGGACACGAGACTTTAGGGCATCAAGCCCAACATTCATAAGATAATTATCAAATATGCAAAATAGATAAAATGACACTAGAGGTTGGTAAACCAGTTTGGCGTAAAACACCTACGTCTGAGGGGCAGTGTGTCCAGGAAAGCTAGCTTCACTAATATCAATAATAAACAATTATAATGCAGTATTTATCTGTAATAGATGCACGATTATAGTGACTCTCATATAGTTTTACTACTCAACCAATAACCCATACTCCCTCTAGGTGTGAGACTTCTTCTCACGGTATCTTAGGCTCCCCCTAGGTTGTATTTTCAGTGAAAAAAATCTTAAAACTTTCCTTGAGATCGAGACTCATTCTCTTTAAGATTTGAGCTCCCTTCAAGTCTTGAGACTACTTCCCACTCGTATTGTATCTTTCCTTCTAAGAACAAAGTCCCTTTTGTTTGAATGGCTTAGGCTCCCCTTAAGCTTGAGAATCCCTTATCAAAATGATTTTCTTACCTTTAATATGAGGAACACAAAGTACGTCTTCAAGAAACTTAACTCTGTCAATACATTGTAAATGTTGACTAAATACACACCAAGTTGTTTTTCAAATACAAGCTTCACACAAAATAAAACATCTAGACTTTTTTTTTCAAAAAACTAAAAGCCTTTAAATATGTACATTAGAAACACAATGGGCAACCCTAACTTTCATAACATCACGAGCTGAAAAGGAAAAGATATCGACAGAATAAGACAGAAAAGGAAACTACCAACAAGGAAAGTATTTTGGAGGATCAACATTATTATAGACATTTCTTTTCTTGAAACCACTAATGTAGAGACACATCTCATAACATCTGAGATGCTTAAACAAATATTGTCAACCATATAAACTCTAACAAACTCCCCATTTGGTAATATTTTTTAAGCTATGACAAACTAAAACAAAATCACCAGAACACAACCATTAGAGGATTAGAACCATAATGTCATAGAAACATAACAGAACAGTCTGATTAACAAACCAACAACATCTGATAACACAAAAGAACAAGCAATAACCCAACAACAAACACTTTTCCCCTTTTGGGAAGCTTAAAAAAACAGGCAAGGAGACAAATAACACAGTCAATCATCAATATCAATATTCTGAGCATCAGAGGCATTACCCTGATTAGGATCATCCAAGGAGCCACGAAGCAAATTCAACATATCATTCACTTCTGACTTTTGAGCAAACATTTTCTGAATCAACACACCAAGATCTTTGAACTCATTTTCCAGAATATGCATCATCTTGTTCCCGCATGGAATCAAAAGAAACTCTCTAATAGGACCATTATCAATAGTAGGACCATCATAGTGAACCAGGTCAGGTACATGTTTTTCTTGATACAATCTACAACTGAAAGACAGAACAAAAGGAAAAGAATCGAGCACATCCGAGTCCTTGAGAAGATCCGACTTTTGAGCAAAAAGAATCCCACAAATAAGACGACGAAAATAAAATGGGACTTTGGTGGAATGGGAACCAACATGACGTTTGATTTGGTTAAGAATGAAGGTACCATAATTATATCTAGCCCTTGTGCCAATTTGAAAGAGGAGACTTGACAATGTGGTAGAAAGACCAGATTTGTGAGATGATGGACACCAGTTTTCAACCCTTATCTTGTGAAACAACATATATTTCACGCTAAGATCAGAACAAGGTAATTGAACCTTCTTGGGCCAAGCACACTTAACAACCCTTGTGAGTTCAAAAACAAGATCAAACATAAAGGGTCGTTGTTTACTGAAATTTTCAGGAACTTGTTGATGAGAGAGGTTGAAAACATAAAACAATGCCCTCTCACATGAACTTTTCTCTAGTCAAGGCTGCCCTTGCTGTCAAATTGCTGAGAAAGATTGACATGGAATTCACGAACCAATAGAGGGTAGTAAGGCCCAAGGTTTAACACATAACGAACAATATCAACCTTCATGAGTAACTCCATAATTTCTAAGAAATCTTGAGCTTGTTTTAACAAGTCTCTTTCAACAACAATCCTTCTACTTACCACAAGCTTCCATATCTTTGCACTGTCTTTAGTGTGGAAGGATATACCATCTAGAGGCATGGAAGGAATGTCTTTCTTTTTCATGCTCATCCTGGTGTCAAATTTTTTAGTATCCTCAATCTTCCCACTGATAGGTCTTTAAGAGAGATATATTTTCTACGTTAATTCCCTCAAAATTGTGTTATTTATTTGCTTTTAATGTTCATCTTGTAGTTAAAATAGTCATGAAAGCGATTAAGAGTCATTTCGAGAAATTGGGCCAAAAAGGATCAAGAAAAATCAAGAAGTCAACAAAGTTGAAGAGAATCAGAGTAATTACCAAAATGCTATTATACCCAGTGTCACGACCCTCTCAGAAGCATCAAGCAACGCTTGAAGACAAAAAGCATCCATCTGTTGCAAAATAGGGTAGCGTTGCAACGCTCCCAACAACGTTACAATGTTTCGGAGTTTGACGGGACTGTCCCCGCGCGCGCGTGCCTTACGCAACGCAGCGTCAAGACCTTAGCCTAACGCTTCTTGGTTTTTTTTACGATTTAGCGTTGCAACACTAGGCTCAGCGTGCCTGTAACTATAAAATGTTTTCTTTCATTTTTAGCAAAAGGGAGGCAAAATTCTTCATGGAGTCCAGAGTTTCTCTCTTCACCAGTGCAACTCTTTAGTAACATTGTCTCTAATTAGTTATGTTTTCATTTATTTCTTTGATTGTAAACATTGTAATGAATTTCTTCATAGATTTATCTATGGATTTGTTAAGTAATTGCTCAATCTTATTTCTAGGGTTTCAAGAATTCTTACACTCTTCTTGAGTTTTTTGCTTTTCTTTATAAATTGCATTATGAAGTTATGGATTCTTGAATCGGTTTTAAATTCCAAAAGCATGTTTTGGGATTTTTTTCCTTTTAAGCATGTTAAGCCAAGACTCTTAGTTTTGCTATAATCTTGATTGGATATATTGCTAGGATGTATTCATGTATAAGAATGTCTAGCTAAGGTCTACCAAATGGCAATAGTTAATTTTGTATTTGATGGTTATTCCTAGAATACATAAATTAGATTCAAGGATAAATTCAATTAATTGAATATGGCTATCTTGATAGTTAATCGACATAGTTGAATTCTTGAACTTAATGCATATGTTTTCTGTTCTATATGGATGCTATCGAATCCAATAGAACTAGAGGTATATAGGTTGAATAAGGTTAGGCCTTTCCAACTTTAATAAATAGTTAGAACGCTTTCTTGATTAGATTTTGCTAGCTATCTGCCTTTGTAGAGGTTAGCTTAGTCGAGTCAAGCGAGTAGTTGTGTGCATAATTCGTTTGCATGACTAATTTGTAGAAATCGATGATAGGGATTGCATTGAGTATCTAACTTGAACTAGAAATAAGATTAAACCACTTTTGTTTACAATTATCTTTTATCCTTTGATTTTCAAGTTTGTTTCTTGCTTTATCGAAACCCCGTTTTTGTTGCTTTTATAGTTGAACTTAGCTTAAGAAAAGATTAAACAAGCCATCCCTATGGATCGGCCCTGTGCTTGCCGCTTATCCTACTTATTAGTCAACACTCATCACTCTTCGAATGGGATATTGGGTTGTTAGCCAAGGATTCACAGGTACTATCATTTGGTTGGTGCTCACACTCTTCGAATGGGGTTGTAAGAAAGAGAAAGGAAATAAAGAGAAAATTCCTTTTGTAGAAATTTCGTTGTATTTCTTCATTGTATTTTGTTAAGGAAATGGTACATTATATAAGCCTTGTCCCTGGATTGAGGAAAAAGAATTTGAAAGAATAAAAATAATTTTAATACAGATGTATTTCTTCTCTGTATATGTGGACTGCTTGTTTGATTGCTGACTTGGTGGTTTTCTCTAACATCCCCCCTCAAACGAGAGGGTACATTAAGTACTCCGAGTTTGGAGCGAAGAGATTGGTAATGAGAGTGTGTAAGAGGTTTTGTAAGACAGTCGGCTAATTGACTGAATGAGGGAACATACCGAACTTCCAAGGTCCCACGAAGAACATGATCTCGCATAAAATGAGCATCAATCTCTATATGTTTAGTTCTTGCATGAAAAACAGGATTAGTGGCACTTGCACTTGCACTTAAGTTATCACATCAGATTATAGGTTTGATAGAGGATAGCATCCCAAGCTCCGATAGCAATTGGTTGAGCCAAATGACTTCAGAGGCAGTATGTGCTAATACTCTATATTCAGACTTGGTGTTTGAGCGTGCCACAACTATTTGTTTCTTAGATGACCAAGAAACAAGATTACTTCCAATAAACACACAGTATGCTGCCACAGGCTTGCGGTCGTCAATGTTAGATGCCTAATCCGCATCAAAGTATATAGAGATTGATAGATCGGAGTTGGGTTGAAACAACAATCCAAAATTTTGGTTGCACTTACATTTCGAAGAACACATTTTACGTACTGCCAATGAACGTCAGTGGGTATTTGAAGAAATTAATTGAGGTGATTTACAATGTACGCAATGTCGAGCCTTGTTGTCGTGAGATATTGTAGCGCACTTACTGTGCTTCTATAAATGAAAGGATCATCAAGTGGAGATCCATCATCAATGGATAGATGTTTGCCAAGAACACTTGGTGGGGGGATGGTTTTAAATTGGTAAGCTGTAATCTGTGTAAAAGGTCATCAATGTATTTCGCCCGATTAATGATAAGTCCGAAGTCAAGGTAGTGCACTTGAAGTCCAAGGAAGTAGGTAAGCTAGCCCAAATCCTTTAGAGTAAAGGTTGTATCAAGGGATTGAACAAGTTTACTAATTAATTGAGGATCATTTCTGGTGACGATTACATCGTCAACATATACCAGAAGGAAAATAACAGACGATTGTTTGTTATAAATGAATAAGGATAGATCTGACCTTGAGTTGATGAAGCCCCACCGAAGTAATTCCTTTGTTAAGGCTGCATTCCAGGCCCTGGGGCCTATTTTAACCCATAGAGTGCTTTGTCAAGCTTGCAGACATAGTGTGGACAGGACGGGTTAATGTATCTAGAGGGTTGTGTCATGTACACTTTTTCATCTAAGGTGCCATTCAAGAAGGCATTGTTGAAATCGAGTTGTCTGAGGCTCCATCCATGAGAGGCAGCGATGCTAAGGATAACTCAAACACTCGATGGCTTTATGACCGAACTGAAGGTTCTAAGAAAAGTCTATGCCCGGGCTTTGGTGAAATCTTTTTGCTACAAGCTTCGCCTTGTAACGTTGTACTGAGCCATATGGATTCCACTTGATCCTAAACACCCATTTGTGTCCTACAATATTCATCTCAGGGATAGGAGAAACCAGACGCCAAGTGTGGTTCTGCATTAGGGCAACATATTCAGCGTCCATGCCTTTTTTCCAAGGAGGAGAAGCAATGACGTCGAATCTGTGTAGGTTCTGTCAGTGACCAGTTGACTGGGGAGGTAGATGTGAAGATAGGTAAACGATAGGAGGGAGGTATACAATCAGGTGGGGATGAAAAGAAGATAGTCGGGTCAGGATGT